>NC_081414.1:242020597-242351430 GCF_030272615.1 Cryptomeria japonica
TTTGGAACGAGAATTGATATGTTTTTTAAATTATTAAAGTCAATTTTTCAATTATTGAAAAATGCTGCAAATCACGGGTTTCACCTCCCACCACAAATGTAGTACCCATTCTCGATCGAACTTGTTAGACTCATATTTTACTGAAGTTGACTTTTCAATTGATACATTACTACTATACTTTATTCAGACTTATTCGATGTTATTTCATGCTTTCACTGGATACGGGATGTATGCTTTCTTGCAGTATTTCAGTACTTATGAGTAATATTTTTTTATGGATTATTGTCATGGACTAACACTTTTACCTTACATATGCGATGTGTTATTTTTATGTTGCATGTTTGCAAGTGTATGGGATGCGAGGGGATGATTTTCCTTCACTCACTCCGGTGAGACAAGGAACATCACGGTTCTCCTTCATTGGTGTGCATGACGTGTTTGATTATATATTCGTATATATGCATGTGTGGTTCGTTGATGTAGGACAATGCAGGTACAAGTACCGGGTAGTTACGAGGTATTGACTCCACTTGGTTTCACAGGTCTGAGCATATCTTATTTGTCTGATGGGAGTGGAGGAGATAGTGGTTGGACCCTAACTTGACCCACAATCGCACTCATGTGAGTGTTGTCAATCGGTCGTCTTTCCCGTTGACCGGTATGCGAGTCATAGGGTTTTAGTATTTTCTCTTTGTGAGTCATCTTTTGATCATTCCTCATTTTGCGTGCTTCTGATTATTTAAATGGTTGTTAAATTGAGTGAATGATGTTATTTTTGGGTTGGCATAATTAGTTGTTTAAATATGCCTTGAGTAATTGATTTAAATTAAATTGATAAAGTTGCTTGAATTGCATGTTAAAATGGCTTAATATATTGTGTTAAATCGTATTTATATATATTGGATAAACTAGTAAGTATATTCCTTTCTATTTAAATTTCAAAATGTCATGTTAAGTTAAAATCTCTTAGAAATGGTAAATGAGAAAAATAAATAATAAAGCTTTTTCCTCTCTACCTTTCTTTTTGACTTTTGGTATTTAATTGTTAAAAGAAAAAGTTTAATTCATTGGAATAAACTAAATCAGATTTCTTTATTTGTTTAATAGCTTTATTTTGATTGGATGGGAGAAAACTTTTCAACCTAAAAGTTTAGGTTGAAATATTTTCCTATTTATGCCCATGAGTTCATGGGAAGAGGGGATTCTTTTTTGGAAGGCAAAGTTTGAAAATTGTTTGGAAGAAGGAATTGGTTTGAGAATCTGGTTGCAGGGTTGTTCAGCTCTTCCACAAATTGCTTCCTGGAAAGCTTCATAAGTTGGATAGCCTCTACTTTTATTTTTATATAAAATTTAAATTTCTTCCCCTTCTTCCTGTATGTTGTGTGAAATATTTGTAAAATGGTCGTTGTTATTTTAGAGTAATTGCCATGAGATTTAATGGAAATTTCAGTTCATTATTGATTTAAAATGCTTCTCCAATTTCTTTATGTGGTTATTTCATGTTTATATTTTAGCTTGAAATCAATTCCTCCATTTCTGTTTTATGGATGGAATTGATTTTTTGTGTATGTTGTAAGTTTTGAATTGTGAAATTGAAGGGGTTATGCTGGCAAAATTTTGCCAAATTTGCCCTCTTTTGTTTCCAATTAAATTCTTCCTAGGTGTTTTAAAATTAGATGAATGATAAAATTGAGTTAATACTTCCTTTTTCTCTCATCTTTGCCATTTTGATTTTGCCCGAATTTTTTATTGAGACTTCTCAATCTCTTTGGTTTTCAGCCAATTGGACTTATGGAGAAAAAAATTTGTAAAAAAAATAATGAGTGTTTACTCTCTTTGTTCTATCATAGAGGTTTTGGTTGTTTTTATGTTTTTTTTACCAGTAATAAATTATGTATATGATTATAGTTTTTATTAAAACATTTTTTTTTTAAATATTAAAAAAAATATATTTTGATGTATCGGGTTGCGTGGTGGGGAGCTGGGCTCGACCCAACCACGCCCTTCAAGCAGCTTGCTGCTCCCCATATATGGGATAGCAGCAGTGCTCCTACCCCATATATGGGATAGCAACAACGCTGCTACCTCATATAGGTGGTAGCACGCTACTACAGCGGTGGGCCATGGGCCCCACCACAAGTTGGAATTTTATTTTTAAAATTTTTTTAAATATATTTTTTTTAAATTGATTTAATTAATAATTTTGATTTAAGTTTTTATTTATTATTATTATTTTTATGAAAAATAATAATAATTAGAGATAAAGTAATATTTTTTAATACAAATTTGGTATTAAGCAATATTTTGACAATTAATGTTTTTTTAATTAAATTTGTATTTTATTAATTATTAATCATTAATAATAATAATTATATATATTTATATGTTTTTTATATATAATAGTTTTTATTAATTTATTAATAATGTAATAAATGGTTTAATTCGTTTTAGATCAAATGATGCTTTAGAATAAATGAACTTTTAAATTGGGAATACTTGTCCTTTATTTCGTTATGATATTTTTTACTATTTCAAATTTAACGAATTAAATGGAATCTTTTGAATGGTTAGATCCTTAGCCCTATCAGTGCAATGATGACTTGATTTTCTCATAGTTTCACGGTGTTGATGATTTGTTTAATTTGATCGATGAAAATTGCAAGTTATATTCATGATTGTCATTTTTTTTAAAGATTGATTGTGTTGGGTTTTAGTGATTTTAACTTTTCCTGCAAGGGGGTTTAATTGGTTGTTATCCCTCGTTTATGTTGGTCGTCCTGTTGCGACGTGTTTTGGTATTCCTTGACCAAGTAATGTAGTATGACCTTGTTGTCATAACCATGTAGTGTTTGATCCTTATGGTTAGCCAGGGGCTAGTATGTCCTTGTGTTTGACCACTTGTTTTTTTTTATAGTTGTGTCATGGTTGTGTGTCTCACCATAGGGTCCTCATAGAGTGACCATGATTGTTAGTGTCCTATGAGAGAGTGGCTTTCAAATGGGGGCCGCACCTGAAGTGGTTGGCAAGATAACCCCTCGAAAGTCAGTTAATAAGTGATAATCTAATAATTGATTAGGGGGTGGGTAGTTGTAATGCCAATTAAGATATTGCACCCCACACATGGTTTAGTGCTCATATAGGCTCAAGATATAGTGGGAAGGCCTGAAATGACAAACCTACCACCTTGTCTTCACGAAGGGTTGGTAGGGTCCGCATGATACTTAGATGGAGCCAGGCTTTCGAGAAAGGTTACCAAGATAACCTAGGATGGGGGTTGAGACCTATGGAGGCCTACCTAGGGTAACCATCTTAAGCCATTCGATGACACTCTCTCCTTAGGGTCACTAGTGTGTTGTGAGTTCGAGTCACATGAGTATTGTGGAGTCATGTTGTACTGTCGGACTTGTCTTGTTTATGCTTGCTTGAGGGTCTTCTGCTATCTCCTAGCACGGTGGGGTGATTCCATTTTGGAATCACATGG
This sequence comes from Cryptomeria japonica, assembly GCF_030272615.1. NCBI lineage: Eukaryota > Viridiplantae > Streptophyta > Pinopsida > Cupressales > Cupressaceae > Cryptomeria > Cryptomeria japonica. The sequence continues at coordinate 242,024,079 of NC_081414.1, forward strand.
TCGGGTGGTAGTGCCACTTCCCATAAGATATTCTTGTTTGTAACTTCATGCGAGAATTGGCTTCGTTGGTGTACCTTTGGTTCGTGATTCGTGTATCAGCTCATGTTCATGATTATTGTACATTTGAGACCCATGTGGTCATTGTATCTGTAAACTATGTAACCTTGGCATTGTAATTTATGTATTTCATTTGTACTATTGGAAGCCATGTAATTATTGAATCCTATAATCTTAATTCAGTTGAATGTATGTTATTTCAGATATCTTTATTCTTATGTGTAAATGCTTCATTGGAATAAATATATTGTATCACCTTAGATCTTTCAATGTGGAATTCAGTTTTATGAATATGATTTAATTAGATGTATTTGAGTCCCCTAATTAGATGGATAATTGGATTAACCTTATGATGTTATTTTAGTTACGAATTAATCTTTGTTGGTAACCCTTTAGGATTTCATGTGTTAGACTTCCGTTTGTATTATTAAACGTGCAATATAATAATTAATGCACTTAATCTTTACAAAAAAAATATTTCACCCTTTAGTTGCCTAGTAGTGTTGTTTTCCTTTAGGGTTCCTGGCGGGGCATTACAACAAAACTATATGTAAATAATCATTTTTTCCTCTGATTTTGAAATATGTTTTAGATGACATCCATAGCCAGTGTAGAAAAAATAAATCTGATTTCCATGTATATTTTCATAGTTATAACAATTCAAAGTTGAAGTTTCCTGAAATTGATAATTTTCATCTCTCACCAAATTTCCCCTATCAAAACTATAGCAATCCCCCAAAAAAATATATATTCTTGAAGAGGACTCTCTCCTCTAGTGTTATATATATATATATATTTTAAGTTTTTCTGATATGATTTACTATTCTTTTAGTTTTTCCAAATCAGAGTCTTCTCAAATGTTAATATACCTACCTGTAGTATTTTGTAATTTTAATATACTAATTCTAATTTAAATTCTATAAAAATTATATGTCAACGTTCCTCACTCCGAGCTCTCGAAAAGGGTATTTTTAGTTGTTGTTTCTTTTTTAAAAATTTGATGGTCTAATTCTTAGCAGAACTTGAAAGTTCTGCAAATCGGGGGGGTTTTGTTGAGTAGGCTGCCACATAGGCAGCCTCGGTAGAGTCCTCCAAGTGGAGGGTGGCAGCCTCAGCAGAGTCCTCCAAGTGGCGTGACCCTCCATGAGCGGTTGCATGGGGAAGTGACTGCTTGCTTCCCCACACATTCCCTCATATATTAATGAGGTGATTTTTTAATTTTTTAAAAACAAAAAACAAAAAACAATTCATGAAATCTTCAAAAAAAATTTCTAGGAAGTTGATTTTTTTCTTAAGGAGTATTCACTTGCGATTTTAGGAAAGCAAATTTCAATACTTTATGTAATGGGGAATAAAAGAAACAGAGACAAAAAAAATTATCATATAAGGGATGATTCAAAGAAAGGTCATACAAAACGTAATCAAGAGAAACCTGTTGATGTTGAAGAAGATCATGTTGATGTTGAAGATGATGCAGCTAAAGTAGCGGAAGAAATTGGTACTAATCAAGGTACGAATTTTTCTTCTATCATGAGAAATTTGATGGAGATGAATGAGGATTCTCTTTTTAGTCAAATTTCATCTAAACACATGGTACCTGAGAGCACAATTAAATTGCATTGCGAAAACATGTGGGAGGAATATTTTGAGAAAAAATCTATGGTCAGGAGAGCACAATTATTTGTAAAGTTATTCAGGAAAAGAGAAATGACTCTTGTTTTGGAGTTGTTGGGTGTCAATAATAGAAAACGCTTAGGAGGTCATGTAAAAGAAACAATAGTTGAAAATTTGTAAGATGCAGTAAACCTTATTGCTACCACAAGTCGAGGAGTTTATTCAAGTGTTGCACATAGAGCATTGATGACTACGATTTCTAGTAAGAGATTGTCACATAAAAGACAAGTTATAGCAATTTCTAAATTACTACATATATATAGAAAAATTGTTCAAAGATATATTAGGAGGAGAAATATGTTAGATGAAAACATTGAAATGAATTGGATAAATATTTGTACGCTTCCTTGAAAAGACAAAATTTCTGAAGATGTAAGAAGACTGGTCATTAAATTTTGGACCAGTCACTCCCATGTTTCTTCCAATAGAAGGGACACTATACAGATGAAAGATGAAGAGACCGGTATGAAGATTTCACATCCTAAACATTTTGTAGACACAACCCAAAGTGAACTATTTGAATCATTCAAGGAAAAAAAATTAGATGTGAAAATATGTCAGAGAATGTTTGAGAGGTTGTGCCCTTGCTTTGTACGCATAAATAAGGTACATGAAACTTTTTGTTGTCAAAATCATGTTGACTTTCATCTATACTTAGAGTCATATAAAAAAGCTATGACAATACTTAATCCAAATATGACCATCTGTGGAAGTACGACACAATTTGTGAAATCAATTTTATGTAATATATCGGAATATTTTGATGACTTCAATGTACAATGTATAAAAAGTACATGCATTGATTGTGGAGATTTGTAAAAATTTCCATTACAAATTGAGAATATTGATGTTTCAATTCCAGTTTTGTGAAAAGATTTCAATATGAGACATATCGAACTAAGTCAGGAGATGAATCTAAAAAAATTGCATTGAAGGAGAGTGAATTGCCCTACCTTGAATTTATGAACAAATTTCATACTATGATTTATCCACATATCCAACATTGTCATGGTGCATGATGGCAAGCTTAACAATTTCATGATTCCAAATTTTTTTTTCCACCTAGTTGTATTCTTTCAATTGTAGATTTCTCCAGGAACTATACATTTGCTCCTCAATCGCAGATTCAAGCTCAATATTATCATTCTGATCAAGTTGCAATATTTGTGCAAGTGACCTATAAACATGCACAATTTGATGTGGATGGGGTAGAAAACTGTACTGATCCAAATGAATGCATTATCATCAAGGAGGTTCATGATAGGAGCTATGTAGCTCATTGTTTTGCAATGTTTTTTAAAGATCTTGCAAATCGCGGGATAAATGTTTCACAACACTAGATTTGGTCGGATGGTTGTGCAGGTGAGTACATAAGTTTCAATTCATTTTCATTTATATGTAAATTTGTATTTGATTTCAATTTGATAAGTTTTATTTTAAATGTTCAATTGTACATGTACATGACATACAACATTATGGAGCAGGAAAATTTAAATCTACAAAAGCCTTTAATTGGCTATCCATGCAATATGCTAGACACAATGTTAAGTTTCTGTGGAACTTATTTGAAAGTGGGCTTGGAAAAGGAGAGCACAATGGAGGAGGAGCGTGTATGAAGCATGCACTTCACCAACATGAACTTGCAGGTACTGCTAATTTTGTTTTCAATTTGTTTGTATTTATTTCTTAATATAATTTTATTTAAAAAGAAGTGCACATAACAACATCTCTAAGTTATTTTATATAGGTAATAGCATAGAGAATTCAAACAAAATTATTGAATGGTTTCAAAGTCATTTTGCTAGTCGGGACATGCCATACAACAAACATTATTTTTGGGAAGTGAAAACTAAAATATTTTTGTTCTCAAGAATTCTTAAAAAATTTCATTGGCTCTGCATTTCACTTTTATCCTAAAGTTGTTGATCTTAAAATATGCAAATTTCATTTCATATATGTAACAGGTATTGATCGATCTAATCCTTACGATTGTCAAACAATTGTTGGTATTAGAAGTTTACATCAAGTGATGACTACAGGACACCACAAGCCTCCATTTATTCAAGTAATAGAAAAATCATGCTTTTGTGCTAACTGTGTTGAGGACAATCCAATGAGTCAATGTGAGAATATTGCAAATGGATATGTCTCGCAATGGGATATGAAAGAGTTAATCAGAACACCTCCTTATGAAAATGATAAAAATAACATAGACATTCATGATCCTATATATTTAGCTGATTATGAACGTGTTTCTAATTTAGTCGTTATGTGCATGTGTGCATACATGTTCTTTTATTTACTTTTAATTTAGATCATGTAGTGACATGTTCAAATTTTATCTACATCTTACTTTTGTTTTAAATTTATATGGTGTCATCTGGATGTACATACATGTAGGTGATATTTTTGTTGTGGTTGCGGATCCTAACAATGTGGAAGGTGTAGATTATTATCTAATAAGATGTATGAAAGCAAAATTCAAATTGCTAGAAGTAACTGTAGAAGGTGACGGACAGTCATATCCAACTAGTTTAGTTGTTATAGAAGGCACCTATTATCAGCAAACTAAGATAGACAAAAATGGTGTTCAATTTATTGAATACATCCCTGAAAAAATAGTTCTACATTACAGTCACTTGGTTATAGCAACAAAGTTGCAATTTGAGATATTGCCCAAAAAAAGGACGTGGCAACCAAAAGTGGAGGTTACCTTTTGAAGAACATGAATTTTTTTTGGAGATAATAAAAGATAGAGAGGATCCAAACTATGTGTATCAGGAGCTAACTTAAGCTATCTAACTTGTTTTTGTAGCTCATACATTTATATTTGAACTAGAGTTTGAACTCATGTTTAATTTGAACTAGGACTGGATATATATATTTTTGGACCATATTAAAACTTAGAGATGATTTTTTAATATTGGATCATATCTAGTTTTTTTTTTTTGACATGGTGAACAATGGTTTTCATATATTGTTATGCATGCTCAAGGTTGAAATGCTTTTATATTTATGATTTTATGTATTCTTAAATTACATACATACATGCTATACATCCCCTTTAGACACGCACTTTGGATATCCCCTTAAGACATCATCTTTGGACATCCCCTTAAGACATCCTAATAGCTCCTAACTTTAGATCCCCTTATGTGAAGTATGCTAAATTATATAAATTGTTACATATGCGTGCTTGGTTGAAAAAATTTTAAATGTATTATTTTATGTTATACATCCCCTTAAGACATACTCTTTGGCCATCCCCTTAAGACATCCTCTTTGTACATCCCCTTAAGACATCCTAATAGGTACTAATTTTAGATCCCCTTATGAACTAAATATGCTAAATTATACATACATTGTTATTTAGTTTTTCATGAGTTCACACACATGTAAATTCCTTTCTTTGTTACATTAGATTATTAGTGATTATTTATATTACTTGAATTAGATTATTAGTAATTATTTATATTGCTTGATTAAGAAATTATGTACATATTTTTTGTAGTTTTAAACTCAAGACTTTTTTCTTGATTAAGAACAAGACACTAGCCATAATTGCATTATTCATATTTATTAGTGATTATTTATATTACTTGATTTAGAAAATATATTTTGATTTTTCATTGACATCCCCTTAAGACATCCTCTTCAAACATCCCCTTAAGACATCCTCATAGGAAAAGTTAAGTATAGTCCTAGGATGTAGTCTTAAATAATGTTGAACTCTCGATTAATATCAAACTTAGCTCTTAGTTCAGTACTAGCTGTGAAGAAACGAAAGCATCCCATACTACTTGTGGTCATTACCATTAAAGTAAGTGTTACAACAAACACAACATGTAATATTGTTAATAATATTTCCACAACCTACTAAAATGATCCATAAACCTATATAAATACCAATACCAATACCAACCATAAAACCTAGTATATATAATTATATACCAAACATATATAAAGATAAAACACTATACTATATCTTTTAATACTTACTATTAGCTAAGTGCATATGTCAAAGAAATTCAAAACTAAACATGAATTTGGCTACATATCTAGATTAGGTAGATCCTTTATACTTATTAAGATTTTCTAGTGCAACATCAATTTATAATGGTTGAATTCAACATTATCACTAAATAAAAAGTTATTAGGTTTCATTAAATCATTTTTACCTATGTCATGTTCATGTTTATCATGCCCTTGAAATAATAGACCTCCCTAGCATGTATGGGAGAAAAAAAGATTTGCACATATCCATCTAACTGAAATGTATAAACTTTCTTCTCACTTAATTTTAATAATGAAACATGTAGAAATGTAGAAATGATTTGCATATCAATCTAACTAAAATGTAACACATGCATGAAATTTGAACATTGTAACACATAAAATAAACATGTAACTCAGAATTATAAAATTTCTATAAACATGTAACACAACTAAGTAGACAAATTCAATAATAATGAGTTCGAAGAAATTGAATACTAATTTAGTATGTATTATGATCCCCTTAAGACGTCCTTTTTCAACTAAATTATGCACTAAAGAATAAATTATAAATATTAAGGAAAGGTGTTGATGAATTAGGAGAGTGAGAGTGTGCACCTAATTCAGAGCGAGAGCTCATTGTAACGCATAAAATAAACATGTACAACACATGAAATGTAGATATAAATATGTAGCACATGAAATGTCTAGATAAACACGTAACATGTATGAAATGTCCAGGTATAATGTCTAAAATAAGGCTACAAATGCAATGTCCACAACATGTATAATAGAAATCGAGTGCATAATAGAAATATAATGTTCACAACATGTATAATAGAAATATCCACAACATGTATAATAGAAATGTCAGATATACACAATAAAAGAAGCAAGCATGCATATAACAATAATGAGCAATGTCATTCCCTGTCCCAATCCCCGATTTGATTCGTCGCTTGCTCCAGGGGCCTACATTGTGTACACAATTTCCATGTTAAAAAAATTATATATATAGTGGATCCTGATGAATAGGAAAAAATAAGACACATCAATTTAAATTTAAATTATTTAAATATAAATTTACCTGTGTATCCTAATGAATAAGATCACCAGATGTTTGCAAATCTCCATATCTCGCGGCCATCATAATCTCCTGTAATATATATTTAAAATTTAAAAAATATGTCAGTGGTAGTGAATACATAGAAACTTTATATTTACAACTAAGTTAAAATCAAATTTTGGTTTCTTACCTTATTCCTCTCCTCGAATGCAAGCCCGATGCCAAATATCTATGAAGAGTGTAATGACACAACATCTGGATCAATAAAGTCATCCATAAGAAGAGATGAAAAACCTCATCTTTGAAATCCTTGAGTCTATGGTGTAGGATGCACTGTAGTATTGAGAGTTTTAGGAGGTATCGAAATATCCTCCTTCCTAGAACTACTAGGCTCTAAATCTCCTCCACCATGGCTGGTACTAGTCAAGGATCTCTGAAGTACTAATCCAATGAACTCAGGCAACTCCTGAGGAGTGATCCCATGTAATATAGAGAGATCCTGATAAGCATCCACAAGATCAATCACTAAATAGGAGCTCATATGGCGCAGAAGATCATCTGGTAAACGTGTGATCTCTATAGGCAACAATAGCTCATAACGAATATATCGGTCATAAAATGGATCTGTCTCATCAACAATAGGGGTAGTATGAGAACATAACATATATCTCCCCACGCGATCAAAAGTCATCTCATCAACCTGAGTAGCAATGTTGGCAATGCTAGAATACATGCCAACGCATGCCTCCTCAGCTGCCATATCACCAACACCACCTGTGACCAAATCCAAACCTTTCACAAAAACCTAAAGGTTTTGACCCACCATTGCCCTCTTACTATGGGGCTGTGTATCATGGTGTCTAAATCTATCTACAAATCTGCCCCTACCCTACCTAGCATGTCATGGAAAGTTTGTGTAATCAACATCATATCCTAGATGAAATTTTGCATACAATTGTTTGCAAAAATATTGTGGCAGCTCATCCTTCTGTGGCCACCTATGATGTGTCACCAACCATCTAGGATATATGAATAGTGCGACAATAGGATCCTCACATCTAGTGACCCGATATCCTCTAACCAAAGCCATTTCCATGTAAAATGGGAATATGGATTTCACATTCACTATAGAAACATCTATATCTATTGTTTTCCATTTAACTGTGCCATAGATAGTGTGATATAAAGTCCTATAAAAATGCTCAATGTGAGGATCATCATATGGGTTGTATGATTGAGCAAGCTCAATCATACACATCAGCTCATATCTAATACGTTCTAATTTATCCCCATTGGCCAGCACAAGAGTGTTATTTAAAGTTCGTTGTAATTCTGCTAGAGAGGACTGCATTCTCAAAATAGTCTGAGTACGAGTAGTCTCTGAATTCTTAGGAGTCTCAAACCTACGTGAGGTCTGCTGAGGATCAGGATGCACACTCTTCTTAGAAGAAAAATGTTGTGAATCACTAGAATCCATATCTAGATGTGATGTGAAATGTATGAATATGTGTGTGTGTGTGTGTGTGTGTGTGTGTGTGTGTGTGTGAAACTGCATGTATACATTAAATTGAATTAAAAACAAGTTCATATATAATGTATGGCACAAACAAGATGAAACATTGTACAAATATGCAAGTTAAACATTTTAAACAAAACGAATCAAATGAACTGCGACCTATAGACATTGAAACTTAAAGATTACATTGTAAAAAAAATTACATGAACATACACATGAACTTATTTAACATAAAAATAATAATATGCATATGCGACTACACCATTATAGATAATAATTATGATCATTTTATTAAACTAGAAAGTTACACCAAATATCGATAATTATAATCATTCTAGCATAATTGTACTTCAAATATAAAATTTCGTAATAGGTATATAATGTTGGAGTAAAAGAGACAATCACCTAATTTATTATATATCATTAATTGGGTCTCCTTTTAATTTATCTAGGGTTTTCATTTTTCTTTTATAGGCATTCATTAGTGTATAATGTAAACTAGTTAATCTAGTTTAAGTTTTCGCAATTTGATACAAAACTCTTGATCTTTGGATTTAACTCGTATGACTTATTGTTAAACTTTTATTCACTATCAGAATCCAAAGTGATGTTATATGGTGAAATGTGATAAGCTACATTGAGATGCTCCTACATCATATCCACACAATAATTTTGAAGAATACTTTTATAAATTACTACTTTTTATGTGGTGACTGCATGCACGTGTTTCCCTTTGATGTAATTTTAAAAAATATCACATTTTTATTTCTTTTACCTAAATACCTAAGATTATCATTTAACTATTAGAACCAAAAATCACATTTTAAAACTAGATATAAAATTTTACATTTTACATTTTTACACCATTTTAATATTCTATCTATAAGTGCTTCAAATCTTTGCCCCAACTATAGAAAATTCTCCCCTTTAGGATATTTGTTAAAAAAGATTCCATTTTCTAGCCCATTACCTTATAGTTATCCAATCAACCCATTAGCCTACTCCCAAAACCATGGTAATATGACAAACAAAATCAAACTCACACAAAAGGATTGAACCAAAGATCAAAGGACCAAAAACATTTAGGAAATGTCAATGAAGCTATTAAAATGTTCTAAGAATTCTAATAAAAACAATGATTAATGAGAGAAACCAACATTTAGAATCATGATTTGGGGCTATAACTTGAGAGAAGTAGGGGATGTATGGAGCCAAGACTTAAATAACTAAATTTATAATTAGAAGTTGAAATGATGAAGTTCACTATATAGTAGTTATTGCACCAAAGGGTTCTAGGATCTCAAAAGGTTCCACAAAGTGAGATGCAAGTTTGGAAGACAAAAATTAATCAAGATTGTCAGTGGCTAATTTATTAGAAACACTCTCTTCGATACATGACTATTTTGATGTATATATTTTTGTCATTTATAAAGTTTCTAAAAATCCACTGCATTTCCCAATTGCTAATCAATCTAAGTTTGGTCTTTCATCTTTTCTAGTTCATTTGGATCCACAACTACCATGTCTGAGCCTATTTGTTAAGTGTACAATACTTGCTTATGAACCTCTAATGAAGAAATGAGAAGTGTTTTTATGGTTAGTGTTATCATACACAAACTCAATTAATGGTAAGTAAATTCCCATCTTTATTATCGAAACCTAGATTCTACATCAATAACAAGTCCTCAAGAATTTGGTTCACTCTCTTTTTGTTGATCAATCTTAAGGTGATGGGTTGATCTATAGACCAATTTACTTCCCAATTTTGTGTAAGGTTTTCCAAAACCTTGACATTATCCAAGTGTCTCAAATGTGATCTTATCAAACTTACCTTTATTAAATATGATATTATTTGGTACTCCATGAAACTAAAAGATCTCCTAAACAAACCACCATTTCAAACCAACAAAGTACTTAAGGTTCTTGAAATAATTTGGCTAGGATTAAGGCACCATTGACTATACAAATCTTTATGTACATATGTTATGTATCTCCAAAACTCATGGAAGGTATACATGGATGCCTAAATATAATTAGAGAGATTGTTTGTAAATTATATTCTCTTATATTGTTTGTAATTATATGTTTTTTTGGTTGTATTTTCCATTTCAGCATACATTGATTGAGCCATTTAAAATCATTGAATGTATTTACTATTGTTGAAAGATGCTTTTCAAATACCTCCAACCTTAATTTTACAAAATAAAAAACAATATATATACATATATTATTATTAAAATAATTAAAAAATAAAAAATGTATACATATAAATTATTAAAACAAATAAATAAAACAAAATTAAAAAGAAAAAAATCCTTTCAACCCTACCTTGCTCGGTCGAAAGACTTCTTAGCCCCCCTCCCACTCCAGCTATTTTGAACTATGGAAATGGGGGGCTAAGTGCAGTCGGCGGGTATATGTAGGGCCAAGTACTACTCAGTCGAGTAGGACTCAGCCGAGTCCTACTCGACCGATTATACCCCGCCACCCATCCTCCACACAGGTGCCATGTGGCGCCATATAGACTCGACTGAGTCCTACTTGGCCGAGTAGGATTTGTTTTTCGCTTGGACTTCGCCAAAAGTGTGACACAACACTATGCTTTCACCCATGGGTTCTATAAGTTGGTTACAGAAGCATTTAGAGGGAAATCAACAAGAGGTGTAGACATGACTAGCAAAGAGAATTTTGTTAGCCACCTATATACGCCTAGTCATACACAGGAAGCGGTTTGACCAAGTAGGTAGTTTCGATTTGAATTTATTAAAAAAAACCCTCCATATATCCTTCAAGGAGACTCCCAATCCGAATGGTATGCCAAGATGCCTATAAATAGTACCATGCTTAATTTCTTTCCAAACTATTGAAATCCATGGTTGACAATGGCTGAGATTTGTCATCCAAAATTCAGTTTTATGCATAGCTAATATGGAGCCTGAGATAGAGCAATAAAAATCAAGGGTCTCAAGCAAGTTGGTGATATCTTCAACTAAATTTTGGATGAAGATCATGCTTTCATCAACAAAGTGGTAGTTAAGTGTCATACTATTTCCAAGTAAGGAAATGCCATGGATAAAGAATTAGACTAAGCATGCTAAAGAAGCTAGCCAAGAGAATCAATAATGAACACATAGAAGAAGGGGGTAAGGGGGCAACGTTAGTCACTAGTACATTTGGGGCTAATTTTTGATGGCCTATTGTCGGAAGTCTGACTACTTTTCATCAGACTGCTGACAAATGTAGCCATCGAAAAATTGTCGTCAAACTTCTCGATGATGCCATTGAACGTCGAAATTCTGACAACACCATGAACTCTTCTGACGATTGCTATGATTGCTCCTCTGACCAAAAATGTCATTGGATGGCCGTCGGAATTCTGACGCTCCTCCACTACCATGCATCGCCGACTGTCTGACAAGGAAGTGTCGTCGGACATACAACATCCTTGTCGGATGTTTCTTTAGTTGTCGTCGGAATTCCAATGGCATTAGATGTTGTGGGACCGACGGTTTGGTCGTCAGTGCATGAAAGCATTGCATGAGTTCTACTTTTAGAAATTACATAAAACATTTTTAATTTATTTTATTGAGTCTTATTTGAAAAAAAGATTATCAATGATGTTTCCTTTCTCCAAGAACTGGATCTAGGATCTTTCCGTCAGATAATATGTAACATCCAATGATTAAATATTTTCTTTACAGATGCTTATTTTATTTAATCATCTGAGCTTGAATTATAATTTATATCTATGTAGAAGAAAAAGATACAAGCTGAAGAGTCGTGTGCAAGTAAATTTTGTAAATTGTAAAAGAAAGCAAGTATGAATTATCTTGAATGACATGGAAACAAGCTCATCAGCTGCCCAGAAGAGAGCAATTGGAGAAAAGAAGAGGAAAGTGTTAAAGGGTGATAAATACATAGAGAGTATGCAATACAAACATACAATGTCTGGAGTGTTAGATACTTGGTTCATCCCAAAGACACTGAGAGGGGGGGAGGGGGTGAATTAGTGTCAGACTGGTAGATGAAAGATTTAAACTTAATTGCAATTCTGTAACAGAAATTAATATACTGGTAAGAAAACAATAATGCAGTAAAGAGAAACAAAAGAATCAACATCAATGCACACCATAACACAGATATTTTGGCGAGGAAACCTAGTGAGGGAAAACCCTCGGTGGGATTTGTAACGCACAATATTTACTCACTGGCCAATATGAATAAATATTACTTAGTACAATAGGGGCCTGCACATGCAGGAATGCCAACTACCTAGAGCTCACTGCTCAACAACAAAAATGGAGTCCCACTTACTACGCAATTGGATGGTTAAGTCCAATAATAATGTACTGCTTCAAAATAGCATCTGCAATGCTGGATTCAGTACCGGTTTAAGCTCTGTCTGATACCTCTGCCAAAAAAATTGCTGGTAAATGATTCTGCTTACACAGAATAGTCTTCACTCTGCTCTGCTTCTTATTCTCTCTCAAGATAAACACATCAAAGTGCATATACAATTATCTGGTATCATATCCCTATCTTATCGAATATACCACTTACATACACACATTCCATTACCTACTTCATTTCAAATGACCAACAATATCTCATACATATATGAGTCTTTACAATACATCATGTCAGCCATACAATTACAATTTACAAGTCGGCTTTAGATGCCGGTATGAATAAACCTTATTGTATCTGTCGGTGCCGGTAGGTGAAGTCTATTGCCAGTTGAACCTATAGAACCTTGTTGAACATTGTTGCCACTTTGTTGCCATCAATGACAACATCTACCTTTCTCATCTGAGTGTATAATGCCAACAATAAACCTGGTCCAAGATTGGATAATCTATTAACACAACGGAATGAACTATCCAAGGAAAAAATTCAAGGAGACAGATCACCAGAACAACAAATGGACTATCTTACCGGGATGATTAGGCAGACTGAAGCAATAATTACTAACAGTACAAAATTTCTGTAGGGTCTTAACTTAGTTTTGGCTGATATTTTTAAGATTGTACATAACAGACTACAGGTGTCTAGGTAATTTTTTATGGATAAAAATGACCATATTCCTAAATGAATATTTAACATTCATTTTATTCTCATTCCTCTATTTAGTTAAATCCAATTTAATTAAATCACCCGCATTCTTCTATTTAATTAAATAAATTATTCAATTTATTTATTTAAATTCACTTAAGCCCTTTACATCATTTAATTGAATAAATAATTTTATTTAATTAAATCCCTTCTCTCAACTTTTTAATTAAATTTACATTTAATTAAATAGTTTACCCCAATTAAATAAATCTAATTTATTTAATTTCCCAACTTGCAACCAAATTAAAATAAATAAATTAAATTCTATTTTCCCCACCCACTTGCATTTTCCTACATCTCTCACTTGCATCCTAACCCTCTTCCTAATTTCTTCTAGAATCCATCTAATCCTAATCAATTAGCCTAAACCCATCCATTATCCCTTTTCCCTAAATTTGAGGAGGTCACTTCTCAAATTTGGAGTAAAGTCTTCAAAAGGCATTAAAGCCTTTATGCCTTCAACAAGCTAACTTGTTGAATACCCCCAAATTTGGAAGGACTCTTACAAATTTGTCCCCAAAGTCTTCAAACTATTAATGGTTAACTAACCCTTAGTGGCATGGTTAGAGACTTTTTGCCTAAATTAACCCTCATCTAACCCAAGGGTCTCATCAAGCATTCATTGCTTTGACCATGGTTATCCCTTTAACCTTTGCACAAGAGTTTACCCCTTGGGTAAAAGCTTTATACATTCGATAACCCTAACCATAAGGTAACCATGAGGTCTTCTCAAGCATTTAATGCTTCTTACCTCTCCTCTCAAGTAGTCTTATGTTGACAATTATCACCATTTCATTGGTGGAAATTGTAAACATGGATTGATAACTTTCAAGCCTGACCCTTGATTAACTCCTTCAATCCTGATCTTCTATTGCCTTATTTTCACTATAAATAGAGCTCTCATTCCTCCATTTTAAGGATCATCCAAGCTTTTAGTATCTCATTTATGCTCAATTTTATCAACACATCTAGCCTCTCTTTATAATAGGAATTAATCTAATAAGCATTTTAGAATATTTCTGCTATCATTAGCTTAAATCATTAACTAGTATATCATGTTAGGATAGTATTGCTACTGACCTTGTCATCTTATGTTCTAGTTTAAACTCATTTGTAGAATCATGCATAAATAGGATGCATTTCATGTTAATATCAATCTAAAGCATCTCTCGTTCTTACATTCGTCATCCCTAAGTCACTTTGCTCAGTGATATGAGAGCAAAGGCATTGACTTGAGGGACCTTGTGAGATAGAGAACCATGGAACCTACCTTGGGAAGTTGAGTCATTCCTCATGACTCCATAACTTGTACCAAGAAGTCTTGTCGGTGTGTGGACAAGCTCTTTGAACATCATTTTTCACATTTTAAGTTTCATCGACCCGCTTTTCCCACACACATTTATGGCACCCACCGTGGGGCTCAACCCCATTAATCAAATCATTTTTTAAATTTAATCACTTGTGTAGGTACGCAAGAAACAGGAATCGGTGTGTGGGGAATATCTCTTAGTGCATCTGGTTAACATTCCAACGCATCCGGCTCACTATTTAGCGCATGGGACTCATTTCCTAGCACGTGTAGACCATCACTTAGCGCATAGACTTTTTAACTTTTTTCTTGTAGGTCTCAGTGCGAGAACTTAATAGAGCAGTGCATTCGGAAAATATTTCAGTGCATCGAGTCTGTCCGATAGCGCATCCCAGTTATCCTGTAGCACATACAGTCTTTTCTATAGCGCATCACAAATAGAAAGCAAAAATTAATTTGTAACCAAGATTAAATCTAGACTTGTAGAAGTCCACAAAAGCCAAGGTTTTTCTAACTATTTTGATTGGTATTTTGCAGGATTTTTTGACAATTTCTTGCAGGTGGAGCTTAGTTTTAGTCTAAGAACTACAAAAGTTTAAGTTTTTACTAACTTAGTTAAAGTTGGTTAAAATTTAAAGTCTTTTAATTTTTGTTGGATAAAATTGAACTCACCTTATTTTGGGCAAATAAAAAGAACCATAAAAAAAACATTTTTCTTGCTTTTTCTAGGAGAAAATTTTTCACTTTAGGCTATAAAAAGAACAAGACAAATCTTTTTATTGTTGCAAACAAAGGTGTTTAAAAATAACTTCACCATCCTTTGGTGCATAAAAGGATCCACTTTATTTTTTTGCAAAGTAAAAGAATCACACATGTCCAAGTTCATTCACAATTAAAGAGGGAAGATCTTCCCCTTTTGATCAATTTCTTTTGTTGACCAAAAATCGAAGTTGCTTTGTTGACCAGACTATTTTCCTAGATCAGAAAATCAGTGCTTTGAAGGGATAAAATAAACACCATGTTTTTGTGGAGCAACATCTCCATATGGATTTTAACAAATCATTGCAATGAAAAGTTAAAAGGAACACTTGTTTGCTTTTCTACGAAAGTGGAAGGAATATGCTCTCCCCTTAACTAGGTGATAAAAAAAACTAGATGACTCTTATGCTTTTAGTGTTTATTGCATTAAATATTTTAGCAGGCCTGCCTTCCCGAGGGGTTGAAAAACTCTTAAAGCCATTCTTTGGCCAGTGTGAAGGGAATGACCTAAGTGGGAAACGACTTTGACACCAAGTGTTCCAACCCACTATAATCAAAAGTGTAAAGTGACGAAAGTCCTTTTCAACGGTTGCACGCAGCGATTGGCCTTCCCCCAGTATCCTTGAGATACGTAAAGCCTTTGTTCTAAATGTTGGGAAGCCTCCTGAGAGAGTTTATCACTGATGGCCAAACAGGAAGCTTGATTACGAACTTTAGCATAGAAACTTTGAGCCGAGTCAGTATCTAGACATTTGTAATATCATAGTGCAAGGGTGGGGAAGAATCCACCCCCAAGATCGCTCACCGTATATCTCCCAAGATAACTACTCAATTGTGAAGCAATTCACTTTGGGTTAATTTCTGGCAAAAGGCAAAAAAACAAGCGCCCCCAGGAGGTGACAAGGTTGTTTGAGCTGACAGAGTATCAAGACTAGTGGGCTATGATATTACTTATGACCCTTGAATAAAGAGTTTGACTGAATTGTATGTCGTTGTATCTAAACCTATTAAAACATTGGGGATTTGAACACATCCTCACAGAACATACACTCATTGTTTAGACTAAGCAAAATGGTTGTCTCTTTTGTGTTGTGCTTTCATTTATTACTTCAGAAAATCATCCATCATCATTGAAAACAAAATCCAAAAATTGCAGAAAAATAACCAAGTCAAACTATCAGGGCAGTTTAGCACGTAAGAGAAACTTCTTAGCACGTAAAAATCATCCTTTAGCGCATTCATTCTGAACTTTAGCGCTTCATCAAAATCTAACACTAGCAGTTTTAACATAGCGCTTTTTGAAAACATTCTGACGCATTGAAGCAACAACTTAGCATGTGGGGATCAAGAGTTAGCGCATTGGCAACCCATATTAGCGCATAACTTTTTAGACCAAGGCAAATTCAAAAAAATATAGTTAGCACGTCACAGAGGGCAACTTAGTGTGTGGAGTCTATTTTCTAGCACATTAAGGACTTTCTATAGCGCATTGCGTTTCTGTTTCAACACGTGGCAAAAATAAACAAAATAGGGGGCAAAACAGAGGCTATTTTTGAAAAATTTGAAAAACAATTTAGGAAGCTTTCCTTCCTTGGCCTGAACTTCATCAAACAAAAAAGAAAAACAGAGTATCAAAACCTATTCTCAAAGAAAGTTCTCCATAAAACAAAGTTGTCAAAATCTGAAAACTAGTCACAAGATAAAACACATCTCTCCTATCAAAATCAGGAAACCTCATCACAAGTATCAATATGTCCTTCAATCAAAAGGATTTCTATCCAAAAACACACTTCTTTTCAACACTCCAAGTTGCAAAATCGAGTTTCCATATCGGGAAAGCTCGTATTCCATATCATTTGACACACTTTGTCGTGAGGGGGCATCTAAACATTCATTTGATAAAGTAAAACTTGAGTTTCCAAAACAAGCTAACTAAATCCAAAACAAATCAAAGGAAACCATTGATCACTTGTGCATGACTAATCCTCATATTCTGAGAAGAAAGAGTATTTATCATAACACTAAGTTGAGGAAACAACAACCCAGTTCTCTAAAACTTGCCAAATGGAATAATTTTTTTACATCAATCATCAGCTCTTCAAATCTCATCAAACATTCCTTTGTCATATCCACTTGTATCTTCAAGACAAAACCAATGAATTTGATAAGGAACCATTGAGGAGTAGAGCATTTTGTCAAAAATTAGCATGCGGTCAACGCCTGAATCAAGGAGGAAAGATCAATCCGGCCTTATTCCCCGAAGAGTGCATCACTTACAACATACCCCGATTTGCACCACCAACCCTTGAACAAAACATTGAAGAGGAGTTCGTTCCTTTTTTCACAGAAAGATTCTACTAGATGCCCATTATTACTCGATCTCAACGAAACAAACAAAGCAAAATGCAACTAGAGTCTAGCATGAATCGAAGAGTATCAAATCCTTTTGAATGTCCAAATCTAGAGGACACCAAAATTTCTGAGGAACTCCTCCAAGAGTGCCAAGAAAGTGCTTCATTTCAAAAACTTGTGGAAAGACTCATGGAGAATGACAAGGAAAAATATCTACTTATGCTCACAAGTAAAGGAGTTAAACTCCCTGAAGATTTTGACACTGACATATTTATAACAAGATCTCAACATTATGACTATCAAGAGAGACAAAGAGAGGAGGAAGCATGTGACCCTGAACAAGACATACCTGAGCAAAATCTACCAGAACAGAATTTACCCGAGCAAAACATCCCTGAGCAAAACATACCCCACCACACACCATTTCAGCTTAGAAATAATGCAAGGGAAGAACTCTTCCCTCGACAAAATAATGCGCCTTTGATTGCTCTCACTCAACAAATTAAAATGTTGCAAAGACAAATGCAAGACATGCAACAAGGGACAACAATACGATATACCTTGAATGAAATTTGTCCTTATCCTTTTGATAGGTGGTTAAACATGGTACCTTTTCCCCCAAATTTAGACGTTCCCAAATTTGACAAATATGATGGGAAAAGCGATCCCCGTGATCATGTTCAGGAATTTTGTACCATGAGCCTAGAATTTTCCCATGATGACACCTATTTGATGAGGTTATTCCCAAGAAGCTTGGGAGGACAAACAATGGAATGGTTATCCAAAATCACACCTCCTGTCAAATCCTTTGATGAGTTAGTCAAAAAATTCATAACTCAATATTCCTACAACATTCAACATGCCATCACCATGCTAGATATCTGCAATACCAAACAAAAGAACAACAAAACATTCATGGTGTTTCTTCAATGTTGGCGATGGATGGTCTCAAGATATCCTCGAGATGTGCCTGAGAAGGAAAAGATGGAAAATTTCATCAACAATTTAAATAGCTAGATGAGTTACAGACTCAAACTCCAATGCATACCATATTTTTCTAAATTGATTGAGAATGGCATCCAAGTAGAAGAGGCATGTGTCAAGAAACAGACATTGAAATTTTTCAAAGAAGACTTAGACAAATCCAGATTCTGGACCAAAAACAAAAACAATGGAAATGAAGGAGGAAATTAATCAAATGATACAAAATCCAAGCAACTAGTGCTAGCATTATTAGGTAATCCTCAAGCTACAAAGAGTCCAAAAGGTGCTAACCAAGGCACTAACACTTATGCACCAAATACCAATCAAGATCATCTCAGTGCAAACAACACCAACAATACCCAAAGCAATAACACCAATCAAGGACCTAATACAAACTCATGAGGTAACACCAACAACTTTCCAAAACACATTTACACACCACTAGGGCAATCCTTGTAGTCAGCATTCAGAGAACTCCTGGCAAACAAAATTATCTCCTTACCAACAATCAACAACTTTGAACCACAAATCAAACCACCCTGGTGGAATGACTCACACTTTTGTGATTTTCATCACAACAAAGGTCATCAAACAAATGATTGCATGAGACTGAAAAAAATTGTTCAAGACATGATTGATAGAGGCAATTTAACAATCGATGGTCTCAAGACAAATGGTGGCCATGGAGCTTTTAAAAATCCTCTTCCAAACTAGAACAAGGATGGAGCTTCAACCTGAAATGATACACGTGGAGCTCGTATCAATCACATATACAATAACACCATAAAGCATATATCAACTGAGGACAATCAAGTAAACATCATCACCATCAAAGACAAGCGTGAACATGACTACATCAATATAACAACCAGAGCTCAAAAATATGTCTTGAAGGGGCATATGTCAACAACAAACATCATACCCAAAATTCAATATGATCTAGTCAATCAACTGCGCAAAACTCCTGCTCAATTATCTATACTGGAGTTGCTAAAACTTTCATCAAAATACAAGGACATCTTAGAACAAGCACTATTGGAAACAAATGTACCTCAAGATATGGATGCTGACAAATTCCAAGCCATGGTGGTTCATATGACAGGGCCTCATAACCTTACTTTTTCTGAGCATGATAATATCTCATTGAGTCATCCACACAATACTCCACTCCACATTGAAGTCTTGGTCTACAAGCATCGAGTCAAAAGAGTATTAAAAGATGAAGGAGCTGGACTCAATATTTGTTCCTTGAAACTTATCCGTGCATTAGGCTTCTCTGAGAAATCTATTGATCCACGCAGAAAGATCACTATCAAAGCATACGATGATGAAGAGAGATCATCCAAAGGAACAGTAATGTTGCCAATTCAAGTAGGACCAATACAAAAGGACACTATGTGCCAAGTCTTAGATATAGACCTCACATATAATATCTTATTGGGTCGACCTTAGATCCATGAAATGCAAGCAGTACCTTCTACTTATAATCAGTGTGTTAAGTTCCCCTACAATGGACAGGAGATTTCTATATCAGTAGATCATAACCCATTTCAACATTGTAATGCTATGGGGGCAACCCAAGATAGCTTGGTTCCACATAATAGAGAAAAACAAAGTTCCTTAGCACCAACTATTCAACAAGAAAAGTCTAAATCACTATCTATGGATTTTAAGCAGAAAATGAAAATCAAAGAGCAAGGCATGGGAGAATACTCTTTGGAACCTTTATGTTTAGCCAACTTACCAGCATCGCCTAAATCTCATGGATTACCTATAGCATTAACACATTAAGCAACCCAACCCATCACCAAGTTTGATGGCAAATTTATCCAACTAGGCACTCTAGCACATGAATCAGAGGAGAAAGACATCCTTAGTTGGCTATACAAGATTGAGGAAGAAGACAAAGTAGCTACTATAGAGGTAGCTATACCAACACACCTATATGGAAAAGGTTACTTGATCATGCAACTAATGGAATACAATGGCAAAGGACCTATTGGCAAACATCAAGAGGGCATCATAGAACCACTAGATCCTCCTTCACAATTCAATAAAGACAAAATAGGATTGGGCTACGAATACACTCTACCACCAAGGAAGACACCAAGAAAATACCAAAAACCTCAGTGGAAGGAAAAGAAGAAATACAAGGAGGACTCCTAGCAGGAAGCACTATTTGAGTCAGCAGAGACAATACGCAAAGAATGAGAATATCAAGAAAGAAAGCAACATCAAGGGAAACCCATCAATCAAAAGAAGGAAGCATCTACTGCCGAAGTACATCATGTTCAAGAACTAGTGTCCGACAAAGAGGAATATCTTCCTGATAACATCATTCCTCCCTGAGGAGAGATAGTATATGAACAAATGCAAAGAGTGGAGGCAGGATCTGACACGGAATCGGAGAAAACTATTAGACTTGTATCAATCATCAAAGACCCGTTTTCACCCTACAACATACCCATCCACAACATTGCTAGGATCTGGGATAATACCTCTGAAACTGATTCCAATGAATATGAATGGGGTAGTTGTTCCAATGTTACTGAAGATATTGCTACAAATGACAGTCATACACCCATCTCTCAGGAAGAACACGACATAAAACCTAGACCACTTGAATTTGGTCCACAAAATATCTATGACGCCAAAGAAAATGAACAGCGACATTATGAGCAAGTCTACACAGAAGATGATACCATCGAAGACCTTGACGACATCCTTAACTTCTTTAACACCTCGGCCAACCATTATGATACCTCCATTCTGACACTTACAGCAGCTGAACTTGATCCACCTAATGATTCTTTACCACTTATCTTTCTTGACCTCATAGACTAGGACGAACCTGAAACTCATGACATACCAATTTTCCCAAATGATGAATCCATTATCCATTACTTGTGTACCATTAACCCAAAAATAGAGTCTAGTAGTGAACAAAGTAATGACATCTGCAATCAAGGGAGTGCCATGTCTCTCAGTCGCAAAAATGAACAACATAAAAGATCTACTATTGAAAACCAGTCAATGGCAGCAATAGATCACAAAAAAGTAAAAATAAAGGATGCATCTGAGGGTGAAAACCTTTCTAAGGCACCTAAAGATGGGAGACTTGACACTCTTCTTGAACATTATCAGGAGTGATCACCCATATTGATTGAGCCCACTCAATCAATCAACATTGGTACAACAGAAGCAACCAAAAACATACACCTTGCAGAATCTTTGATAGAGGAAGAAAAATAAGAGTTTATCCATTTTTTCAAAGAAAAGAAAATCAACTTTGCTTGGCCATATGCAGATATGCCTGAGATTGATCCACAATTAATCATTCATCACTTGTCCATTGCTCTAGGAGCTAAGCCAGTCAAGATGAATCCACATGTAGCACTCATGGTCAAAGTTGAGCTGAAGAAACTATTAGACATCAGATTTATTCGACCTATCGACTATGCTGAATGGATTTCCAACATTGCACCAGTTTCCAAACCAGATGGCAGTATCAGAATATGCACCGATTTTAGAGATGTCAATAAAGCTTATCCAAAGGATGACTTTCCTTTGCCTAGTATCGACATAATTGTAGATCTCACAGTAGGGTAGGCAATGCTATCCCTAATGGACGGTTTTTTAGGATACAATAAAATCAAGATAGCCCTAGAGGATCAAGATAGAATAGCGTTCACCTATCCTTGGGGAACGTATTGTTGGAATGCCATGCCATTTGGCTTAAAGAATGTAGGGGCAACTTATCAACGAGCAATGACAACAATCTTTCATGACATGATGCATACCTTCATGGAGGACTATGTGGATGATTTACTAGCTAAATCATTTGCCTGGGCAGAACATCTAAGCATCTTAGAAAATATTTTTGACAAATTGAAGAAATTCCAAGTCAAGCTCAACCCTACGAAGTGTGTCTTTAGGGTTACATCAGGCAAGTTACTAGGCTACATAGTTTCAGCAAAGGGCATTGAAGTGGATCCAACAAAGGTACAAGCCATAATGGAGATGCCACCACCAAAGAACATCAGCCAACTCAAATCTCTACATGGCTGGCTCCAGTCAATTAGGTGATTCATCGCTCAACTAGTAGATAAAAGTCTACCATTCAATCATTTGCTACATAAAAATGTACCATTCAGATGGGAAGCCAAATGTGCAGAATCATTCGATCAAATCAAGCAATATCTAATGAACCCACCAGTTCTAGTACCACCAATAGTAGGGAAGCCACTCATTCTCTACATTTCAATAATAGATATATCACTGGGAGCATTATTAGCACAAGAAGATCAACAAGGCAAGGAACGAGCTATATATTACATCAGCAGGACATTAAATAGATATGAACTCAACTATACATTCATTGAGAAAGCTTGTCTAATAGTGGTATTCGCTTCTCAAAAGTTCTGGCACTACATGCTAGCTCACACCATCAAGCTCATAGCAAAAATTGATCCTCTCAAATATTTACTTAGCAAAGAAGCTATTACAAGCAGATTGGCTAAATGGGTCATGATTCTCAGTGAATTTGATATCCACTACACAGAGCGATGAGCTATCAAAGGACAAGCAATTGCAGATCAACTAGTTGAAGCACCGCTACCTGGAAAACAACCAATGGAGATCAAATTTCTGGATAGGGATGTTCTTACTATTTCCACCAAACAATGAACCCTATACTTTGATGGATCCTATACTCAACATGGCTTAGGTGTTGGCATTTTTTTCATCACTCCTGACGGGCACACCATACCAAGATCTTATAGGCTCATGTTTCCATGCACAAATAACATTACTGAATATGAGGCACTGGTTATAGGCATAAAAATGACCATGGAATGGAGAATCACAGAATTAACAATCTACGGAGATTCACAACTAGTCATCAATCAAATCAACAATGACTATCGGACAAAGGGCGACAAACTGCTACCATACAAATGGATGGTGGATGATTTCAAACAATATTTTGTACACATCACCTTCGACCAAATACCAAGGTTGGACAATAGAGCAGCTGATGCAATGGCTACTATCGCTTCACTATTGCAAATTCCAGAGCAACAAAATCGTTACGAGTTTCTAGTAGAGCAACTGTTCTCCCTAGCCTATGACCATTCTGATTCCCATGTTATCTATGCCTTGACTAGTTCTGACTCTCCATTATACAGACCAATATATGACTATCTTAAAAGCAATATCCTACCCATTGACCTATCCCAAAACCAAAAATGCAACTTTATCTAGCAAGCTGCTCGTTATACTCTCACTGTTGATACTTTGTACCGTCAAGGTCTAGATGGTACTCTTCTTCGTTGTCTTGATCATAATGAATCTAACTCCACTTTGCAAGAGCTTCACGAAGGTATCTATGGCACACATTCAAGTGGTCCTACTCTTGCTAAAAAACTTCTAATAATGGGATATTACTGGGCGACAATGGAAAAAGACTTATCATTTTTCAAAGAAGTGTCCTAAATGCCAAATTCATGGCAATCTTATACATGCACCAGCACAGGAACTACAGCCATTCACAACATCCTAGCTCTTTTGCCAGTGGGGACTGGACTTAGTCGACAAAATACATCCTTCATCCTCAAATGGACACAAGTTCATTATAACTACAATAAAATACTTTACCAAATGGATTGAAGTGGTCCCCATGACCATAGTGACTGGGAAACAAATTGCCTCTTTTATCCTTAATTATCTAATCTGCAGATATGGCATTCCAAGTTCCATCATCACAGATAATGGACGATCTTTCAAGATCCAATATGTGCGAGAATTATGTGAAAAATTTAAAATCCAACATCGTTTCTCTACACCTTACTACCCACAGGGGAATGGTCAGGCATAAGCATCCAACAAGACAATATTGAAAATCCTAAAGAAAACAATGAATGATGTAGGGAAAAATTGGCATGTACAACTCAATCCAGCACTTTGGGCATACATAACTAGCATCCGTACACCTATGGGAGCTACACCATATTCATTGGTATATGGATCCGAGGCAATTTTACCCCTAGAGGTAGAAATTTCATCTCTCAGAGTCTCTTTGAAATGCCTAATTCCAAATGAAGAGTATCGAGTCAACCGACTGCAAGAGCTAGAACTCCTAGATGAAAGATGCCAACATGCCTACACTCACCTCAAAGCATATCAACAACACATGTGAAAAAGCTACAACCACAAGGCCATTCCCAGAATTTTTAAAATTGGTGACCTAGTACTCAAGGAAAATCCTTGAAATCAACAGGATCGAGAAAAGAAATGGAAATTTGAACCTAATTGGTTAGGTCCCTATGCTATCATATCAGCTAACAACTTTAAAAGGAGATGTGCTCGACAAACCAACTAACAACATTCATCTAAAGAAATACTACACTTGAGCAGTCTAATGCACGAAAAAGTAAAAAATATCAAAAAATATCAAAAATCAAGAAAAAGCAAATAAAAAGGCACAATAAAAGCAACTGGTGAAAACCTGGCAATAGGCACTATTTTGAGAGGATAACTCTTCTATCTATCTATCTTAACAAGCTGTTATATCCATAGTCAAGTACTATTGGCCATCGCCCAACATTTTTATCACACTATCCAGGACATACTTAGCGTAGTCACTATCCTGGTTTATCCACATATCTTTTCACCGCATCTCACCATGGCTTGGTAATCACTATACATGTCTGCATTAAGGGGAAAACTCAGCTAGGGGCAACATTGATCAAAACTTGTAGTACATTCAGAACATCAAAACTTGTAGCAAACTCAAACAATCATATCCAACAAACAGATCAACAATCACAAAACCAAACATTGATCACTTAAAGGATTCACAAAACATGATGGATGATTTTCTGAAGTATCAAATGTTTGCATCTTGCATGAAGTTTTGACTATTTTGCACTTAAACTTTTTGAACTATTGGATCCTCTACATTTTCTCAACAATGCATCAAGCTGGAGAAAGTCATGGGGGCTCCAATATTTTTTTAATTTTTTGTCTGTGAGGCGATCTCTTGCAGTATGCAAATACTTGTCTCGAGACGTGATTCATGGTATATCATTAAAGACATGATTCCACTTTGTGCATACAAATGGTTTAATCTTATCTGTTTATACACAATCCGCACTCAGGTTGTCCTGGTTCAATTATACCTTGATGCTTGTGCTATCTTGCAAAATCAAAAACCATGTAAATTTTTCTCAGGTCATTATGGTTCAATTATACCATTATGCTTGTATATATTTTCAACATGTCCCAACCAAATCAATTCTCAATGATGATACCTACAAAGAAAGCAAAAACATGTGACTATATAGGGATGACAAATGCCGAATGAGGATGCTCCAATTAGTTGCATATCATGGTACAATTACTTGCATATCATGTTACAATTAGTTGCATATCATGTTACAATTACTTGCATATCATTTTACAATTAGTTGCATATCATACATCTCATCTTCAAGATACATCTCATAGCATATCATATCATACATCTCATTTTCAAGATACATCTCATAGCATATCATATCATACATCTCATTTTTAAGATACATCTCATAGCATATCATATCATACATCTCATTTTCAAGATACATATCACAACATCATGCACTAACACATCATATTCATCACATATCAAATCACATACATCTAAGCATTGCATCATCATCATAGAAACATCAAAATCATATAGAAAGCATCATCCATAACACATCACATGAGGATCAAGGAAAATGGTGTCATATATATATATATATATATATATATATATATCTCAAAAATGATCAATGTACACAAAATATGTCATGTCTTTGCCAAAACAAAAAAATGATCAAAATACAATAGAGACAGCATCTCTCAGGTATGACTATCTCTTGAGGGTGACGGTCTCACAGCTGACGTCCCAACACTTGGATCTCCAGGTGGATCCTGCCTAGGAGGCCCTGTCATGCTTCTGCTCTCTGTCCTCAATCCAGTCTCTCGAGATCAACTGGATCTCGAAGCTATGAAAATCGGCACTCGGCGCTCCGTGGGCACCGCATCCTCGTAATGTCTTCTATAGTACTCTGCCTTGTTGGCTCTCAAAGCCACCTCTCTCAGGGTATCTCTCATCAAGCCACCCACCGCCGCTCTCTACAAAGCCTCTACTTGAGCCTCAGATCAACCCAACCACTCTAGAACTATATCCCGCTCAATGGTCAACTATGTAATCTGCCACTGATGTGCCAGTAGCTGTGTCTGCAGGTGTTGCACTGATAATTGCAGTGACCTAATTTGCACGTCCTCTCGGTGCATCGTAATCCACATCTAGATGGGTACCTATGAAGTGGTACCCCCTATCTCTCTCCCTGTCCTTGGTGCTGGTGGGGGTAACACATCAGACCTCCTCCTTTGAGTCAGTCATCTAAACTCGTTATTCCCTCCCACCACTACTATCACCTCTCCTACCCTCTCCTCTCCCCCAACTCTGATAGCTAGACCTCCTCTCCCTCTATCCACCATATCTCGTCGTACTGCTCTCTCCACCCAAATCCCTCTGTCACCACCATCTCCACCCCTGTCTCCTCTGCTCCCCCAATCTCCACCCCTATCTCCTCTCCTCCCTCTATCCCCTCGCCGACCTCGGCCACCTCCTCTACCATATCCACCATCATCTTCTCCACCATCCCCACCTCCCACATCCAACTCCTCTCCATCCTCTCTCCGTCTCCCTAGCCTTTCAGGCTGCTCATCATCTTCATCATCATCAAAAACGGGAATCATCTCCACTGGATCTGATATCCTGGCCATTGCATGTGCTACAAACAGTGTGGCAAACTCCTCTGTCATCCCTGCATCCACTACCCCATAGGCATAGTCCCATATCTAGCCGGCGAAGTGAAAGAACTCCTTAATTGCCGCTACGCTATCAATAGTGGATCCCCACTCTAGTATATCATGTCTCCGTCGAGCATACAAGCATGCTCCCTGTGGAACTCCCTGTTGGTGACCATACTATCGCAACACCTGGCTATGCAAGAATCTCTTAATAACAAAGGGCGTCTGCCCTATCAAGAATTGGGACATATAGACATAGGGCATCTCCATCCCATCCTCTTCCCATGCCTCGCACTCCATGTACAATCTTTAGATGACCATATCAATATCATCTAGCACTCTCCTCCAATGCTCTAGTTTGCCCAGCTTATGGTGGACAACTATCCATCAATATCCATATGCCTAAGCACACCCAGCAGGCCTATCTCTGTCTGCAAGTGGCCTGGCTGCAGGAATATGCTCCCATGCCCATACCTGTAGGAGTGTCACTCCAGCGGATAAATTGTTGTACCCCAAGTAAACCACCTGATGAAGATCCTTGTATAAGTGGGCCAGCATAGTTGACCCCCATGCAAATCGGTGACCTTGTGTCACCATGTCCTCCAAGACCAATCCCCATCCTACTGAAATTCCCTTCGACCTACGGTTGGGACATAAGAAACCACTTATGAATCCTACCAGCACTGATGGTAGAGGAGCGTAATCCAAATCAATGAACTCCTACGAGGGGATCTCATACCCACAAACCATATCATCCTGTAGAATCCGGCAAAGTGCCTCTGTCCCACCCTCTTCTATCTACTCATATGGTAATAGTGCACCTACTATGGGAATCCACAGAATCCGGTAGCAATCCTCAAGTGTCACTGTGATCTCACCTGTCGCCAAATAGAAGGTTTTGATGTCACTATGCTACCTCTAGGCCAGCGTTGTCAATAAACCCTGGTTAATGATAAATCAGGGCATCTCTAACAAAGAGGATAGGCCACACCTCTCAATGATATCCCTGTCATCCTATGTCAATCGTGGTATCAATGACCACGGTCTCAAAAATCGCTCTCGCGACTGAACAACCCCAATGCGCTCCTGTCACAAAGCAAAACAATTCCAATATCAGTTTCCTCATCAAATCAATTCATATCAAAATCAAATTCATATCAACTTGAAACATTGAAAATCTAATCAAGTTCCACATCATATCAAATCCATTTCCATATCAAATCATATCAACTTGTAACACAACTCAAGTTTCACATTCATATCAACTTGTAAAACAACTCAAGTTTCACATTCATATCAACTTGTAAAACAACTCAAGTTTCACATTCATATCAACTTGTAAAACAACTCAAGTTTCACATGCATATCAACTTGTATCACAACTCAAGTTCCACAATCATATCAGCTTGTAAAACAACTCAAGTTCCACATATATATCAACTTGAAACAATGCATATCAAATCAAGTTCATATCAAAACATCCACATCACATCAGATCAATATCAACTTGAAACATTGCAAATCAAATCAAGTTATCTATCTAAAAACCATATCGAAACTCATATTGGACAACTTATCAAAACAATGACAGCAGACACGTAGACTGCAATTTGCACCCATCCTGGCACAACTGGCAAAAACCTACCTATTTTTCTTCATCAAAAATCCTACTTTACCCAAATTTTTCCACTCATGCGCTAAAAAATCTTATCTATGCGCTAAGCTGCTGCCTATGTGCTACCCTGTCCTATCAATGCACTACCCCATTAACCCTACGCACTAGCCTACACCTATGTGCTACCCTATCCCATCGACGCGCCACCTAAACTACCCTCTATGCCACTTCTAGCCTATGCGCTATCCTACTTGGTTCCTGCACTGCGAACCTAACCCTACATGCTAGGTCAGACCTATGCACTATCCTACTCTACCCCTGCAAGCCCCTGCTAACCCTATGCGCTAGATCTTTCCTATGCGCTAACCTTTTTCCCCTATGCACTACCCTGTGTCACTGATGCGCTACCCTAACCCACCTCTACGCTACCCTAACCCACCTTTGCGCTATCCTAATCTACTCAGACGCTACCCTACTTCATTAAACTCTATGCACTATGCAACCTATCGTATGCGCTACGGTTCAACCCCGATGTGCTAAACCGTTAAAATCGCGTGGAAAAATTCAAAAACATGATAAAAAATGACAAAACAAAAATCCAAAAGGGGTCAAAAAGGATGACTTACCGGTGGTCCATACGTGGCAGGTCTCTGATACCTTCGAAAGTGCTCGAATTGATGAGAAGAAAAAGGAATCGTCATTTTGTCTTTTCCTCCAAGTGTCACTTTCTCCAAAGTCAACAAGCACAAATGAGACAAAATAAATCACTTTTTACCTTTTTATAGGATAAATGAAAATTAGGGTTGCATGGACGAACATGTAAATTGCTTGTGGTCTCATTTCTAAACTTCACAAAAATTATTATCAGGAGATGAATCAACTTATCGCATTCAACATAGACAAAAATTTAAAATGCAATCAAATTTATCAAAACAAATCAAATTTTCAAATTTTTGATTCATCTCCCGAGTGGGCATTATCAACATCATTTATCAAATTTGGGGCATCATTTATCAAATCTCAGGCACGACATGAACATCTTGACATGACATCACACTGATCATAACCAAATCATGACGACACATCATTTTCTTTGAATCAACATGTGCACACACGTCACTTCAAAGAGGGGCAAAATGTAGATGTATAAAAATGACCATATTCCTAAATGAATATTTAATGTTCATTTTATTCCCATTCCTCTATTCAGTTAAATCCAATTTAATTAAATCACTCGGATTCTTCTATTTAATTAAATAAATTATTCAATTTATTTATTTAAATTCACTTAAGCCCTTTACATCATTTAATTGAATAAATCATTTTATTTAATTAAATCCCTTCTCTCAACTTTTTAATTAAATTTACACTTAATTAAATAGTTTATCCCAATTAAATAAATCTAATTTATTTAATTTCCCAACTTGCAACCAAATTAAAATAAATTAATTAAATTCTATTTTCCCCACCCACTTGCATTTTCCTACATCTCCCACTTGCATCCTAACCCTCTTCCTAATTTCTTCTAGAATCCATCTAATCCTAATCAATTAGCCTAAACCCATCCATTATCCCTTTTCCCTAAATTTGAGGAGGTCACTTCTCAAACTTGGAGTAAAGTCTTCAAAAGGCATTAAAGCCTTTATGCCTTCAACAAGCTAACTTGTTGAATACCCCAAAATTTGGAAGGACTCTTACAAATTTGTCTCCAAAGTCTTCAAATCATTAATGGTTAACTAACCCTTAGTGGCATGGTTAGAGACTTTTTGCCTAACTTAACCCTCATCTAACCTAGGGGTCTCATCAAGCATTCATTGCTTTGACCATGGTTATCTCTTTAACCTTTGTGCAAGAGTTTACCCCTTGGGTAAAAGCTTTATCCATTGGATAAACCTAACCTAACCTTAACCCTTACCTTCTAAGGTAACCATGAGGTCTTCTCAAGCATTTAATGCTTCTTACCTCTCCTCAAGCAGTCTTATGTTGACAATTGTCACCATTTCATTGGTAGAAATTGTAAACATGGATTGATAACTTTCAATCCTGACCCTTGATTAACTCCTTCAATCCTGACCTTCTATTGGCCTATTTTCACTATAAATAGAGCTCTCATTCCTCCATTTTAAGGATTATCCAAGCTATTAGTATTTCATTTATGCTCAATTTTATCAACACATCTAGCCTCTCTTTATAATAGGAATTAATCTAATAAGCATTTTAGAATATTTCTGTTATCATTAGCTTAAATCATTAACTAGTATATCATGTTAGGATAGTATTGCTACTGACCTTGTCATCTTATAATCTAGTTTAAACTCATTTGTAGAATCATGCATAAATAGGATGCATTTCATGTTAATATCAATCTAAAGCATCCCTCATTCTTACATTCATCATTCCTAAGTCACTTTGCTCAATGATCTGAGAGCAAAGGCATTGACTTGAGGGACCTTGTGAGATAGAGAACCATGGAACCTACCTTGGGAAGTTGAGTCATTCCTCATGACTCCATAACTTGCACCAAGAAGTCCTGTGGGTGTGTGGATAAGCTCTTTGAACATCATTTTTCACATTTTAAGTTTCATTTACCCGCTTTTTCTGCACACATTTTGTTTTAGACTTTTGACATCCTTTGTCATTGATGTCAAAGGGGGAGTGGTATAGTGAGAAAAATGTACATAGTAAGGAATGGTGACAAGTTAACAGAAGGAGATCATTTGCTTAGGGGGGGGGGCACTTTTAGTTTTGGATTTCAATTTTTTATTTTTCTCATGAGTGTTGCCATCAATGCCAAAGGGGAAGATTGTTGGAATTATATACTCAGATGAGAAAGGTATATATTGTCATTGATGGAAACAAAGTGGCAACATGGTTCAACAAGGTTCTATAGGTTCAACTGGCAATAGACTTCACCTACCAGCACCAACAGATACAATAAGGTTCATTCATACCTGCATCCAAAGTTGACTTGGCAATAATATTGTTTATGTAATGTAAATTGTAATTGTATGGCCAAAATGATGTATTGTAAAGACTCATATATGTATGATATCTTTTAGGTCATTTGAAATGAAGTAGGTAATGAAATGTGTGTATGTAAGTGGTATATGTGATAAGATAGGGATATGATACCGGATAATTGTATATGCACTTTGATGTGTTTATCTTGAGTGAGTAAGAAGCAGAGAAAAGTGAAGACTATTCTGTGTAAGCATAATCATTTACCAGCAAGGTTTTTGGTAGAGGTATTAGACATAGCTTAAACCAGTACTGAATCCCACATTGCAGATGCTATTTTGAAGTAGTACATTGTTATTGGATTTAACCATCCAATTGTGTAGTAAGTGGGAGTCCATTTTTGTTGTTGAGCAGTGAGCTCTAGGCATTTGGTCTTCCTACATGCGCAGGCCCCTATTGTACTAAGTAATATTTATTCATATTGGTCAGTGAGTAAATATTGTGGGTCACAAATCCCACCGAGGTTTTTCCCTCATCAGATTTCCTTGCCAAAATATATGTGTTATGGTGTGCATTGATGTTGATTCTTTTGTTTCTCTTTACTACATTATCATTTGCTTGCCAGTATATTAATTTCAATTACAGAATTGCAATTAAGTTTAAATCTTTCATCTACCAGTCTGACACTGATTCACCCCCCCCTCTCAGTGTCCTTGGGATTAACTAAGTATCTAACATGGAGTGTGTGATGTGGTCTCTAATTTATGTCTGGAGGGACTAACTGGTTTTGGAGTTCCTGGGAAACCTATTGGGCCACGCTTGGAGGAAATTAATGTGTTCATGCAAGGGCCACCTTTTTCTATTATGAGAATGATGCTTTTGCACTGAAGGATATTTGGAAGACAATATCCAAAAATTTCTATGGTGTGGAACTAGAGTTGGTGGACTCAAAATACTTTTCAGCTTCAAGAAGACCAAGAGGTTATGTACACAATCTCCCAATAGAAGGGCGATTTCAAGTCTTACCTCTCCCCCCCATGACTATTCAGGAAGCACTTCCTCAGACAAAGAACTATTGACCTCCATGGGATCAAAGAAAAAAATTGAATTGCATAGACTCTAGACGATGTGGTAGTGTCCTTCGTGAAGAAATCTGTACTATACTGGAAAATTCATGAGGGAAACTACAAGATAGTGAACATAAATACATGCATTTTTGAAAAGTACGAAGAATGGAACTTGGTTTGGGTGAGGCCAGGTCAGGTGGCTCCTCTAGAGGTTGATGAGATAGAAATTATATTAGGATTTGAAAAAGAGAACACTCATGGAACTTCTTGTGTGACTAATTGATTGCACTATTTGGGTAATGCATTCTAGATAGATACAGTTGCATACCATTTATCTGTCTTGAAAGAATTTTATCCTAATGGCATTAAAGTTCTTTCTCTATTTTCTGGTATTGGTCGAGCAGAGGTTGCTTTGCATCAACTTGGGATACATTTAAGTTATGTTAAATCTGTGGAAATATGTGAAAAGAACGGGCTTGTCCTTAATAGTTGGTGGACAAAAACCCAACAGACAAGTAGGTTGATTCAGAGGGAAGATGTCCAAGATTTGAATACAGAAGTACTGGAGGACTTAGTAGACAATTAATTCAATGACTTTCGAAGATCTCAGTAGATGTCTTTAGGTCTTAGTGGATGAAATGCTACATAGTCCAATAGGTAAACAACATGTGTCAAGTAAACAACATGGATCTTACCCTTCAATGAATTATATCTTTCCCTCTCAGAATTATTGGTTCAAGAGCTCGGCTACCCAGATGACTAAAGAGAATTTTCATTGGTTTGATCCCAATAATTGTCTCATCCAGGGTTTCACTTCTATTTTGGCCAAGGATTTGGCTAATTATGAAATAGGAGAATCTTTGCCTGGAGATTATGGGGAGTTTTATCCTCTTCAGTCGTCTGGGTAGCCGAGCTCTTGAACCGATAATTCTAAGAGGGCAAGATATAATTCATTGAAGGGTAAGATCCATGTTGTTTACTTGACACATATTATTTACCTATTGGAATTTGTGGCATTTCATCCACTCAGACCTAAAAACATCCACTGAGATCTTCGGAAGTCATTGAAAGCATTGTCTACTAAGTCCTCCAATACTTCTGTATTCAAATCTTGGACATCTCCCCTCTAAATCAACCTACCTGTCTGTTGGGTTTTTTTCCACCACCTATTAAGGACAAGACTTTTCTTTTCATATATTTTCACAGATACAACATAACTTAAATGTATCCCAAGTCGATGTAAAGCAACCTCTGCTCCACCAATTTAATTATAATGTTAATTTTAAGCAATCAGATGTTAATGTAACCAATTTGATTATAATCAGACTGTGTATAAATAGTAATAGCAATAAAACACAAGACACAAGAATAGTAACAACAATAAAACACAAGACATAAGACACCAATACCCTAGAAAAACATCCTTCCTAGAGGTAAAAACCCTAGCCTTTAAATGTGTTATGTATTATCTCAAATGTAGATAGTTTACAAGACTTATCTCAGATTTCAGTTCAAGAAATCAATGTTGAATGCAACCCTTTAACAATAGATGATAAAGTGGAGGAGCAAAAGTCTAGAACTAATTTGCACAAGATACTTTGACAACTTCGCTATCTTCAACCTTGCATAATCACCTTGCACAAGTTTGCATTACAGAGAATCGCTGCTAGTAGAATAGATAGAAGAAATATGAATTGTGTTGTGTCTCCAAATGACTTCATCTTGGAGAATTCTATACCAACCTTTAGCGCTAATCACCCTCAGTTCGGCTTACAAATAATAAAAAATTATTATTCTATATTCCCATGTTGGATATTGGGTCCAGCCCAATAGTTGTTTAATTTCCCTTAGCACATTACATTTTGGGCCTAGCCCAATGACACATTGAATTCCTTTATCATGCTATATTTGGGTCTAGCCCAATTTAAGATGACTTCCATGTTACATTTTGGGTCTAGCCCAATGACATATTTAAATAGAGGATAATACAAGTGCATACAATAGGTATACGAGCTAGCTACTGTTTCAACAAACCAAGGTCTGAAAATGGTACCTGGCTATAATAGGTTGGACTCACTCTGAGTGATGTTTATTTGAAGTTCTGAAACAAAAACCTGTTGTAGAACATAATGGTTAACCCTATGTTGGTGATCTAGGGCTCAGGTGTGCCCAGAGGAAGCACACGAAAATGAATACAAATGTATTAGAGAGCACATATCAGTGTCACACAACAAGAGAGATTCAAGAATGAGAAGACACTGTGCTAAAATTGTAGGTTGCAAGATTGTTTATGCAAAAGTATCTACCAAGTGTCTATCTTTTGTAGTCTTATATTCTTTTGTCTAGGAACAACTGTATTACATTATTATACAAGAGTAAAGATGAGTGTCATGAAAGTTACAAGACCCACAACCACTCACTTTCTGTCCATTCATGTCCCATGTCTTTTTGTTTTCTTGAAAAATTGTAAACAAAAATAGCATTGTCATTGTCAAAGTTGTGAGATTAAAACGAAAAGGAGTTAAGAGTGTTGCAATGTGAACACGTGTTTTAGGCAATGTGCTAAAGGTAGTGGTGAAGAAATGTATGTAATGAAGTACTACCATTTCATTCAAATCCATCAAAGTGTCAGATCCTCCTAGATCATTTGCCTCTCCTTGAGAAGCAACAATGACAAGTTGCAGAAAATGTGGAGAGTTGCTGGCGACTTGAGCTTTGGTAAACCATTTTCCTTAGAAGGAATTTGACATGCATTAAAAATCTAGTAAAGAAAAATCTCTTCAATTTTGGAGCATTTTACCCGACCTTTAATGATTTGATCACTTCTACTGGTATGCCACAACCAGGATTGATATTCACTAGCTAAATTTCTTTTGAAAAGTGTCGAACAAGGGTAGAAAGTAATGGAAAAGAGTTTTGCAATAAAAACATGATGTAAACTATTACACGATTACTGAAATTTCAAAAAACAATATTTCAAATTCAATTAGGACCAACCTAATATTGCCTAAAATTATGGCTGACCACTTTTGTCTTCAATAATATGAATGATTGTGTATTTATATCACTAGAACTTGTCCTCCTTCTCTCATTCAGTCTGTGACAGTATTCCAATCAGCAACACTGAAGAGAAGATAATGGCATCAAGGGATTGAGATTGGCATCCTCTACAGTAGAGTAAGCAGGTAAATCACGTAAGGCAAAGTTTGAAGTGTTAAAAGATTTCAAATGTACCAATGGCAACTCTAGTTCAAGATGGCTTCAAAAACAATAATAAAAAACTCTAGTACTTCTATATTCAAATATTGGACATCTTCCCTCTGAATCAACCTACCTATCTATTGGGTTTTTGTCCACCAGCTATTAAGGACAAGCCTATTCTTTTCACATATTTACACATATGCAACACAACTTAAATGTATCCCAAGTCGATGCAAAGCAACCTTTGCTCCACGAACACCAAAAAATAGAGAAAGAACTTTAATTCCATCAGGATAAAATGCTTTCAAGATAGATAAATGCTATGCAACTGTATCTATTTGGAATGCATTACCCAAACAGTGCAATCGATCAGTCACACAAAAAGTTCCACGAGTGTGATCTTTTTCAAATCCTAATATAATTTCTATCTCGTCAACCTCTAGAGGAGCGACCTGACTTGGCCCCACCCAAACCAAGTTCCATTCTTCGCACTTGTTAAGAATGTATTTTTGTTCACTATCTTGCAGTTTCCCTCATGAATTTTTAATTATAGTACAGAGTTCTTCATGAAGGACACTACCACATCGTCTAGAGTCTATGCAATTAAATTTTTCTTTGATCCCATGGAGGCCAATAGTCCTTTGTTTGAGGAAGTGCTTCCTAAATAGTCATGGGGGGGAGAGGTAATGCTTGAAATCGCCCTTCTATTGGGAGATTGTGTACATAACTTCTTGGTCTTCTAGAAGTTGAAAAGTACTTCGAGTCCACCAACTCTATTCCACACTATAGAAATTTTTGGATATTGTCTTCCAAATATCCTTCGGTGCAAAAGCATCATTCTCATAATAGAAAAAAGGTGGCCCTTGCATGAACACATTGATTTCTTCCAAGTATGGCCCAATAGGTTTCCGAGGAACTCCAAAACCAATTAGTCCCTTCAGACATAAATTAGAGACCACATCACACACTCCAGACATTGTTTGTTTGTATTGCATACTCTCTATGTATTTATCACCCTTTAACACTTTCCTCTGATTTTCTCCAATTGCTCTCTTATGGGCAGCTGATGAGCTTTTTTCCATGTCATTCAAGATAATGCTTGTTTTCTTTCTTTTATGAAATTTAATTGCACACGACTCTTCAGCTTGTATATTCTGCTTTTGCACAGATATAAATTATAATTCAGGCTTAGAT
This sequence comes from Cryptomeria japonica, assembly GCF_030272615.1. Lineage (NCBI taxonomy): Eukaryota > Viridiplantae > Streptophyta > Pinopsida > Cupressales > Cupressaceae > Cryptomeria > Cryptomeria japonica. The sequence continues at coordinate 242,061,783 of NC_081414.1, forward strand.
TAAATAAAATAAGCATTTGTAAAGAAAAGATTTAGTTATTGGATGTTACATATTATCTGACGGAAAGATCCTAGATCCAAATCTTGGAGAAAGGAAACATCATTCATAATATTTTTTTCAAATAAGACTCAATCAAATAAATTAAAAATGTTAGTCCTCTTTTTGCAGAAGTTTAACAACTTGAGGAGATCCAATGTCTACTAATTATTTCAGGAAGGATAGTCCTAAACTTGATGGAACCAACTATGGAATATGGAAAATTAGAATGGAGACACATCTGAATTGCATTGGTAAAGACATCTGGGAAGTTACTAAGAATGGTTATACTGCTATTGTAGTTGGTCAGCCTGCTCCTATTACTCTAGGTAAAGATGAAGAAAATGATTGCAAAGCAAGAGAAGCACTTTTGAGTGCATTATCAGATCAACAAATCATGGGATTATTAGATAGATCTACTACAAAAGCTATTTGGGATCATTTGGAAACACTGAATGAAGGGGATTCCACAGTCAAAATTGCAAAACTTGAAAGCATCCAAGTCAGGTATGAACATCTGAAAATGGAAGAAGATGAAAGAATTTCTGCCTTTATGGAAAGAGTAAATGAAATTGTTTTAGGTATCAAATGTTGTGGAGGAACCTTGAGTGAAGATGAGATTGTTTCAAAAATCTTAAGAGGTTTGCCACCGGCATATAAAATGAAGGTTACTGCTATTAATGAGCTGAGAACAATGCCTAATACATCAGTAACTAGGGATACATTCATTGGAAAACTTTCAACTTTTGAAATAGAGGAATTTGGTCCTGTTGCTATAAAAACTGATTTGGCCTTCAAAGCATCAACATCATCTGCTCCATCTTTTGACAAATCAAACTAGAGAGCCTTTTATGCAAGAGAACTTGAAGAAACCAGAAAGGAGAATGAAGAGCTTGAAGAACTTGAAGCACTATTTGCAAGAAAAATGCCAAAAGGTCTGATTGGAAGTAAGTGTGAAGGTAAAGCACCCTTTAAATGTTTCAATTGCAATAAGATTGGTCATATGGCTTCAAGATGCCCTGATAGACATGCTAGACTAAGAGAAGAAGCTAGAAGGACATACAAACCTAATCCTGAATATCAGAGATACAGATTTAAGAAAAACAAAGATAAATCCTGCTACATTGCTGATGAAGGTGTGACTGATGATTCTGATGAGGATCTAGCAGACAATGGATGGGTCTTTGTTGCTATAACAGAAGATCAACCGGTACCTATTGCTCCACCGGTAGAACAAGCCCTAGCAGCTAAAGTTGAATCAAAGGATGAATGGATTATTGACTCAGGATGCTCTCATCACATGACTGGAGACAAAGGCAAATTCTTGAACTTTCAAGAATACAATGGAGGTTTAGTAAGATTCGGAGATGACAAAGCCTGTTCAATCAAAGGTAAGGGTTCAATGTCTCTTGATGGAAAACATAACACTGCCAATGTTTACTATGTTGAAGGATTAAAACATAATCTTTTAAGTGTTGGTCAATTAGTTGAGAAAGGTTTTCAGTTACAATTTAAAAATGGAAAATGCAAAATCATGAATAGAACTAGTTTGGAAATTACAACCGGTAATCAGACTAGAGGTAATATCTTTCATTTGAATAATAGTGAAAAAGCATGCTTAATTGCTCATATAGATGAAAGTTGGCTATGGCATAAAAGACTATGTCATGTAAATTTTGATTGCATGGTAAAAATCAGTACTTCTAAGGCAGTTAGAGATCTACCTAAAATTGTGAAACCTCATAATACAATTTGCAAGGAATGTCAATTTGGAAAATAGGTTAGAGCTACTTTCAAAAGTATTCCAGAAAAATCCAATAATGCTCTTGATTTAATTCACACTGATTTATGTGGTCCGGCTAGAACTAAAAGCTTACAAGGTGATAGATATTTCATGCTAATTATTGATGATTATTCTAGAATGTGTTGGGTTACTTTTCTCAAGGAAAAATCAGAAGCACTTGGGAAGTTCAAACTATTCAAAGCAATGGTTGAAAATGAAACCGGCAAGAAAATTAAATGTTTAAGATCAGATCAAGGAGGAGAATTCACATCTAGAGATTTTAATACATTCTATGAAGTGAATGGAATCAAAAGACAGTTATCAGCACCTCGAACACCACAACAGAATGGAGTTGTTGAAAGGAAAAACAAAACTATTTTGGATGCAGCAAGAAGTATGTTATCAGAAGCAAATCTACCACATATGTACTAGAGAGAGGCAGTAAGCACTGTTGTCTATACATTCAACAAAGTTCACATCAAAGGTGAAACCGGTAAGACCCCTCATGAACTATGGTTTGGTAATACTCCTACTCTTAAGTATTTCAGAATTTTTGGAAGTAAATGTTATATTAGAAGAGATGAGTATATTGGCAAGTTTGATCCTAGAAGTGATGAAGGAATATTTCTTGGTTATTCATCTAAGAGTAAAGCTTATAGATGTTTTAATAAAAGATTACAGAAAATTGTTGAGAGTACAAATGTAAAGATTGATGAACAATTCAAAGGAACCTCAAGGTATATAGACTCTGAACCAGTAATAGAAATTATGACAAATGAACCAACAGTAAATCCACCAGTACAGAATGATGACCTAGTTACTCCGGTATCATCAGAGGATACCACAGTAATTGAAGAACAACAACAGACTAAGACACCCCGGTATGTAAGACTGAATCATTTTGAAGATCAGATAATTGGAAGCAAATTTAAAGGAGTCATGACAAGAGGAAGATTGGCAAATGAAGAGGTATGTCTTATTTCTCAAATTGAACCATTATCTATCAGTGAGGCATGTGAAGATAAATTTTGGATTAAAGCTATGGAAGAAGAATTAGGACAAATTGAGAAAAATAATACTTGGACATTAGTTCCCCGGCCTGAAAATAAAAATGTAATTGGAACCAAATGGGTATTTAGAAACAAACTCAATGAAGATGGTAAGGTTGTTAGGAATAAAGCAAGACTAGTGTGTAAGGGATACTCTCAGAAAGAAGGAGTTGATTACAATGAAACCTTTACGCCAGTAGCCAGAATTGAAGCAGTTAGATTATTCTTAGCCTTTACAGCTCACAAGGATTACAAAGTTTATCAAATAGATATTAAATGTGCATTTTTGAATGGAGATCTTGAAGAAGAAGTTTATATTGAACAACCTGATGGATTTTCTTTGACAGATAACAATGATATGGTTTGCAGATTAAGAAAAGCTCTATATGGACTAAAACAAGCTCCAAGAGCCTGGTATGCAAGATTGGATAAGTATCTCTTAAAAATTGGTTTTACTAAAGGAAATGCAGACAACAATTTATATTACAAAGTAACTAATGATGACATTTTGATTATGGAAGTATTTGTTGATGATATAATCTTTGGAGGAGAAGATGGATTATGCAAAGAATTTTCTTTTAAAATGCAGCATGAATTTGAAATGTCTATGATTGGAGAAATAAAATTCTTTTTAGGATTGCAGATTTTACAGACTGATAAAGGCATATTTTTGAGTCAATCTAAGTACTTGAAAGAACTACTCAAGAAATTTGGGATGGAGAACTCTAAACTGGTAAGCACACCTATGACTACAAATGACAAATTATCTCAAAGGGATGAATCTACACCTGTTAATCCAACTAGATACAAATCTATGATAGGAGGTTTACAATATTTGACACAAACCAGACCTGATATTATGAATGTAGTATGTATAGTTTCTAGATTTCAGAGTAATCCCAAGGAAAATCATGAATCAGCAGTAAAAAGGATTTTTCGGTACTTACAAGGCACAACAAATCTTGGATTATGGTATCCTAAAGATGAAAATTTTGATCTATATGCATACACAGATGCAAATTGGGCAGGAGATGTGGATGATAGAAAGAGCACCACTGGAGGAGCATTCTTTCTTGGAAAGAGATTAGTTTCTTGGTTAAGTAAGAAACATAGGTACTTTGGCTTAAGCAAATGTTGAAAGACATAAAGGTAAAATGCAAGGAATCTATTACTATATATTGTGATAACACTGCAACAATTGATATATCTAAGAATCCTATATTACATTCTAGAACAAAACATGTTTCTATCAAACTGAATTTTCTAAGGGAAAAAGTTGAAGAAAAGGAAATAAAACTGGTTTATGTGAATACTAAAGAATAGCTTGTAGATATTTTTATAAAACCTTTTCCTAAGGAAACTTTTGTGTATCCCAGAGATCAGCTCAGAGTCTTACCTCCACTGGTAGAGACTTAGATAGTTGATGATTGTCACCAGCCACCAGAATTAAATGGACAAATCTTTTATTCCGGTATTTGATGAGAAAGCTACTTCTCAGAGGGAGTAGTTGGTATATTGAATTGATTGGTATTTTGTATGAACTTAACCTTTTTGTGACTTTGGCATTTGATGTCAAAGGGGGAGAGATATATGGAAAAATGCATTATGGGGAGAGATATATGGAAAAATGCATTATCTTTTTTAGGAGAGATTGGTATGAGAGATTGATATTGAAAATAAATCTTTGGGTAAACACATATTACTCCCAAGGGGAGAATTGGTTTTTGTACTTGGCATTTCTATTTTGGCACTTTGATGGTTTTTCCATCTTGTGTTGCCATCAATGCCAAAGGGGGAGATTGTTGGTATTTTGGTATGGTTTTGTCATTGATGTCAACACCTGCTAAATACACCTACTTTGGAGATCCAGCAACATTCACCGGCAATCAGTAAACTATTCAACAATCACTGGTATGTGGTTAACCGACAGGATATAATGTACACCGGTACATGCAATGACATGGAAGACACTTGGTAATGTTGAAGACATCATGTGGACACTTTTCCTTGAAGTATTATCATTGGTATATTCTTATTTGCATATTTGCCTTTACCGACAAATAGGTCCAGGTTATCTAGGGTTACACCGGCAGGTTTATCTTTTCCAGATCAGCATGGCATGCTATGAAGATGATTCATTATTGTTGTAAATGCATTAAGCCGACATGTTCAATCGGTTATTGCATCGGATATTGTATTATTTGTAAAATGTTTTATTGTAATATCTTGTAGAGCTGACCTACTAAAATTGGTCTTAGGGTATGGTATAAATGTAAGATCTTATTTGTAAGATCAAGTGTGGAATGCGAAAAAGAATTATAAGAAGGTATATGCGAGATTAAGCAGAGGTATACACAAAGACATCATTTGAAGGTGAAGCTAGGTTTTTGTAAAAGCATATCAGCATTACACCGGTACTGAATCTAGCATATGAAGATGCTATTTTGTGCAGTACATTCTCATTGGATTTAACCATCCAACTGTAGTCAGTGTGACTCCCATTTGTGTTTGAGCAGTGAGCTCAAGGCTGTTGGCCTTTCTGCATGTGCAGACCCCTCTTGTACACTTGCTATCTGCAATAGTATCATCTGATTGTGGGTAAGGTTTCCCATCGTGGTTTTTCCCCTTACAAGGTTTCCATGTACAAATATTTGTGTCATGTGTTGTGGTTGACTTTGTGCTTATGTTTCATGCATTAATTCTTACCGGTACAACATTTCCTGTTAACATTGTTTATCAGCACAATTAACTATCTTACCAGTATTAAGCAATAAGTTGGTTAATAAGATTTTGGTTTGAATTTATTAGACAATTGATTCACCCCCCCCCCCCCCCCCCTCTCAGTTGTCCCCGGGACCTACAACATATTATCTGATGGAAAGATCCTAGATCCAATTCTTAGAGAAAGGAAACATCATTCATAATCTTTTTTTCAAATAAGACTCAATCAAATAAATTAAAAATGTTTTACATAATTTTTAAAAGTAGAACTCATGTAATGTGTTCATGCACTGACGGCCAAACCGTTAGACCCACAACATTCTCATCAGTGCAATTTTGTGGTTAGATGGAAGAGGTAAGAAAAGGATGCATGTTGTTAAATGGAAATGGTGTTGCTTGAGTAAGGACTTAGGTGGATTGGGGATCAAAGACCTCAGGCAACAAGGTATTGCCTTAGAAATCAAATGGATTGTCAAGGCTTTAGAAGGCAATGAACCATGGAAGATATTAATCAGGAGAAAATTCATGATTGTCAATCATTATAACATTTTAGGCAGGAATATTGTTGATAATTTCTCAAGATTTGAAATTATTGTTAGGTATGTCTGCAATCTGAGTAAAAATTCTAACTATTTTTGGATTTTATTGTCTATTGAAATTCTTTGGTTTCTTGGGAAGAGAAGGAATGAGAATGTGTTCCAAGGTAAAGGGAGGGTTCTTATTGAGTGTAATCTTAGAATCACAATTCTAATGATTATTGAATAGGTATCATTTACATTGAAGATGCCAACAGGAAGATTCATGAAGATATTGGATGAAGGTTCCTCTTCAATATATAAGAAGACATTTAGGATGTTGCTTATTGACCCCAAGATCTAAGAAAGATAGGGAAGAAATTCTAGGAAGAGTATATAGACTTTTACAATAAATACCAAAAAGAACACCAATATCAATTAAAGAGGGGTGAAGCTATAAGACACCTAGAAATGGCTCACCAAAACTTTGATTGCTCTAGTTGAGAGAGGATCTTTGCGCCCCTTGGAAGAGAATTTGATACTTTCCAAATTAGTAGGATTGAACCTAAGAATAATGACAAATGAAAAGACAAAGAAGCTAATAAGGAAGATGGAGAGAATGAAGAGAAAGAGGAGAATCCACATAATGATAGTGATAATGAATCTTAATAAGCTATTGCAATCTATCTTTTTGAATATTTTGTCAATAGATGATATGATATTGATGTAATTTGATGTTGACTTGAAGCTCTACATGTTACTCTTAATCGTATAAACTGATTCTTTTTTTTCTTCTAATTTTAAGGCAGTTTAGCCTAGTTGGGGATTTGATGGAGTAATCAACTTGGTCACTATTATTGTAACTTGACTTTATACTTTGATTTTATTTTGGTAATCGATCTTGAAAAAAAAAAACATTCTACATAGCAAACACACTACACTCACATACACTCTTATACGAACCTTGACATGTGTCTTGCTTTAGGATAACCTAGTGTACCACAAGCCAAATAGACATAGACACAAGATGAGGGAGCTAGTATTTGTTTCTACCCTCATTTCATCACTTATCATCAACCAACTCAACACTATCAATGATTAATTTGAGGTGTAAAGATTCAACAAATTGCTACAAATTTCATTGAGTAAAGGCAACATAGGTGACAACCACCCTAACTTCCATAATAAAAGTCTTAGACATAAGATTCCTACCCTTTGACCTTTTGCAGTTTGATCATGCAAGATTTAAAAATTCATATGTGCTAGTTTTTTTATCATATAAGAATCACATATATGATTTTATCCTTAGGCTAGATAATGGGCATGGTCCAAATTTTAGTTGTTTAAATTCATATTTTTTTCAAGGTTGACAATTCCTAGATCTAATTGTTATCCATTGGTATGATGTCAAAAATTTTGAATTTTGTATCTAAGGTTGTGTACTTAAAGGGATCATGCTAAGATTCTTTCACATAAGATAAGAAAGATTCAAACATGGTTTAGAAATCACAAAGTACCAAAAGAACATGAATGTTTCTTCTCTCATTTTTTATAGTTGATATGTGGGGCTTTACACTATCATCATAATTAATGTTAGAGAGTGTTGTGAAGAAGAATTGCCATGAAAGGAGTGACTATCCTAAGTTCTTTAGACTGTCACAAAAAGTGAGAGTTGTAGCAGTGAATCTTCCTTTGACCTTTGGGTGGTTGGGAGGGTAAAGACCCATGGTGGTATATGTTGAGTGGTTGGGAGGGTAAAGACCCATGGTGGTATATGCTGAGTGGTTGGGAGGGTAAAGATCCACATATCAACTATCTACTTTGACATTCTAGGATGGTGTCCACCTACTCTAAAACCTTGTGGGCACTCTCTATCTGATACTAACATATACATAACATGTGCCTCTCATATAACCCTATGTTGGCTAGGCCCCACCATAATTAGAGGATCCTAACTACTAAAAACACTAGATTCTATTCTCTATACATTTGTCCCTAATATTGATACTATTGGGTTTTCATTGAAATCCTATAGTAAGTCTAAATTATCCTTTGAAGGATGGGGAGGCCTATGGACACTTTAGTCCCTTGATCAAGGTTACAAACTTTTCTCATACCTCTTGTGTCCTCCCACGTACCTCCTTTTCCATAAGAGACTTTTCCATAGCAACCCTAAAGTCATTTGGATTGGCCATGTGTAGGAAAACTGAAATAATTGACAAGCAACTTGTCTTGAATGTAATCTACAAACTACAAGAACTCCAAAAACTAACTCTCATGTTGAGCCACTACAAAACATCATTATGTAAATTGTGAAACACATCTATGAATCTCTATCAAAAATATTTTGAAATAAAACACACTTTGAAGCACTCCAAAATGGTATCCCATGAGAGGGTTTCCAATGTGAGTTGGTGCATTTTATCCTCCCAGTACCACAAGGTGGAAGCAAGTCCTCTCAAAAATTGCATTGCAAATTATGCCTTTACGTTTCTTACATATAGATGCAACCCAAAGCATAAGTCCAAGCTAAGTAACCAAGACTTAGCCTCAACCCCATTTGTGGATCTTAAAAATATAGAGGATTAGAGATGAAGCAACTCTCGAATATGATCCTTTGGCTTATGATATGTGCTTGCTATAGTCTTTACCTCTTGTATTTATGCATGATGAGGCTAGGTAATATGTATTGATCAATCTTCTATCTCCTCTATGTGTATTGTTGGCATTTTGATGATTATGTTGTGATTGTCATTGATGGACACACACTTGCTATGAGATCACTTTGAGAATGTATGAATTATGCTCAACCGGTAATTGTTCCAAACTGGTATCATGTTATAGTCTTTAGACTACTATTGTTATGCAAAAAGTGTTTACCGATCTCAAGCGGTATAAAGACCCAAGTGGCATAGAGAGATCAAGTGGTTTAAGGATCTCAAGCAAAGCGAAGCAAAGGAGCCAGAAGTGGCAGTTATCTTTTCCCAAACTTTATTTTTTGTCAACTGGTAATCCGTTAAACTGGTATTACTCTGAGTCACCAACCGGCAATCGGAAATTTGGACAAACCGGTAATACTCTGTGATGAGTTACCAACCGGTATATTTTTGTGATGAGTTACCATCCACCGACACTTTGATGGTGATTTTCTACTATGTTACCAAATGTGTCTAGATACAATGAACCTAGGAACTTGCAATGTAATCCTATTGGACTGACATGAAATCAGATTCCTTTTAAGGACATCATGTCTAGGGTTTTAGTATGTGTGTAGCTGATAGGGTTTGTGGTGGTTGATGAGCTCTTGAATATGCAATCTTAACTGAGAAGATCAAGTCTGCAATTTATAACAGAGTAAGGAGTTACTGAAGACTGAAGTAATGCTGAAATGCATTAGTTATGAGCTACAATGGATCTAATAAAGCAAACTGTGCCATTTGCTAGATCATTCACTTGTTGATTACTCACATCTTTGACAAGTTAGAAACCCTTAACCGGGTAGGCCCAGAAAAGCCTTTGTAAATCCTCTAACAAGGTGGTTCACATCTGTGGATCTGAAATCCTCTCACAAGGTAGTCTTTAATCGAACTTATCTCCTAACAGGATCTGTTCTGGTAAAGAACATTGTATGACCTTAACCGGTCTGGTTACTATTCTACAGATAGTTACTTGTGAGTTTCATCTCACCGTGGTTTTTCTCATTTGGGTTTCCACGTCAAAATCTCTTGTGTTATGGTGATTGTGCTTCTATGGGTGAATGCATTATTTGCTATTTGGTGTGCATGTGTGTTAACCGGTTTATTTGCTAAACTATTTTGCCGGTTTACTGTTAGACTATTAAAGTGTTTAAGTACAGTATTTTTTGGTATACTAATTCACCCCCCCCCCCTTAGTATTCATCAATTGGTATCAGAGACAACCTTTCTATAAGTCTAACCACTTGGAAAGAGATATGGGGGAATACACTGTGAGGGAACTTACTCATCGGCTCACTCAGTCTGAGCAAGCCTATGATGAGCTTATGGTCAAATATAAGGCCTCTTAGGCAAAAAGAAGAGAGCATGCTGAAAAACTGATGGAGCTAACTGAAAATAGTTCTTCTGATGAAGCAGACATGGAAGCCCTAATTCAAGAAGTTGAAAAACTGAATGAGTCCAATGCCAATCTAAGAAGGGAACTTGAAGGCCTAACTATCAGAATGTGTCAAGGGCTTGAGAACCGGAGGAAAGTTGAAGACCTGGTAAAAGACAGAGATCATGAGATCTCCAAGCTAAAGAAAGAGATCAGTGCACTTACCGCTTGTCTTCATGAAAGAAAAATGGAAAAAGAAGAAGTGCAAGGTGAACTAAACATGGCTATCTCTGAGAATGCTGCCATTTCCAAAGAACTCACTGAGTCAAAGGAAATACTTGCCAAATTCAATAAGAGCTTTGTCAAGCTAGAGAAGAAGCTTGAATCAGCTAAACTAGTAAAGAATACCAATGGACTTGGTTTCTCTGAATATGAGGAAGGTAAGACCTCTGGAACAAAAAGTGGAGCATCAAAGAAACAACCGACATCAAAGGATAAAGGTAAGCAAAAGTTCAAACCTATTTGCTTTAACTGTCTGAAGGAAGGACACACTACTAATGTATGTAGAAGTAAGGCTTACAATAATTTTCCTTATTTTCTAAATGATAAGCCTAGATCCAATAGATTCAATGGTAATTGTTATGAATGCAACAAGTTTGGGCATAAAGCATTTGAATGCAGGTCTATCATGCACAATACCAAAAGGTATCCTCAAAGGAATCAAGGAGTTTTTCCTGAACCCTCTAGGAACCGGAACCCAAACCAGTTTAATACCTATAGTCATCAGTCAGGGAGCGATGGCTATCAAGCGGCAACTGGATGGAGAGAGATCTGTGTGATTTGTCATGGTCATGGTCACACTGCTACAACATGCAGAAGGAAGAATGGAAACATGAATAATGGACCTTGGAGAGCACCTGGAATGGTTTGTTATCATTGCAACAAATCGGGTCATACAACAAGATTCTACAAAGCAAGAAAGAGTATATCAGATGATATACTTGTCACTCCGAAAGGAAAAATTGATGTTGAAATTGTTCAAGTAGATATGAAGAAAACCTGGAAGAAGAAGCCAGAAGAAGTGATTCAAGTAGAACCGGTTTCTGCACCTAGTGTGGAAGTTGCTGAACCGACAAACTAAGGATCAGAAAAGCTTAGGGGGAGCAAACAGTGAAATATCTTGAACCCCTGGTTGACATCAGTAAAAGACCTTAACAGGTATGAGATACTTGTCATATTGGCAGAAGTCTGGAAACGGTATAAGGAAAAATTAGGGTTTACGCCCTAATAGTGGAGCATTTATTATGGTAGGTGGAGAATTTGTTTAAAAGGAATTTTCAAATCATTTCTCACTATCATTTTTTTGAGCAAAGATGTTTTCAAGTGCAGAGCAAAGAAAAGTGATTTACATTGCAATTCAAAGAATTTATCAAAATCCTGAAGAAGAATCTGAAGCAAACATCTGTTGGAGAAGTGTAGAATGCAAAACGGTATTTTAGTAACTGAAGGAGTGTGGAGCAAAGTTTAAATTGTGAAGCCCTAAATTTCGATCTATGAAGGTATTTTTCAAAATTCCCTGTTTATCATGGCTTCAACATCACATGCTAGCTCTACTACACCCATTGATTCTGTAGATTTCATTCAATGGAAGGCAAAATACAATGCCCTATCTCAAATATCTGCTGGTGTCATAGTGGAAGAAGGCATTTCAGAGTTCATTGACTACAAGATTGAAGACCTAGGATCTTTGATGCTCCATTCCTAGTTGAGTCTATTCTGCGGAAAGGATAAGAAGATTAAACTGGAATTTAGCATTCTGGAAAAGAAGAAACTTCACAATGCAGCCTATTTTCTTGAAGAATTTTTGGATGATCACATTCAAATTATTTTGAGCAAAGTACACGGTGATAATATGTACTTAGAGTGGATGCATGATATCACACCAAAAGCGATTCATGCCATCACCGGTTTCTGCAATGTCGATGAAGTGCCAACCCTAAGAAAGATTAGCAAGACAGAAATGACTAAGCTCACTGGTTCTATGAGCGATTCATGGGGAATGACTGTCAATTCCATCAAGGATGATCTTGTCAAATATGCATGTATGGTGATAGGTTACCGAACATTCCATGCCAACAGAATCAACTCTGTCTCTACTGCAGCGGTAAATGCTGCCTACAGGATGATCAAGGAAGATGCATCGTTTGATCTGTGCATCGGTATGCAAAGACAACTCTTGTTAACCTCAAGTCGATCAAACAAGACAATGCCCTAAAATTTAAGTTTGGACAACTATTGGTTGGGTTGTTCTACTTCCAAGGCTACTTTCCAGGAGTAGGTGATATTCAGTGGTCTGCTGACCAACTGGTGACAAAGCAAATCAAGGAAAGCCTACAAGCAGTTGGAACCGGCTATCCAAAAGTACTGAACAAATATTTTGATGATTTCAGATGCAAAATGAACCAAAGGGTAAGAATATCCGGTGATATAGTCAAAAAGTATGAGGAAGACATATGCTTCACCATCAAAGTTGATGAGTGCATAATGGAGGCAGTTGAGCCTAGATAGGAAGAAGTGGAACCAATGGGATATGAGGTAATGAATGACATGTTAAATGGGTATACCTCTACCCTAATCGCCTCCCTTGATCCAAAGGAAAAGAGAACTGACACCTATTTGGAAAGGGTTACACCGGTTTAAGAACCCTCAGTAAAGAAGGGAAAGGGAGTGCCTTTAGCATCGGCACCAGTTGCTATAGCAAGTCCCAAAGTGACCAAGCGGTCACTAGCAAAGAAGAAACCAGAAGCTGCACCCACCAAATTCTTTGAGAGGAAGCGGAAGACAAAAATCAATACACCAGACTCAGAGGACATTGTCTCTGAAGAACAACCTAAGAAGACTAGGCAAGCGAGGAAAAAGACAAAGAGTGAACCGGCATTATCTGCACTGGTAAATATTGATATTTCCTCTTACAAACCTTTGACACATTATCAAAGAACAATTAAGAATATTAGAAGAAAAGTACTTGGTGATTTAAAAGAGTGCTTTGATGATTTTAATGATGATGAAAAGAAAGAAGTTGAACGGGAAGTTATCAATTATTTATGTATTAATGACCGGTGGCCATCAGAAATTAAATTTGAGACACATGATTCTTTGTATAATTATTTAGACAACAAATGGCACATTGCCATAGAAAAGGAACAAGAAATAAGAGATGAAGTATTTGCACAATACTTTCCTGATGTACCTAAAACAGAACTATATGAAGTGGTGGAGAAATATAAGGGCCTCTTCTTCATGAGAAGAAGAAGACTCTTGTTAATGGAAGGAAAAGTTTTGGAAGTGGTCAAAGATACCCACTCCCTTGCTCAATCAGCTTTAAAACTACATGAAGTGGCTGAAGCCAGCAGGAAAGCAGAGCAAGAACTGGAAATCACTCAACCAGATGAAGTATACAACAGTGAAGGAGAACCGGTCACCACTCAAATGGAACCGATTGATGTTGATGCCTTAAACGGTGACAATGTTACTCTGGATGCACTAGTAGAAATAGAGGAAGAAAAGAAGAAATAGGAAGAAGATGAGAAAACAGGTAGAGGAAGAAAAGAAGAAATGGGAAGAAGAAAAGAGAAAACAGGCAGAGGAAGATAAGAAGAAATAAGAGAAAGAAAAGACAAAACAGGCAGAACTGGAAAAGAAGAAAGAAGATGAGAAGAAAAAGAAAGAGGAAGAAAAGAGAAAAGAAGAGGAGAATAAGAAACAAGAGGATGAGAAGAAGAAGAAGGAAGCAGAAAAAGAAGAGGAGAAGAGAAAGGAAGAGGAGAAGAAAAAGGAAGAGGAGAAGAGAAAGGAAGAGGAGAAGAAAAAGGAAAAGGAGAAGAGAAAGGAAGAGGAGAAGAGAAAGGAAGAGGAGAAGAAAAAAGATGAAGAGAAGTGGAAAGAAGAGGAGAAAAAGAAGGCAAAATTCTCTAGAAATGCTACCTCAATATAGATGCCCTAACGGTTACTCAAGAGATGAGTACCATGGATGCCATGGAGGAGCAGGTTTATCAGATGCAAACGGAGAATAAGGTTGCTACCTCATTGCTTGAATCATGGTCTTTATCCATGAAGATATTTATGTAGGATTTTAAATCGGTTTTTGACAAGTTTCACTCTCTATTGTCATAAACTCTTATTTTGTTAATGCTAATAGAACAGGGGTTATTCAGTTGTACTTTATCATTGTTGGCAAAGGGGGAGTAATATTTTGTATTAAAATTTTGATGCATGCTATGTATACTTTCATGTTTATCTCAGTAAGAAAGTAGTATACATTGTATTGTCTGCAAAAGGGATAGTGTATATGCTTAGGGGGAGTAATTTTGTTTATGGCATAATTTTGTTGTAAAACACTTAGATGTCAAAATTTTTCCTAAGTGTTGCCATCAATGCCAAAGGGGGAGATTGTTGGCATTTTGATGATTATGTTGTAATTGTCATTGATGGACACACACTTGCTATGAGATGACTTTAAGAATGTATGAATTATGCTCAACCGGTAATTGTTCCAAACCGGTATCATGTTATAGTCTTTAGACTACTGTTGTTATGCGGAAAGTGTTTACCAATCTCAAGTGGTATAAAGACCCAAGCGGCATAGAGAGATCAACTAGTTTAAGGATCTCAAGCAGAGCGGAGCAAAGGAGCCAGAAGTGGCAGTTATCTTTTCCCAGTCTTCAATTTTTGTTAACTAGTAATCCGTTAAACCGGTATTACTCTAAGTCACCAACCGGCAACCGAAAAGTTGGACAAACTGGTAATACTCTGTGATGAGTTACCAACCGGTATATTTTTGTGATGAGTTACCATCCACCGACACTTTGACGGTGATTTTGTGTCGTGTTACCAAATGTGTCTAGATACAATGAACCTAGGAACTTGCAATGTAATCCTATTGGACCGACATGAAATCAGATTCCTTTTAAGGACATCATGTCTAGGGTTTTAGTATGTGTGTAGCTGATAGGGTTTGTGGTGGTTGATGAGCTCTTGAATATGCGATCTTAACTGAGAAGATCAAGTCTATGAGTTGTAACAGAGTAAGGAGTTACTAAAGACTAAAGTAATGTTGAAATGCATTAGCTATGAGCTACAATGGATCTAATCAAGCAGACTGTGCCATTTGCTAGATCATTCACTTGTTGATTACTCACATCTTTGACAAGTTAGAAACCCTTAACCGAGTAGGCCCAGAAAAGCCTTTATAAATCCTCTAACAAGGTGGTTCACATTTGTGGATCTAAAATCCTCTCACAAGGTAGTCTTTAATCGGACTTATCTCCTAACAAAGATTAATATTCCTAACAGGATCTATTCTGGTAAAGAATATTGTATGATCTTAATTGGTCTGACCTTAACCAGTCTAGTTACTATTCTGTAGATAGTTACTTGTGAGTTTCATCTCACCGTGGTTTTTCCCATTTGGGTTTCCACGTCAAAATCTCTTGTGTTATGGTGATTGTGCTTCTGTGGGTGAATGCATTATTTGCTATTTGGTTTGCATGTGTGTTAACCGGTTTGTTTGCTAAACTGTTTTACCAGTTTACTGCTAGACTATTAAAGTGTTTAAGTACAATAATTTTTGGTATACTAATTCACCCCCCCTCTTAGTATTCATCAAATTCAAGGTGAACTCCTAATAAGCTCCCAAGATGCAAGTATATGCTTCTCTACTACAAGTGGATCCTCATGAGGTGTCTCTGTTGTGGGTGAAAACCTATCCTGTATCACACCTATCAAATTCTATAATGCTTGTGAGATTTGAGGTCCATACTCAGGCTACTCATCTTGGTGAAAACTCTCAAAGTGATATGACTCTTCTTGTCCCTCATGTGAATGTGCTCCTCTTGAAGCACTACGACATGGATGACCCTTCCTTCCATTTCCTACACCCTATTTTCTAACCCATACCTCATAACCTTTACCTCACTTCCTATCATTATTACCTTCCATCTACCTTTCATATCCCCTATTGTAACCTCCTTCACTTTCCTACATCCTATCCTAAACCTTAACCTCATACACATTTACTTTTACTTCACCTACCTAACCCCATTCCATCCTTCACATCCTTTTATCTCCCCCCCTTCACTTTCCTAACTTCCAAACCCCTAACATATCCTATCTTAATCTTTCACCATTACATCCTTCATCACTTACCTCCCTATCTTATCCTAACACACACCTCATAACCTTATACCTCTCAACTTCCATTTTATACCACCTTCCTATCATGGTACACTTATCCTCCCTTCCAAAACACAAACAAAATATGGCACTCGATCACTACACAGTGGTCTCACGGTCCTATAGGTGTAGGGAGTTTTTGTCACGGCCATATATACCAACATCCATACCCAAGGTATGCTCCTCAACTAGAGCCTACGTTCAGGCCACTTCTAGCGGATGTCGGATACAAGAGTGGCACAATCTGTGGTTCTTCCCTATTTGATCATGCAGGTTTAGTTCATACCGCTCCTTAATTAGGATATATTTTAAATATGGAAAGTAGTGTTAATATTTTTCAGGCTTACAATGCTCATACAAAATATATCCAAACTTTATTTTATACATCTTTGTTATTGAAGATATTGGAGGTTACAAAAGCTATTTCAGGTCTATGTAACTTTTCAAATAAAAAAAAGGTCAATCTTCATAACTATTATCAAATTGTTCATTATTTAAAATGCAATGTTTAATTAATACATGATCATAGGATTGTTCAAGGGTTTAGGTCTTTTAATAAATTCTTCTTTTAAATGGATCATATCATATTACAAAAACCTCTCACCATCTTTGCTATTGACAATTAATCTGATAAATCTATCATAAACTTTGAATCTAGATATTTGAAAATAAAATAATATTTTTCAACACAATATGTATAACAATGAATTGGTTGATTATACCCTACCTTTTTTCTTCAACCAGATCTTGGCGGCACCCCAATCTAGAACTGTTTCCCTCCTTGTAATGCCCCAATTTTTTTGTGATGGCAGAGGTCGACGAGATGAAGAGGTGGGAATAATGTTTATCAAATGACTTGGTCTTTTTTTTTAAGTAATGCCCACGGTCGTCAGAATTTCGATGAACATGGGCACTTTTTCTAAAAAACACAAATTTCATTAATGTTGAATTATCATCGAAATTCTGACGAATGTGGGCATTTTTTCAAAAAAAAATCAAATTTGGTCACAATATACCTTCTCCGTCAGAAACCATCGTCCGAATTTTAGGCCAAATGTATTAGTGAGTGGATGGATTTTTGGAGGGGGAATTAAGAGGAGAGGGATCCATTAATAGCCAGCCTTGCATTAGCATCCATGAACAACATTTGAACATGAGCACAAAAGTTGGGTCCAAATTCCAGCCATTGAAGCATCTTAAGGACGAACGACTACATAATACGATCATATGCCTTATCAAAATCAAGCTTGAGAATTAGTGCATCTTGGGTCATTTGTTGAGCCTATTTAGTAGTTTCCCAAGAAAGAATCAAAATTTCTAAAATAAATCTACCCCCTAGAAAACCAGTTTTCTTCTAGACCTAACTATTTCTTGAGTAATGGGTTTAATTCTTTTGGCCAAAGCTTTAGCTATGATCTTATATGAAGTATTGAGCAAAGTGATAGGGCACCAACCATTCATTGAGTCCTCATGTTTTCCTTTGAGGATAAGTTTAATAAGACCCTAGTTAATGATAAGACCTAGAGATCCTATTTAAATGCCCTCCAAATAAACATTGTAGAAATCATCTCTAATATGTTGCCACAATGTGCAATAGAATTAAACTAGGAGACCATCTAAACCTAGGCTCTTTTCTAAGGCCAAGCTATACATGACTTCATCAATCTCCTCCAAGGAGAGATAGTGATCAAGGAATTTTCTATAGTCACTCTAAATTTTTCAAGGTATACAATTAGATAAACTATCTTCCAAGATGGGAATTAAAGGGTCATTGATTGAATCATCAATAAATAATTGTTTATAATATTCAAAAATGTCTTCATGATTTCATCTTGACTGGTATGCAGCTCACAATCATTAGACTTAACCACAAAAATATGTTCCTTTCTATGTTTATTCTGCAAATATTGAAATAAGTTAGTGCTCTTGTCACCATCTTTTAGCCAATGTAACTAGGCCCTTAATTGAGCACCTTTTCCTTTATAACAATCCAATTTGTGAAGCAAATTTTCATTGTGAGCAATTGATTGTTGTAAGGAGATGCTATGAGGATTGTTGTCCAAACATCTTCTACCAAAATCTCTAAGGAAAAGAGAGCATTGGGCAATAGTTCTTTCCCACCAGCTGATCCATTTATCATTTTGTGGCTTAGGCTCATCTTTCCAAATAGCGAGGAGGCCATCAATACAACCCTTATTTTGAAGGTGAGATGTGTTTAACTTGTATGGTAAATCATTATGCAAGCCATTACCTCCATCGAGAGATAAGGTGATGAAAATGGGTAGGTAAGGTGCCCCGAAAAAGAATGGAGAACAAACAAATTTGAAGAGATATAAAATTTGTCCAAACAACACATTTTTTGAGAGAACCCTTCATGACAATTGCTCCATGTGAACCAATGGGGTCTACAAGATTCTTTTTTTCCCATGATGGGCTCATGCAAACCTAAGGAGTTTCAAGCAATAGTCCAAGCTTCAGACTCAAGGTGAGGTAACCCTAGATGATTGTCCCAACTGTGGTCAACAGGGTGGTCCACCATGTTGAAATCTCCCCCAAGAACCTAATCAACTGTAGGTAGTTGGAAACACAAGTACTCTCACAAGAGACTTCTCTTGGATGAGGAATTGGGTGCATAAATGGAACAAAAGCCAAGAATATTACCTTGGATGTGGCTTGTAACCCACACACAATAGTTATTAGGGTCATATTCAAAGGTAACAATTGATTTTGCTAACCAAGAAGCAAGTCCCAACACTCCCCCACCACTACCGTCAAAGTGATTAGTATAAAAAAAAATGTGGCTCTTTTCAAATAGTAGCAAGTGAATCATCAAGACAAGATTGACTAACTTTGACTTCTTGCAGCAATAAGACATTTGTTTGATTGCTTAGGATAGATTGTTTCACGTGATATTTGCAGGATTGGATTGTCAATCCCCTCACATTCCATGATTGTATGTGACAGTTCATTAAGAGTCAAGAATATCCTCATTAGTGAGGAGAGGATTGAAGTGATTTGTTGGCAATAAGGATTAAGGATTAAGAGGACCAAATATAGGAGGTCTCTCTCTAGAAGACGAACAAGAGCGTTCTCTCAAAGGACTAGAAGGGGGAGTTCTCATAGAACTATCTAGCTACAAGGATGATGGGGAGGGATACTCAAAGAGAGTCAATCCTTTATCAAAAGGCAATCAAGTATTGTCTTAGTGGGCTCACTTCATTATCCTTTGGTCTATCAATCAAATTAGACATCCAAACTCTCTAGGAGTGCTCCCAATCAGGATGTGCTCACTAGTTGCTCAGGCATGGTTAGGATTCACAAGGGTAAATCCAACCTCACACTGTCAAAATTCCTAACAAATGCTTGCAGGGGTTGTAGTAGATGTCTATGAAGTTTTCCAAGGCCAATCAACTGGTTTTGAGTTTGAGATTGATCCATTTCTCCATCGCTCTTTCCTTTCCCTATTTTCTAGGCCTAGTAGCCCTAGAGCCCCATCTAGCCCTACCTAACCGGTTTTTGTGGATTGGTTCACAATTTTCTCAAAGACCCAAACAAACTCATTGGTTATTTGTGTACCCTTTTTGAAGTACTTCAAGATTCATGAAATGAGAAAACCCAGTTTGACCGTAAAGGTACGGAACCCGAGATTGGCTTGTTTTAAGGGGTTTTAGGCTCTTTTTGGTCTTCTTTCAAGGGTTTGGTGTCTTCCCTGATCTGCCACACCTCCAAACTCTCACATATGCTCTACCACACCCCACTTGCTCATGCCAAACACTTAGCAACTCAAACCCTGGTCATCCTTGCAAGCACTTGCATAATTTCATTCATTTCCTAACTGGGCTATGACTGAGCTCACCTAGGAAATAATGCTCAATGGCCTTTCAAACCTCCAAATTAAAACAAAAACTATATACACTATACAAAGGTTCCATGGCTTGATTCCCAAGGGTTATTGAGAAGAACTCAAAGGACTTCAACCTAGAACCATGTTTGGGCCCCTCAAACCCTTGCTTAGGCCAAGAGCTTACAAATTCAACAATTCAATTCAAACCTGCAACAAAAATAACCAAAATGATTCCTGAGCACTACAAGAAAATGTACAAAACAATGATAAAAAAACAACAATGCAATCAATCCATGAAGTACGGACTGCTGCTCCAAATTAGAGAAAACAAAGGTAAAAACTTGAAAATGGTCTTCAAATTGTATTCAAATCTACTCCAGGAGTTCACCAACCACATTACATTCATGCTCAGGGAATTTATATGTCATTTTTGGTCTAACTAACTTTCCATCAGTTTCCTAACCAACCCTTTGCTCAAAGTTGCAAAAAGTTGTTCAACGTTGCAAAATATTGTCAAGCAACTTTGACAACTTTTGCCAAAAAGTGCATTTTGGCATTACATGCTTTGTTTCCTTTTCCAAACATTCTAGGATGAATAAAAACTACTACCATAACATGTCCCAATGCAAAACAAGGATTTTCAAGACATTTTACATCAAAATGCATGATTATGCCATTTTAGGCTTACAAGGGCTTACAAGCCAAAATTGAGCAAATGCATGATCCTATGGACATCCAACCTACCAAAGAATCTCACAAACATATGAGGACCTATGAGAAGACTCTTATTCAACAACAAAAACTAAGCTAAGGACTAACACACCAAAATGAAGAAACTGCACTCAAAATTAGGCACTCCTGCACCATACTCCGCTAATAAGAAAGAAGTCAAGTGACTACTTTAGGAAGCAAAGAAAGGGGAACTCCATGCTTAGAAAAGTCTGCCTTAGGTATCCAAGTATCCTCAGATGTTGGAAGGTGCTACCATTTGATCAAGTGCTCCATATAGGTGGTATGCCTTGTTTTCTTCAAAACTCTAGAATCTAACACCTTCTTGGCTTGGGGAATGGGTGCAACTAGTAAGGGCAGGTCTGAAAGTGCTTGAGAGACATCTAAGACTCTACTATCTTCTTCTGGAAGTCTGCCCTTAAACTGCACCAAATCTGCCACATTGAAAATTGGGGATAAAGCCAAATCACCGAGTAGATCTAACTTGTATGAAATGTTGCCATACTTAGCCAAAAATTTGCATGGACCTATCCTCCTCATATGTAGCTTACTAGGGACACATTTTTGAAGCCTGGCCATGTTCAAATGAACCATCACCATGTCTCCAACTACAAATTGGATATCTTTTCTTTTCTCATCTACTCTTTCCTTGATCCTTTGAGTAGTGTCCAATAGGTTTGTCCTAACCTACTCATGAACCTCTTGCATTGATTGATCCTATCTAAGGCATGTCCACTTTGTTGTCCCATCTTTCCCACATCTCTGAGATCCAAAACAGCTCTAGGATGAATGCCATACACAATCTCAAAAGGGTTTTTACCAGTGGATCTATTCACACTATCATTGTAGGCAAACTCAGCTTGATGGATGATCTGATCCCAAGCTTGTCCATACTCCTTTGCTAGGCATCTAAGAATGTTTCCAAGTGTTCTATTGACCACCTCAGTTTGGCCATCCGTTTGGGGATGATAGGCTGAACTGAAAGATAAATTAGTACCCAATCTCTGCCACAAAGTCTTCCAAAAATGACCAATAAACTTTGCATCTCTATCTGACACAATGTTGATAGGTAAACCATGGATTCTAATAACCTCCTTGAAAAATAAGTGAACAATGTGACTGGCATCATGAATGACCTTACATGGAATAAAATGAGCCATCTTACTAAACCTATCTACCACAACATAGATTCTATCAAAACCTGATTTGGTTTTAGGTAAACCAACAACAAAGTCCATACTTACACACTCCCATGGTCGGTTGGGGATAGGTAAAGGCTGATAAAGACCAACATTGGAAGATATACCCTTAGCTCTTTTGAAAACCACACATTGTTCCACATATCTCCTGATATCTCTTTGCATTTTAGGCCAATAGTAGAATCTTTGGACAAGTTCCAAAGTCTTGTTCAAACCAAAATGCCCACTCAAGGATCCATTTTGCTTCTCTTGCGTCAATTTTTCTCTCATAGATCCTTTAGGAAGACATAGTTGTCCTCCTTTGAACAAAAGGCCATCTTGCGAGGTGTAATCTGCATATTCACTATGAAAATGGTTTCCAAACCCTTGGCAAACCTTGTAGGCAGCAGCAAAGTCTTCATCTTCTTCATACAAATTTTTAAAACTATCCACTCTAATACTTTTGAGCTGCATTTCTTGCACTATTAGTAACCTCCTACTCAATGCATCAACTACCTTATTACATTGTCCTTTCTTGTGTTTAATGGTAAAGGTATATGACTGCAGATACTCTACCCATTTAATATGACTATGGTTTAACTTTTCTTGAGAATTAAGAAAGCTAAGATCTTGATTATCAGTATAAACCACAAATTCCTTAGGTAGAAAATAATGCCTCCATTTGCTAAGAGATTGGACAAGTGCATACAACTCCAAATCATAAGAGGAATACCTTTTCTTTGCATCATTGAGCTTCTCATTGAAAAAGGCAACTGGTCTATTGTCTTGGCTTAAAATTGCTCCAACCACTATGTTGCTTGCATCACATTCAATGGTGAAGAGCTTGTCAAAGATTGGAAGAATGAGTACCAGTTGAGTAGCCACCTTTGTCTTCAAGAGATCAAATCCTCTTTGTGCTTCCTTTGTCCATTGAAACTTGGTTCTCATACCTCCCTTGATTGTCTCAAGCATGGGTGAACATATTTCACTAGAACCTCTGATGAACTTTCTTTAAAATTAAGCCAAGCCATGAAAACTTCTTACTTCACTTGTTGTCTTAGATGTAGGCCAACTGATTATGGCTTCCACCTTAGAGGTATCCATCTTCAAATCACCTCTTGAGACTACAAACCCAAGATGCACCAACTATTGTTTCATAAACTCACATTTCTCCAAATTGATGGTTAGTTGCTCATCACATAGTTTACTCAATACAATTTATATATGCTTAAGATGTTCATCTTTAAACTTGCTAAAAATTAAGATATCATCTAAGTAAACAAACAAAAATTTACCAATGTAGTCCTTGAGTACTTCATTCATGAGTATCATGAATGTGCTAGGAGCATTTGTGAGTCTAAATGGCATAACAAGCCATTCATAGAGTCCTTTTGTGGTCTTGAAGGTTGTCTTCCATTCATCGCCCTGCTTTATTCTGATTTGGTGGTAACCACTCTTGAGATCTATCTTGATGAAGTATTCAACACCTCCCAAATAATCTATCAAGTCTTCAATTCTTGGGATGGGAAATCTATACCTGATAGTAATCCGGTTTATGGCTCTAGAATCAGTGCAAAGTCTCCAAGTACCTCCCTTCTTTGGAGCCAAAATGGTGGGTATTGCACATGGGCTGATGCACTTTTTGATTAGCCCATTGTCCAAGAGTTCTTGTATTTGCTTGGCTATCTTCTTTTTATGATCCGGTGTCATTTTATAAGCTTCCTTATTGGGCAATGAAGCCCCAGGTATGAAATCAATTTGGTGACTTATGGCACATTGAGGAGGCAATGTAGTTGGTGTTCCATCACTAATGATATCCTTAAACTGATTTAGGACCTGCTGCACTTCTTTAGGAATGCGCACTTTCTTCTCTTTGTTGTCTTCTTTTGGCTTTACTACAATGGCAAACCCCACTTCTTCTCCTTCCTTGAGTGTGTTGATGAACTCCTTCTCACCAACTAGTAGCACATTAGAACCTTTTAACCTACCCTCTACTTGGTCTCCTATGGACTGAATTTTATAGGTGGTTCCATCCTTTTGAAAGGTATAAGCATTCTTCTGTCCATGGTGTATTGCTTTTCTGTCAAACTACCATCGACTACCTAGAAGTAGGTGGCAAGCATCCATGGGCAAGATGTCAACCAAGATTTTGTCCTTGTAGCCTCCTATAGTGAACTCAACCCAAATTTTCTCATTCACAAGAACATGTTGCCCCTTATTGAGCCATGTAACTCTATAGGGATCACTATGTGGTATTCTTGGCAAATTGAGCTTACTCACTGCTTCCTCTGACACTATGTTGTCCTGTGGATCCTGAATCCACCACCACTCTACATACATTTCCCATGATCTTACATTTTACCCTAAATAAGGATCTCCTTTGGCTAGGTTCCCCCTTAATTGGTTCTTTAATCAAGACTCTTCTTATCATAAGGTTCTCTCCAACCTCTGAATCCAAACTCACTTCTGTTGCTTTCATGTTTGTTGCATCCTCTTGAGCATAATTTACTCTCCTCTCACCTCCTTGGGATGAAGAAGACTTCTCAGGACATCTATAGGCTGGGTGTCCAAGTTGATGGCAATTGTAGCACTTCATTGTGGAAAAATAGGACCCTCTTCCTGATCCACTAGACCTTCCTCTACTAGAGTTGCTAGATCCCCTTCCTCTATAGCTGCTCTTGCTACTAGAATCCCCACTTTGCTCAACCAACTTGGATTCCCCTTGGGATCTTTGGTCTACACTTCTTCCACCAAAGCTACCTCTCTGACCTCTACCATCTCTTCCCCTACCTCTGCCTCTATTGCTTTGCTCTTGTTTCTTCTTGCTCTTTTCCTCCACCTTAAGTGCCAATTGATAACACTTATGCACTGTATTAGGACATAGCAAACTTAATTCCTCTTGAATATTCCATCTCAAGCCATTCAAGTATCTAGCTACCTTGATACTTTCATCCTCTACCACCTTTGATCTCCGACACAACTTTTGAAATTCCTCAGTGTAGCTGCTCACATCCAAGTCTCTTTGTCTCAAGTTTTGTCTCCTCTTGTGCAACTAGATCTCATAATCTTCAAGGATGTATGTTTCTTTCACCTTGGCTAACATGCCTTTCCAAGTGGCTATTGGGTTCTTACCCTTTTTTTGCCTCTCTTCTTGGATAAATTTCCATCAAGTCAAAGATGCTCCTCTTAATCTAGACTTGGCCACTTTCACCTTTTGTGCCTCACTAATCCCATCACACTCAAAGTGATTCTCCAATCTCTCTATCCATTCTAGGACTACCTCAGGCTCCATTTTTCCACAAAAAAAGTGGCACTCCTTCTAGGGATTTTCCTCCCAAGGCTTTGATTTCTTTAAGGAAAGGTTCTTTAGGTAGAATAGGGTCTGGTTTAGGTGTCTTATCCTCTTCTACAATTTCTTTATCCTTCCCTTCATTGACCTTAATTGTCACTTTCTCAGTTTTATCTTCAACTGCGTCTATTCTCTCCAATTGTAATAATCTTTCCTTGAGGAGCCTATTTTATTCTTCTTGATCTTCTACCTTCTTGGCTAACTTTACATTGGTCACCATCCTTAGACTATTCTCTCCTATTGATTCAGTGTCTATCATGTACTGGCTTCTTCCCAAATCTTGGTTACTTTGATACCACTATGATGGGACGGGATACTCAAAGAGTGTCAATCCTTTTATCAAAAGGTAATCAAGTATTGTCTTAGTGGGCTCACTTCATTATCTTTTGGTCTATCAATCAAATTAGACATCCAAACTCTCTAGGAGTGCTCACTAGTTGCTCAGGCATGGTTAGGATTCACAAGGGTAAATCCAACCTTACACTATCAAAATTCCTAACAAATGCTTGCAGGGGTTGTAGTAGATGTCTATGTGGTTTTCCAAAGCCAATCAACTGGTTTTGAGTCTGAGATTGATCCATTTCTCCATCGCTCTTTCCTTTCCCTATTTTCTAGGCCTAGTAGCCCTAGAGCCCCAATTAGCCCTACCTAACCGGTTTTTGTGGATTGGTTCACAATTTTTCCAAAGACCCAAATAAACTCATTGGTGATATGAGTACCCTTTTTGAAGTAATTCAAGATTCATGAAATGAGAAAACCCAGTCTGGCCGTATAGGTACGGAACCCGAGAATGGTTTATTTTAAGGGGTTTTAGGCTCTTTTTGGTCTTCTTTCAAGGGTTTGGTGTCTTCCCTGATCTACCACACCCCACTTGATCATGCCAAACACTTGGCAACTCCAACCCTGCTCATCCCTGCAAGCACTTGCATAATTTCATTCATTTCCTAACCGGGCTATGGTTGAGCTCACCTAGGAAATGATGCTCAATGGCCTTTTAATGACCTCCAAATGAAAACAAAGACTAACACTGTACAAAGGTTCCATGGCTTGATTCCCAAGGGTTATTGAGAAGAACTCAAAGGACTTCAAGCTGGAACCATGTTTGGGCCCCTCAAACCATTGCTCAGGCCGAGAGCTTACAAATTCAACAACTCAATTCAAACCTGCAACAAAACTAACCAAAATGCTTCCTAAGCACTACAAGAATAGGTACAAAACAATGATCAAAGAACAACAATGCAATCAATCCATGAAGTATAGACTGCTGCTCCAAATTAGAGAAAACACAAGGTAAAAAACTTGAAAATGGTCTTCAAATTGTATTCAAATCTGCTCCAGGCATTCACTAACCTCATTACATTCATGCTCGGGGCATTTATATGCCATTTTTGGTCTAACTAACTCTCCATCGGTTTCCTAACCAACCCATTGCTCAAAGTTGCAAAAAGTTGCTCAACGTAACAAAATGTTGTCAAGCAACTTTGACAACTTTTGCCAAAAGTGCATTTTGGCATTACATGCTTTGTTTCCTTTTCCAAACCATCTAGGATGACTAAAAACTACTACCATAACATGTCCCAATGCCAAACAAGGATTTTCAAGACATTTTACATCAAAATGCATGATTATGCCATTTTAGGCTTATAGGGGCTTACAAGCCAAAATTGAGCAAATGCATGATCCTATGGACATCCTACCTACCAAAGCATCTCACAAACATATGAGGACCTATGAGAAGACTCTTATTCACCAGCCAAAACCAAGCTAAGGACTAACACACCAAAATGAAGAAATTGCACTCAAAACTAGGTGGTCTTGCACCAAAGGATGAGCTCACAAGGCTAGCTAAAGGGGATCTTATGGGAATAGATGGTTGAGAAGGCATAGTAGAGAGATGAGTGTTAGAGGGGGGAGGGTTGCTTGATTCCTTTCTTTCTATTTTACCACCAAGGATATTCTTTGAAGGAAGGGTTATCATGAGAAAGGGAAGAAGAAGGTGGGGCTTCGGGGTTAGGTAGGGATTCCACAATGGAGGGTTTCAAAGAGGTTGATTGGTGGGGGAGTGGGGGAATAGAGCACTTAGGGGCAATCGGAAGCAATTCAGAAACAAGAGTTGCTGAGGGTTTGGGTTTACGATGAGGGCAGTCCCTAATGAGATGACATTCTTTATGACAATAAAACACGCATTAGGCTTATTGAGATATGTTATCCGTTGTGAGAACCCAAAACCAGGACCTACCAGTTTGATGGAGTCAAGGAGAGGTTGAGTTAAATCCATTTCAACACAGACTCCGGGATGCACTTTTAAACTAGCCCATTTATCAAAGTTGGGTTTGCACCAAATGACCCTTCCCAATTAGGCAGCAATATTGTGAAAAAAAAAGATGAAAGGCAAGATTAAGGAGAGGCAGCTCCAACCACATAGGGTATTTGGATTTGGAGATCCCGTCTAGGTGGAAATCAATAACCCATGCTTGGAGGCAACATGTCTGACCACATATTATCTAGGAGCCGTAATGAAGGGCTGCTCTGACATGTTTTGAGTGTAAAAATGTGCAGGCAACATAGCCCCTACCTAGACCCCTAAATGATTCTATTAACCACTGATGGGATGCCTTTCACAAAAAAAAAAAAGGAATAATAGATCTGGCTCTATAATCTTCAATAGCGTCTACAATATAATCTGGGAATTCGAAGGTGATTGACTTATCTTCACTCCAGATGGGTCAAGGGTCTGTGAGGGCTGATCCTGCTTGCTTCAAGTCGTGTGGGGGAGGCGTTCTGTTCATTGGACCATTGCATGTGGGGAGGGCCAAGTTTTACCATACGTTTTTATCGTGGGGAATTTTCTTTTGCATGCGCGACCACTGGTCGAGTTGAATGGCAAACACATGGGGACATGTGACACTCTCGTTTCAATGTGCACTTCAAAACTTTTGAATTATCAATCATATGGAGTAATGAAAGGAGTCTCAAAATCAATCAATAAAGTAGAATTTGTATATCTAATATGATAATGTATTTTTAATAATAATGATATTTTTAGTGGTAGTCATGGTGAGACCAATATAGGTGATGAAGAAAATTATGATCATATATGTGGCTAAACAAGGCATTAAATAATTTTAGCATTTATCAAGACTTTTTATACATTATTCCACTATGAATGATCTAATTAATTAAAAATCTCTTTTATAAACCATTAGTGGGATGTCCTTATGACTCATATATTTTAAAAAATCTTAGATCATTAATTAATTATTTTAATGATGTATCCTCCAATCCATCTTCCTCTTACGATCTCAACTAGACCATTATTATGACCACTATAACTATTAACCCAAGTGTTTTTCTAACTTCCTTTCCCATTAACTTTACACTTTAATATGACATGTGCTATGGTTACACTCCTTTCCGTGTGAACACCACTAGTGCTTCCATTCTTTCTACCACTTCACCCACACCTAAACCTACCACTTATATAACTACTATTTTGTCACAACTTTCACTCATATTTAACCTATATTATTTCTTCATCTCATTCCATGATGAATACTTCTCATAATTTGTCCAATCCATTCATAACTATTTCCTTAGCTTTCTCACATCACATCCCTAGTGTAACTCCACTAATTCACATACTTTAAATACCACTCTAGTCTACATCAAGACCTTAGATATCTATGACATGTGGAATCAATGGCTTCTATATTTGATTTGTATAATGTAAAAGGAGACCCAAGTATCCACATTCAATCTTGTATAATCACAATCATCAAATCTACAAATGATGCCAATGTATTAACCAAATTATTTCCATGAAACATACGAGACAATGTTATACTATTACCTTAAGGTTTGACGAATTTCTTATAATGATCTTGATACAATATTCTTACAACCTTTTCACATAAATGTGAGTTTAAATGTCACTGTGAAGGATTTGAATAAATGTGTACAAAGAAGCAAAGAACCTCTTAATGATTATTTTGTACAATTTTTGTTAGGGTAATTAGAACTTTCTATACTCTATTTCACTTAAGCTAAACATGGGAATGCTTTCCCTATTTCTAGGTTATGTTATTTTTAGATTTCTATTACTTTATAAGGATTTATTTTAACATTATTGCTCATTCCATTATTGTGATGTTTGCATAATCAATGTGATTTGTCTTTCTAATTTCAATTGTTTGGCCTCCATAGCCTATTTTTTTCTTTGTGTGTGATAGATGTTTGATTGTAGGTGACCTCTTGGAGTTTTGGGGTTAAGAGATCAACTTCAACATGGTATCAAAGCTCCATATTTATAATTCCCTATCTATTTTTTTGAGATATCTAACCATGGAAAATTTTTGGGTCATCTTAATCCCAAACAAACCTCACTATTATGTTGAAAAGGGTTGAATGCCCTTTCAAAATCTTTAAGTTAAACTTTTTGCAAAAGAATTTTTAGTAGCACAAGATCCAAGAAAAATGATATTATAATCATACTCCAAAGGGATAGATCTGAGTTTTTTCTATTAAAAAAATTGATGTCAAAATGGTTTTTTTGGCATATTTTCCCTTCACATTTGAGATTTTTCAGTAGATTTTTTGACTTAGTAGTGAAATCCATGATATTGTCTATGCATGGGTAGATTTTAATTGGGTTTTTTCTTTTTTGACTAGAAATTTCTCTTATGTCTAGTCATTTTGTGGAATGAGCCTTCTTTTTAGCTTGTTGATTCTTGTGCATGGTAGTAGCCTATCTTTTATCATGGGTGATGGTTTGTTTTTTGTCAAGGCTAGAGTTTTTTTGGGGAGATTGACTCAGTCCAAACCCTATTGTCCTTTATTAGAATCTAACATCTACACCCTTCTTGAATGATCCCAATGGACTATTTGTGAAGTTTCTCTTTTTGTCATGATCTATAGTTTCTGGGAAAATTGTGGGCAAAGTGACATATTTCCAAGCATGTCTATCTTTTGTGTTTGTTGGGGTAGTATTTTAATTATGGCTTCTTTTTCTCATAGCAAACCTTACTTGACAACATTCTTTTGTTTTGCCTCATTTTTTAGTGGCAGATTCTTCATTACCTTGCATGTCATTTTATTTTGACATTGTTTTGAAGGGTGTAGTGTTGTAAATCGTACTCCTTAATTGTGAGCCTAATTTCACACTCTCCAGTAGCACTTTCTTTTGTTTTCATTCCCCTAGAAAATTTTATGGCCATTTATAGCCTTGAATTTAACCTCCAACTCAAGGAAATGTGTCCTATCCTATTTCAAATTTTAATTATCTTTTCTTTTTCTTTTTCTTTTATTCATCATCAAAACCAAAAAAATAGGACCTAATCTAAGATTAGAGGCCTAAAATATTGCATCTCTCTTTCAAAGAACCTATTTTGGTGGGACTATTCCAATTATCTCACTCATCTGACCAAAATATTTTAGAACCCAACCTTGACATTTTAGAATCTGGTCTCAATTTTTATTTATGATCATTTTATGTCATTTTTTCTATCAAAACCTAACCTTGTGGATCATATAAATGCTAGTATCTTTCCACATTTAGATATACAATAATATACAATCCTAATGATAAAAAATATCTGCCAATTTGATCGTACAGATTTGTAAATATGAAGAATAGTCAACAACACTGAACCTTCATCAAGTCTTCATCAATTATCATTCACCATTATTGTAAAGATGATGGAAGCTTCAAGGAATATTGGGGGATAATAGGAATTTACTAACAGAAGATTATTGTGTACCTCTCCTCAAGGTTTGGTATGATTTCATGTCACTCTTACATTTCTAAATTTTAGCTTCAAATCTAATCTTTATCATTTATTCATTATTATTTACATACTACGTGCATTCTTGAGTTGGTTTGTACACCACCTCTTGATTTCCTCATCCGAGGTAGTTCACTCTAATACTCTTGAGTAGGGATCTTAAGGGATTTACAACAATGGTAGAAAACCTTGATTAAGTTTTATATGTTTGATCTATTAAGTATTTCTTTCCATGACTACAACATAGGACTATTTTTCCTACACACTAGTGTCCACCATTGGAGTCTTGTAGATGAAGTCTAGATTATATGTTGTTGTCATGATCTGCATTATCATCTACACACCTTAAAATAGTAGGCCCTTCCCAAACCTTTCGAGAAAAAATTATAAATGGGAGTTGTGCCCCTAAGGTATCTACTTAATATTCCTATCATCTCATTTTGATTTATTGAAAGTATTTTTTTTAATTTATTGAGATTTTTAATGTAGTCTTAAATTAACTATTAGATAATTATTGTGGCTGAAGGATTGTCCTCCCAGTGGACCTACCTCTTGTGTAAGTATTCTTAAGAATCCAAGTGTAAATTTATGTCATAGTGGAATGTTTTGTGTAGCGTCACTCTCATCCTATCCTTGTATTTCTGAGAGAACAAGATTTTGGACTAGTCTTTGATTCTCATTGTGGAAAAGTCTTGGTTCTACCATGTGCTCATCATGGAGAGTTGTCCCTCAATATGTGAATTATTCTACTTGTGCCACCTTGCATGATTTATTAAAGACAACTGCATGTGTGTTGTTTTGATCTATCATGACACCTTGGGTATGTGAAGTGTACAATTCTATAAGAAAATTTGGTTCTTATATGGTAATATCTTAGCAAAATCTTGGGCATTACACTAAGTGTTTGTGATTCATGTGGAAGGAAAATGAGAATGATGTATCTACTTTTACTCAATTGAAACATAAAAGGTTAAAAAAAACATAACTAAAATATAATTTGCGTGTAACTGCAAAATATTATGTATCTAACAACCTCCTCTTAATATTTCAATATGTAGATGGTGATTTCTTTTACGAGCTCATTCATTCCTCTTTATTTATGATTGGAACTTTTTAATTTAAGAATACATTTAAAATACACGTAGAAGCAATAATTGTTATTTCAACCTCTTAATATTTCAATATGTAGATAGTGATTTCTTTTACAATCTCATTCATTCCTCTTTATTTATGATTGGAACTTTTTAATTTAAGAATACATTTAAAATACATGTAGAAGCAATAATTGTTATTTTGAAATAGAAAATTTTGTTTAATGTGACTAATATTTTAGCTTTCATTCAAAAAATAATAAAATTTAAACTTAACATATTT
Source organism: Cryptomeria japonica (assembly GCF_030272615.1). Lineage (NCBI taxonomy): Eukaryota > Viridiplantae > Streptophyta > Pinopsida > Cupressales > Cupressaceae > Cryptomeria > Cryptomeria japonica. The sequence continues at coordinate 242,094,443 of NC_081414.1, forward strand.
ATCTATTTATTCACTAAGTGTAACATCCCAATAAAAACATAAAGAAAATGAAAGATGTTTTATTTTGAAGTTTTTATTAATTAAAGAAGGATAGGCCCGAACATTTGCGTAACCACCATGAAGGAACACAATAGGGAGGAAATCACAAGCAGTGAGACCACTGAGAAAAAAAAGCGAAAAAAGGACAAACCCTTTTTTGAAAAGAGGCTTTTTACAGGAGCATCCAACCTACTAGAACTTACTAAAGGAGAGAAGAAAGGAGAGGAGGCTTTTGACCGGAGTTGGGAGTCGGCAGGAGACAAGGGTCTCGACTCTGATAATATAAATATCTTTCACCAATCCCAAAAGAGAAAGGGGATAAGGAGAAGGACCTTTCCTCCTTCAACGAACAACTGTCTAGGCAATACTATCAATCAACTTCTCAAAAGAAGGTTCAAGACGAGAACCCTCATCAAAAATATCAGCAACCACCAGAGAGTGAGATGCAAGAGAACAATGCAAATCAGTGGCCATGACAATGATAACTATTTAGAAAGCAAGAAAACTTTTCAAAAGGCTCTACAAGGTATTTGACAAATCCATCTTACAAGTATTGATCTAGAGATTCAATTAAAATTGTATATCTAGAAATTCAATTTAAAAACTCTAAAGATTAATAAAGTTAAAACTCTCTTCTTTGGAAATAGTATGAAATGATATAAAAATATCAAATAGTATATTATTTTAATAAGGGTTTGGCATTCATAAAATAAAAACCCAAACTACACAACCATTTTCATTTCTTTAGAAAACTCATGCATCATTATCCCGAATCAGAAAGTGGGAGTTATTAATTTATCATTAAAACACTTACTTGTACTATTCTCAATTGTTGTTTAAAGGGGATATGTCAAAATAGACTCATGCCCAAAATTGACTCAAATTTGAATTAAATTGAGACTTGATCTACTCTAAGGTTATGAGAAATTAAGATTCCTAGATTGTGAGCTCACATGACATATGCAAGTAAAATGATGGTTAAAGAAGCATATCAATAAAATTGGTGTGTTATAGGATAGATTATTCTCCCTATATTTTCTTTTGTTCAAAACAAGTCAATAAGTTTGGTATTAGATGGCTATAATATATATTAAAGGAAAGGATATGCATAAACTTTTTAGAATACATATGAATAGATTATTATGCTTAGATGGACATGTTGAATATTTCATTTTCACATTACTTAAGCATGTCATTTGTTGTAAGGTATATATTAGGAAAGAATGTTCAATATATCAGGGCTTGAAGCTCATTAGGATATAGATATCAAAACATAACATAAATGTATAATAAATTTTGTAAATTACATTTTTTATTTTATTTGAGTTTCTTTTGTCATGAGTCATACAAAGTTTCTTTAATGAAGAGTTATTACCATGGTTAAGTTTATCATCCTCTTATTATAAGACCAAAACATATATATTATTATGTATTTGTCATAGAAAAAAAAACAATTATTACTACTTAAAAGTTAGAAAAAATAATTTAAAAAATTTATAATATGATTTCTAATTAATCAATTTTTCAATTAATTAATTAAATACCATTAATACAAATGATAATATAATCTTTAATAAAATCTTCCTCAAAATTATATAATATTACTTAATATTAAATTATTAACAAAATAAGATTTTCTAAAGAGCACTCATCATCATTCTAATACTAATGAGCAGAGAACAAGGGGAAGTTACACCATTATAGTCAAGTACTAGGCCTAGTGAGTATACTTTTAACAATCGGATCTGAGGACAAGTTTTCCTTTTATTTGTCGACCTTGTTTATCTTGCAACGTCTGTAGTCTGCGAATGTTTTGGCAGCAAACAAGGCAGGACTGTGATCATCGAGCAACTCTTTCATGGGGGCTAGTACTTTATTCCCGGGAGGAATGCAAAACACTGGCCATGACATTCTAACCTTGTCTTTGCTCACCACGCTCCTGTGAAAAACGTTCTTGTACTTGCCATTGCTCAATATCTGCACATTTATCAAAACTCCATCCCAGTCATGTCAGCTCTTACAAACAAAGAGATGATGAGAGTAAAGAAAATTTAAGAAAACCTTAAAAAGTAAAAACCTGTAGTGTATCGCCGATGTGGACGATAATGGCGTTTGGAACATAATCAACAGCAACCCAGTTAGAGTCTTTGTGAACTTGTAGTCCAGGAACTTGGTTCGATACAAGCAGAGTTAAAGCGCTCATGTCAGTGTGAGGGACAACTCCCAGAGCGAGCTCCGGCTGAGGACAGGGCGGATAGTAATTTATCTTCATCTCCATTTCCATATTTTCCCCACCAATCGCTTCCTTCAATGAACATTCTTGCAGCCCAAGATTGATAGAAAGAGCAGAAAGCAGCTTATCTACCACGCCCATAATCTCTCTCCCATATTCTTCACATACCTCTCTGCAATACCAACTAAATCATTTCTCTAACATTTGTCATATCCATCATTTTGACGATGGACCACAGAGTGTGATATAAACATTGATGTAAGAAAGAAACACACAATCGAATCTAGAAATAATTTGATAATTGTTTATCATCCATCAACCATCAAATTCTAAGTAAAGACACTTATTTTATTTAATTAATTTTTTTTAAAATGATACTTACAAAATTACTCTGAAATCAATAAAATCTATTTATTAAAATAATGTGAGAGGAGTCACTTAAACAAATCAATCACATAGAATGCACTGCTTAAACTAAATCGTAACCAGTCCATACTTCAAAGAGAGATTTATATCTGTAAGAGGACGGGCGCCTAGGTTAAAAATTGAGGTCCTACTAAAATCATGCTTTAAATAATGACACGAGTTAAATAAACAATAAATTCTTAACAATTCATTTGCATTAATCATCAATCATCTTGACGCACAATGACGTTTTGTTAGAACCCATTATTAATATGATTTAGATAGAAACCCGAACGGATTCACACGTCAAATAGAGATATTTATTTATATATACCTGTAAGAAGAAGGGCGTCTAGGCCAGGTATTAAAATTCTGGCGGGAAGGAGGCCACAGTAGATGGAAATAGTAGTCAGTCCACCCCAGCTTTCCCTCAATATTGTGTGCCAGTTTAGTGCCATAGCCTTCAAGATTGCCTTCCTCGGCATTGTTGGCATACGTTTCCTTTTCTTCCTGAGGAAGATCGAAGAACTCTTTTCCCACGGCTTGCAAGCGTCGGATCAAATCTTCTGAAACTCCATGATTCACCACTTGAAATATTCCCCACTCCTGAGCTGCACTTCCTATTTCTGCAACCGTTTGTTGGAGTAGATCAGGTGATGCATCTAACTTGGACATGTCTATGAGCGGAATTTTGGCAGAAGGAGCATTGAGAGCAGGCCTCTCATGGTTGGCTCTGATGAACTGAGAAGGTATTGCCTCTATTCCACCCATCGCAATGGATTGCACTCGAACTGCTGCCATTACACCAGATTGCTATAACACAACAGAGGATTTGTGTTATGTGCTTAGACTGTGGGAACATAGTTTCCTTATATAGACTATAGCGTCCTCGTATTGGAAAGCCATAAAAATTTTCATTGCAGAGACAAGGCTACGTGGAAGAATGAGTTCCACTTGTTATAGCAGTACACAGCAGAGGGGAAGAGTACAATGAGTTCCACTTGTTATAGCAGTACAGGGGATTGATATTTTTTTTAATTAAATAGTACAAATAAAAATTGCTGTTTGAAATATAAAATATCAATTTTTGTGTGTTCGTATATTAATAATTACAATAGACTGTATTAATAGTTGTGATTTTAAAGTTGTTATTGTTATGAAATGTATCATTAGTTGTAAAAAGCAATCAATCATGTGATGTCTTATCAGCTGCACAAGTATAGAGATCTCTTCTACATGTCTATTGGTCTCACTTCTTCTTTTTTTTGGCTATTTTGGACACCTTGACAAAAAGCACGCTGATGTGGCACCATGATGATGTGGCCTTGAAACCTTAGTTATAATCAAGGGATTTTATACCATGTAAGTTGTTGTAAAAGATTGGGAGTGATTCGAAATGTCCACGTAAGATTTTGAGAAGCTCGTAGTTAGGATGCACAACTATTGGATCCTCTCCCTAGGAGGACAACTAAAGAAAATATCAATTACCCTCCAAAATTATATAAAAGACCTTAGATAAGCTTTGGTCTAAAAAGAATTTAAAGTGGAGTTTCATGACGACTTAAATTTTTATTTTTTTAAGAAAGGAAGATCTTATGAAAACAAGAGACGCAAAGCGTCAAGTTCCTGCCTATAGTTATTATAGTGTAGAGTAGTTATTAGTAGATAACGTAGTTATTTATGGATATGAATATTACAATTGTATTAGCTATAACTATAATAATAATAATAAGATAATAATTGCTTATTAAGTTAAATCAAGAGTGTGCATAAATAGAGAGTAATGGCCTAGAAAGTAAAAAGTCTACAAATTTATTAGTTACTTGTTGGTCTATAAATTTTGTGAATTTTTCAAATTATTATTTATACACAAGAATTTAATATTTTCATATTTATAGTGGATGAGATAAGATTTTTGTAGATTATTTATAAAAAAAATTATTTTTATATCTTGTAAGATGAAACACCACATTTAATGTATACAGTAAAATATGAAATTATTTATTTGTTTTATAGAATTAATTGATAAATATTTTTTATGCATGTTTGATGCTTTTTCCTATACAGAATTGTGGGAACTTTTATTAGCATCTACTATAAAACTAAGAAGGTAAGAAAAACACTACAAGCATGATGAATACATTGAATTATTCGGTAATAAGACAATCATCGCATTTTAAGTGTTGTGAAATTTCAACATTTTGAAGATTACAATACAAAACATTATAACAGTTTGATGAAAAACCTTGAAATATGCTTAAGATGTATATCTTCTTGCACTTGTAAAAAATACAAACTTTTTACAATAAAAATGAAAATTAGAAGATTAAAAATAGAACCTAAATTCTACTACACCATTGTCAACGAGGAAACACAAATAAAATTATAGCTTGTGAAACTTTCTCATCTTTTTATTATTTTTATTTAGTACCTACATACACTTTATCAAATGTCATGTACCAGAGCTCTATAATGAATTACTGGTTAATTGACTTCAGTTGGCTGCAAAGAATTATGTTGTGTTTCTGTAAATCTTTATAACAAAAGAAAAACAATTAGACAAATACATAGATAAAGTTGGCAAATTAAGTATGAGGGTTAAAAGGAAAAAACTTACCTTTCTTGCAATCCAGACAATTAAAGCAAAAAGTTGTATGTGGCTTTTTTTTTTGCAATATCAAAGTTAAGAAGAAAGCTAGTTGAAGAATTTGTCCATGAAAAGGCTGCTATTTCTGCTCAAAAATTGGTGTCAAGATAGTTGAATGCTTACCATCTATTTTGTTATGAGGGTTATATAACTAAGAATTAGTAATTATTTTTTCTATTGAAATAAAAAATAATTATAGATTCTAAGAGCCTAGAAGATCTTGAGCAGTAGACAATGCTGACATCTCAAGGATCTCAAACTTACAATTAAGGAAGAACAATAATCTTACACAAACCCTGTTGTTGTATAACAATAATCCAATAAGCCCAGCATTAAGAAAAAAATTACAACTCGAATATGATCAGAAACACACCCGTGCAAGCACAAGGTGATATCAAACACTCCTCTGCCAATAAACCAACTTCACCCAACAAAAAAATTGGAGTTGATTCCAAGCAAATTCTGCAGATTGGATCAAATTGCTCACCCCCTGTACCCATGCATATTTTGGCAGTCCGAAATTGAAATCATTTTGACTTGATACTAATATTTCCTGTCAAGGGTAATAAGAAGCTTTAGTTGGATTTCTACTTGCTCAGGATATGCATAATCCTCACTACCAATTTAGGAAGCAGTGATAATTGGTCACTGTAGCCTTCATAGTTTGCCTCAACTTGCACTTACCATTTCCTTTCACATTAAACATAAGACATATCCTAAACACAAACTTATCTTACATTTATCACATTACCACAACACTATTGAAATAAAAGATTCACAATCCAATTGTTCCTAACATAACTACCAAAGCAAAAAACTACAAACTTCTTCTGGTCATTTAGGGAAATCACTGTGACTTTTAGTAGTGGCTTCAACATATAAGCTAAGTCACAAATCTAACAAATACCACATATCAAATGCTATATTAAAAATTAAAACTACTTATAGTATACCTGAAAAAAGATGAACACATTGATGGTGTTCTCAACCATATAGTTACTAACTCAAACTTTCATTTTAGTCTAATCCTAGAAAAATACATATAATCTCTTATTACATTGTTTGTGGTTCACAAAACATAAGAAAAACAGTATGGTTGACATTACCTTGATCACAATATTGTGCATTCTCAATTTATAAGCAAGGTTATCATTCATAAATAATTAGTTATATACAAATCCACACAAAGGTTACTATATGCTACCAAACCAAAATATTCCAATTTAAAATTGAATTGTGCTTCACATGCAACACAAAGATTAGTTGAAAAAAAAATTGATTTCATACTATTAGTGAACACGATAACAAAACATAAGTCAAACCAACAGAAATTTAAATCAAATTTCTCTAACAATGCTCATCCAGAAAGGTTAACTAGAAAATTGCTTTACACGATTTTCATTACGAATAAGAAAAAATGAACAGATAGTTCAAAATTTCTACGCAAGTAGCTAACAAGGACATTTAACTATGAGATATACAAAATTTTAAGAAACAAGCTAACCACCACGAGTTTTTGTAATACAACCACTCAGGTGCAAATTTATCATGCACAATAAATGATATATTTCCATAAGCAAGCAAATAATAGATTGTATTTAAGCTCCAGTGAACTAAATTAAATAGATATTTAGAGACTTCTGCAAAATTTAGACAACATAGGAGTACCATACCACAGGTTTTTGGGGGAAACTTACGCTTAAAGATAATTATGCAGCAATAATATTTTGAAAAAATCTTGGACCCTTTCTTCCACAAGAAGCTGCTCCAATTGTGTCATGGGTATAAGTGTTTGACGATTACCATTAGCCATGGATTTGATTTAATATAAAGAAGTCTACTGAAAACATCTTAATTTCATTGAATTCCAACAATATAAATATTTTAACAATAGAAAAAGGAATGGATTTTAGACCACACACAAACAGTTCTCATGTATGCAAACAAAAATCTGCACATTTAACTAGAAGAAGAGAAATGAGGAGATCTGAAATTTCAAAGCAAGTAATACAAATTCTTTTGTTCATGGACAATGTAAAATGAGAAGTAAATAGATGACCACTACTAAATTTCTGTGTGCACCAGTCAATCAAAATTAATGCGTAGTTTTCAACCAAAAAAAATCAAACTTATCAAGAGAGGATGTTTCTAGACAAAATTAAATGTGACAAGTCTACATACACTAAAATGTACAATACAAATAGTTCTTTGTATTCAATATACAAATAATTGTCAAAAAGTATAATAAATATACATTAAATGAGATGACATTTGTCATAAAAATACATGCTACCAAACAATATTTTATTCCGATTTTGTTGTGTTTCACTAAATGAGATAAGATTTTGGCAGATTTTTGTGGATTTGAAGGACCATTTATCATTATGAAGGAGACCAAAAAATTTATTGACATTTTAGATGGTTGTTAAATTTTTTGATTAAAAATTTAAGAAAATACATTTTTTGCAATGACTGTTTGCAGAATACACCAATAAGAAAGGAGATAAATAGTATTATTTGAATTCTAAGGAAATATACAAAAAATGGAATTATAGAAATATGAACAAACTTTAAAAAATAGTCTCCAATGATTGACTACCTTAAAAAATAAAATGCACCATATGAATGCATTAGTATTCCTGCCTATTAAGAGGAACTAATAAGAGTTCCTACTTTTTAGAGTCTTATATTTAAATAAGTGAAAATAAAATAGGTACAAAATTTATTTGACATCCATTAAAGCCGCCGGTGTAAATTCAATCCAGAGAATCCGGAATGCATTTCATGCATCTTGAGGTGCATCTAACCTGATTTTAAAAAGTTGCTTCTAGAGACATAACGTTTATGTATATTAAAAGGTAGAAACTTGATGGAAGCGTACCAGCACCCATTGTTAGTTGGAACGTTTGGAAGTCATTTCACCACGTAATCGTTTGTCTGCAATCTGTCATTTTAATTTCAAACTTTATCGTACGCCCATGACTGAAGTTGGTAAATAAGTAATAAGAGTTGCATTACGTTTATTACGCACCGTCAGAATTAGTTTCTTCGTACAGGACGGCCACGACGTTTATTCAGTGTTTCACGTAAATACGATAATTGAGGTGGAGGGGTTTTGTTTTATTACTTTAAATTTTTAAGTCCCACATTCACTAAATCTCTTAAATGCAAATTGCAAAGATAAAATCGCAGTTATGAATTGCACAAACAAACTGTACATCACATAGTAGCAGTCTTGATTTCGAGAATACAAGCACATAAGAGTCATAAAGGAGAAGATAACCTAAGATAAACAAGAGAATGTAGTATAAAGAAAGTCAGTATATGTCTATGAACAGAAACAGATTGTGGTCAGGGACTGTGATTTTAAATGTTGATGGAAAAATTTACACACAATCTAATCTACAAGCAACTGATTAATTTCCCATAGATTGTGGAAAATTAATATCTATAATAGACACAATATTGACAAATATATAAAAAACCAGTACATAATATAGACACATAATTGATAATTACAAAAGAAACTGTACAAAGTGACAATAAAACAGCCTAGTGACAAAGGAATAATCCAAGATAAAGATCAACTAGCAAGTTGAAGGAAATCCGGAACAATCCAGTAAGAAAGGTCTTAGTCCATGTTTGTGTCAACCTTCTTTTTACTAATTCTTTAACTTGTCATTTGATTTGTTGAATTTGAAAATTCATTTGCAAATTTAATTTTTTTCAAAAATAGAATTGCAAGTTTACTGTCCGAGTAAAGTTACATTAAACAATGCCAAGTTTAATTTTTTTCAAAAAAAGAATTGTAAGTTTACTGTCTGAGTAAAGTTACATTAAACAATGCCAAGTCTAAGTTTGAATGTTAGTTGAGATTATTTCTTTAAAATAATTTAGTTTTTTTTCTAAAAGGTAGAATTCTAAATTTAATTTTTTTCAAAAATAGAATTCTAAATTTACTGTCCGAGTAAAGTTACATTAAACAATGCCAAGTCTAAGTTTGAATGTTAGTTGAGATTATTTTTTTTAAATAATTTAGTTTTTTTCCTAAAAGGTAGAATTCTAAGTTTGTGGTCTTTTGATTTTTTGAATTTGAAAATTCATTTACAAATTTAATTTATTTCAGAAATAGAATTGTATGTTTACTGTCTGAGTAAAGTTACATTAAACAATGCCAAGTCTAAGTTTGAATGTTAGTTGAGATTATTTCTTTAAAATATATTTTTTCTTTCTAAAAGGTAGAATTCTAAGTTTGTGGTCTTAATAAGGTTACATTAAACAATGCTAACTCTAAATTTGAATGTTTGTTTGTTATTTTCTAATAGTATTTTTGATATTTTAAGTTCATTTGCATAAGGATGTTTTAAGTATTTGTATTTGAATAAATTTTTTTTTTAATATTTTATTTAAAAATAAATTATGTGATGATATATAAATGTTTTTAAAAAAATTATTTCATATTTAATTTATAGATCAATATTTTTACATATGTTTTATATTAAATATTTTTAAAACTATTGTTTTATATAAATCAATGTTTGAAATGAAAATTGTAGAAGTTGATAATACAACTATAAGAGCCAAAAATCATATGCAAACAAAACACTCGTCACACACAAGAGATCAAACAAAGATTATATACTCAATGACAAATTGAGAATTCTCAACATGGACAAAGGGAAGAAGACAATTTGTTGTCCTTTAGAAATGGATAGATATGAGGGTCTTCCATACATCTCCCAAAGTTGGGTCCAAAGTGCGTGACGACACTCAAAGTTCGATATAGTGTCATAATCAATGCTAGAACAAATCACACCTACAAGATGGTCTCTGATATTAACCTAAGATGATTTACCTCCTAGAGTCATTGGTTTAGGTATGAGCCCATACAAATAAGAAAAAAATATCTAGCTACCTAAGACGTGTCAAGATGCCATGTCACCAATACATGAATGAATCCTTATAAAAGGATGAATGAAATCCTAGTTGAAAAACCCTAAAGGCTAGATTAATTTAGCTAGCACCAAGTTAAAATTATAATGAACAAGACAACTTAAGCTATTATTAGCCTCATTAAATAAAAGAAAAAAGCTTTGAAGTTTAGCGTACCTGAAAAATTAAATAAATGTCCTAATTAATAAATAATTAGATAAAGTTTTGTAATTACTCCAACAAAAACTATAATTTTACTCTATTATATTAATCATGTAATTAAAAATGGTTTATATTTTATCCAATTCAAAGTTTGAAATGAAACCTTTGGACTTTTATAGTAGATTACTTGAGAATTGTTTTGGTTAGTTGGAAGAAAGTTGGCAAGTCTAAGTTATTTGATAGTCTTGATATTAGGAGATTCTAATTATTTAATTTTTTGCAAAGATTGGCAAGGAATTTAATACTAGGTTACGATTCTCAAAGCTAAATATTTGAGTATTTCTAACCAAAGCTATTTATTATCCTCATTAAAGTTGTCTCATGGGTCAATGATGTCGAATAGTATGCTAAAATCATAAATATCATCAAGGAAATATTCATCGAAGAGTTGTAAATGGGCAACAGATAGCATTTTTGGATGTTTCTTCAAATAATGGACCTTCCTTGTCCTTCTTCCATCACCTTAACCAAATCGTTGATATTTGGGTGATCTTGGTATGAATCAATCATGTGGATAAGGCTTGGGACAATGGGAAACCTCTTTAGTGTTGCTTATTTCCATCATATATTAGTCTTTATTTTATTTTCTTCTCCTTTTTCATATTTGAAAATATCACATAGCCAATATTTCAATCTTGAAGATTCTATTAGTGGTCACTTACTGGCTTCTCTTCATTTCCATTGGTGGTGTTTCATTGATGGTCTATCTCGTGAAGCTCACGTTGTTCAAAATAATTAGTAATTTTTTTAATATTTGGTGTGAATTTAGAGACAAACTGTAAGAATTTTTGTTGACAGTAAGTATGAACATGGAAATAGTAACTATTTAGAAAGCAATGAATCTTCAAAATATCTCTACAAAAACTTCTAAATATTCATTTTACAATTATTGATTTAGAGATACAAAATTGTATATCTAGAAGTTCAATTTAGAGACTCTTAAATAATTCAAGATTAAACTCTTTTCTTTGTGAATAGCAAGAAATGGTATTAAAATGTTAAGTTCTATCTCAATTTAATTAGAGCTAGATGTTCATAAAATAAAAACTCAACTCATAGAACCATCTTCATTTCTTTAGTAATTTCATGCATCATTGTCCCAAATGAGAAAAGTTCAATTCATTAATTTATGTTTAAAACACTTACTCTTGCTATTCTCAAATGTCAATAGGAGATATGTCAAAAATAGACTCATGCGTTTAATTGATTCAAATTTGATGTAGAATTAGTTTCAATTTTCTCTATTGTATTGATAAATTAGGAATTCTTGGTTGTGAGGTTACATTACATATGCAAGGCAAAGAATGACTAAAGAAGCATATCAATAAAGTGGCGAGTAATGGGATTTATATTTAACCAAGAGATATGCATAAATTTTTTACAATATCCATGAATAGATTATTCTGTTTAGATGGAAACATTGACCATTTCATTGGCACCTAGCATATACATGTCATTTGTTCTAAATGATATCTCATGAAAAAATGTTCAATACGTTGGTATGTGAGGCTAATTAGGATGAATATATATATATATATATATATATATATATATATATATTTCAAATTTTGAAAATCCTATTTCGATCTATAAGACTGTCTTTCTCATGAAATATATAAGGGTTTCCTAATATAAGAGTTACTCTTATGATAAAATTTATTATATTATTATTGAAGAATCAAAATAATTATTTTAATATGTCCCATTGTTGTAGTTAAATTTAATGTACTTTTACTTAGAAATTAAAATGAATAAATTAAAAAATATGATATGATTCTCTATTTATATTTTTTTTTTTAATTAGTTGAACACCATTAAAAAAAAGAATTTTATAATCTTTATAAAGTCATCCCTTCAAATTTAAATAATATATTGAAATTAGTACAATAATAACAAATGTCAACAAAAGCTTTTTTAGTGAGAAGTCCTCGTCATTCTGACATTAAAAGAGTGCCAGAGTAAGGGGGGCATTCCATCATTATTGTGCTACTAGTGATTAGACTTTTAACAATTGAATCCGAAGAAAAGAAGTGTTTTTACTTTTTAACCTTATTTATCTTGCAACGTTATTTATCTTGCAACGTCTGTAATCTGCGAATGTTTTGGCAGTAAACAAGGCAGGACTGTGATCATCGAGCAGTTCTTTCATGGGGGCTACTACTTTATTCCCCAGAGGATTGCAAAACACTGGCCATGACATTCTAACCTTGTCTTTGCTCACCACGCTCCTGTGTAAAATGTTCTTGTACTTGCCATTGCTCAATATCTGCCCATTTATCAACACTCCATCCTAGTCATACTAGCTCTCACAAACAAAAAGAAGATGAGAGAAAAGAAGTTTCAAGAAAAGAATAAAGGTAAAACCTGTAGTGTGTCTCCAATGTGGACAACAATGGCGTTTGGAACATGATCAACGACAACCCAGTCAGAGCCTTTGAAAACTTGTAGTCCGGAAGCTTGGTTCGCTACAAGCAGAGTTAAAGCACTCATGTCAGTGTGAGGGAGAACTCCCAGAGCGAGCTCTGGCTGAGGACATGGCGGGTAGTAATTTATCTTCATCTCCATTTCCATGTCTTCCCCACCAATCGCTTCTTTCAACGAACACGCTTGCACCCCAAGATTGATAGAAAGTGCGGAAAGCAACTTATCTCCCACGCTCAAAATCCCTCTCCCATAATCTTCACAAACTTCTCTGCAAGACCAACCAAATCATTTCTCTTGCACATCGAATTAATCATCTATCAAGCTTTTTAAAGTATTTTTGCAGTTTAAAGCATATTTTTAATTTTATTTGTTTAGGTAGTGCATAATGTAATTCAATCATTAATATGATATAAGATGAATCATTTGAACAAATCAGCACCTAGAATGTACTGATTAAATAACATCCTAGCTAATCCATACATCAAATAGATATATATACTACAACTAAAATCTCTCTGCCAAATTCTTCACCATACTCTTGGCAATAGCACCTATATCATTTCTTTAAGGCTTGCACGTTGAATTCTCATACTATATCAAATATAGGAGGGCAGAAAAAACATATTTTCAATTAAATTTAGCTAGTTCATCTAAAATAACATATATTTCTCAATAATATTTACCAGTTTAAAATAAGTCCGATATACCAATCAACACCTAGAATTTAATGTCTAGACAAAACCATAACTAATCAATACTTCAAAAAGAGATATATATACATCTAAAATATCTGTGCAAACCTCTCTTCAACACCAACTATATCATTTCCTTTACTTTTGAGCGTTGAATTCTCATCATCTATCAAATTTAAAGTATTGATACACCTTAAACAACATATTTTAAACATAATTTATTTAACTGACTAATCTGAAACCACACTAACCTTTCAAGATAATCCCTTAAACCAATAACTCATAGAATGCGCTGTTTAAACAAAACCCTAACTAATCCATAATTCAAAAAGAAAGATATACCTATAAGAGGAAGGGCATTTAGGCCAGGTGTTGAAATCCCTGCGGGAAGGAGGCCACAGCATATGGAAATAATAATCATTCCACCCCATCTTTCCCTCAATATTGTGTACCAGTTTAGTACCATAGCCTTCCAGATTGCCATCCTCAGCATTGTTGGCATACGTTTCCTTTTCTTCCTGTGGAAGATCGAAAAACTCTTTTCCCACTGTCTGCAAACGTCGGATCAAACTCTTCTGAAATTCCATGATTCACCACTTGAAATATCCCCCATTCTTGAGCTGCAGTTCCTATTTCTGCCACCGTTGGTTGGCGCAGATCAGGTGATGCGTGTAACATGGACATATCTATGAGCGGAATTTTGGCAGGAGGAGCATTGAGAGCAGACCTCTCATGATCAGCTCTGATGAACTGAGAGGGTATTGCCCCTACTCCACCATATGCAATGGATTGCACTCGAACGGCTGCCATTATATCAGATCAATATACCAACACAATGGAGGATATGTATGTTGTACTTAAACTGTGGGTATATAGTCTACTTATATAGACATTCTCGTATATGTTAATGTTTATAGCGTCCTCATATTGTAAAGCCCATTAAAGTCCTCTTTACAGAGACCAGCAGGATCGGGCAACGTGGAAGAATGAATTCCACTTGTTATACCAGTTCTCATTGCACAGACCAGAAGGATCGGGCAACGTGGAAGAATGAATTCCAATTGTTGTACCAGTCCTCGTTTCAGAGACCAGCAGAGACCACGTAGAAAATTGTCAATTACTTCAATAGATTTCAAAATTGTACGAGTTTTGTTTGGCGTACGTTAAAGCTGCTTGAACTTTTAAACGTGTAAGGTGCAGATTTGATCCATAGTGCTCGGAATGCATTTCACGCAGCTTAGAGTGTTCTTCCATCTGATATATTAATTGGTGTCTATTCTGGTTCTAAAATGGCAGTATGGATTGACTAACACGCACATTTTACACTGTCGATTTTACAATGAATGATTGCGATTAACTAACACATCGCTATCACGCTGTACCAAAGATCTATTTTGAAACCAAAATAATTTCAACCACCTACTAATAAGTATGACTGGCCATGACCTTATGTTCTTTGTTGCTTTTCGTTCAGGCTTGGGACAATGGGAATGTGAAAATTAAGGGGATGGCTGGGAATGTGAAAATTAAGGGGATGGCTTAAACAGCACACACTAAGCTGGTTTGACTGGTTAGGTGGCAGCTGTGGGCTTGTTTTTATCGTCAGCATCCGTTTCAGTTGCCAGCGACAGCGTTTGTTAAAACGGTAGTTGCCGTTTATCTTGAATTCGATGAATTCCCGAGCAACGTCAAGTGGATGGTGATCGCATAAAACATCGTCGCTTCATATTCTAACCTATATTTGTTTTATAAGCAGTGACAATGGATGCTTCAGAACAGGACATGGGTATCCATCAAACTGTAATAGAAATGCTTGAGTTCTTGTATTCCAAATGTGGAAGCATAGGCCAGGCACGTGAACTGTTTGAGCGATGCTCAAAAAATTGTGGTTTCTTGGAATGATTGATTGCAGTAAGCACAAAATGCACTTGTCAAAAGGATTTAAAAACTTTTAAAACTAGTGCGATTGGCAGGTATAAAGCCAAAGTCGGAAAACTTTGCCAGCATCCTCCCAGCCTGTGCGAAAATGGGAGCTCTACAACAGGGTATGGACATCTGATAATAGAGGATAAACAATCGAGGAATTTTGCCAGAAGTTGTCGTTGCAACTGCCCTGCAAGGCATGTATGAAGAAATTGTAAGCATAGACAAAGCACGCGAACTATTTGACAAAATGCCTCCGAAAATTGTTTGACGGAATGTCACGATTGTAGGATATGCAAGATGTGGAATCATCGATTGTCATGGAATGCCTACAGGATATCAACAAAACAGATCTGTTGAAAAGGGTTTAGAGACTTTGCGATAAAATGCAATTGGCAGGTTTAATCTTTACCAGCATCTTTCTAGTCTGTCCCAAACGGAAGATTTGGAACAGGGCATGGGCAACCATCAAAGTATAAAAGATGCGGGAATTTTCTCACGGTATGGACAATCGTCAAAGCCCAAAGGATGGCAAACTTTGGCCTTGTATTAATGGTGATCTTCTTGAGCATGTCACTTTCCCTTTTTTTCTTGTTTGATTCTTTTCTAGTAAATTTTTATTGCTTTTACTTCGAGTTCTCTTATGCTCTACAACTAGTTTCCTTACCGCCTTGCAATTTGAGCTCATGGTGGAAAAACTGTTGCTGAGGTTTGTTTTGTCAATTTTCTTCCCCTCAACCCCTCATCATTTTAACAACTACTTCTTTATGCATTAAGATTTTATTAGTTTGATTATGTGTATTTTATGTCTTTTTTGTTTTTATTTCACTATTCTAATTCTGTTTGTGTAAACAAGGATTCATAGGTTTTTCCTTGTTTCTTTGTTTTTGTTTGCATTTTGAACTTTCAATTTTTTTGTTTTTCAAGTCATACATATCCATCTCTCCTTTGATAGATTTATTCTTTAGATTTTTTTTATTTTTTTTCGGTTATGGATATATTATCAACCTTTAGTGAGCTTTGATGCTTGGTATAAGACTTGTGGGATTTGTAATGATGTTCTTCTGAGACGAGTTATTTAAATATGTAGAGTCTTTCTCCCATAATTAAATTTCTAGACTTCATATGATTTTTTTAGTAAGTATTTTGAGAATCCTCTTATATGAATACATGTTATATTTTCTTCCCAAAGTCTAACAAATACATTTTTAAAGATCTATCGTCTTCCATATTTTAGATTTCAAGTATTGTCATGTTCTTATATCCATCTTGAATTGTCCTTTGATGCTCAACTCTTTGATTTAATTTTATATTGTTTGAAGAGTTGAGTCTGTAGTCATACACTTAGTTTAGTATTTTTTTTCCCTTTAGTATTTTATCATGAACATCTTGCACTAGGTTATCATTTTCAGAACTTTCTTTTATGTCACTCTTACATGGGTGCTATTTTTATGCTTCTTTTGAAGTTTGATCCTCAATAACTCAAAGTGTTTCATTCTATTTCTATCATGACTTCAAGATAAACTTCATTGACATATTTGTTATGAAGTATCTTTGGTTACCAAACCCTAATAATTTTCAAAGACTTATTCCCTTGGGTTCAAGGATTGGTTTTTCTTTGAGTATAACACCTATAAGAAATTGAACACTCTAGTATCACTTAATCTTATGATTCTCAATATGTTGTTAGGTATCAAAATTATTTGATCCTTGATTCATATAATAGTATGGATCATGAAGAGAACTCAAACACTAAGACCGTGAGGGAATTAGATTGCTAACACCTAGCACTAAAGGTGCTTTAGAGTTGATTTATTATTTGGATTGATCACATTGTTTAGGATAAATAGAGTGTTGTTCATTCTACATAAGTTTATTGTATCAAAAGACCCATCAACACCACACATTTGTATCAAGGCATCAATCTGCTTATAGGTGGATACTCTATCATACTTAAAGTTCAAAAATACATTATTCATAATATTTATTTTCCTTTCTATTTTTGAAATGAACTTGCATAACCTTGCATTCCTTAAATGTTAGCGTCTTTTAAGAGCCTTTCTTAGAAGAATCTACATAAAGTTATCCCATATTGTTTGTTTAATATATTATGTATAAAGTATTCCCTTTAATTAAAACACCTTCAGGGACTATGAAATTGATTTATAATTAGTTAAATTAATAATGATAGCCTAGAATAGCAAATATAACAAATAAAAAATATAAATTTGATTATCTTTCTATTATATTTAATGGTTCTAGAATACATCTAAATATGATTCAAGAATAACATTAACAACATCAACAACTATAAAAATAATAAAATAAGATTTTTATACTTAAACCCACAACAAACAACTATAGATTATACAAACCTGAATAGTTGGAATCTTGCAACTTATAAAGATCATTCATCTTTGAGTGAGATTGTTATATATAGCCAATGAAGAGCGATCAACTCTTATATTTACTATAGCACCTTTTATAATGATATATTATAGCATAAGTAGTTCAAAATTAGGCATAACTTTGATTCTAAAATTACTTGGTATAAGTTTAACTGATTATTTTTAGACTAACCCATATGCAAGCTAAGAAACTCATGATAATGGCAATAAAAAGGTGATTGGAAAGAACAAAAATGTAATTTAAGATCCTAAAGTAGTGAATTTATATTAAATTGTATGTTAATATGTAGATTATCTAGATGTTATAGACTTATGAATTATTACAATGCGTGGATTTCTAAATAAAGGATTCAAAAAGAAAGTGGGTATTGACAAGGAGGTCACATGTCAAATAGTTGGCCTGATACGTGATTCAATATTGACAGTGTATAATTTCATTGAAAAAGAAAAGTAACTACTTACAGTGCATGGGTTGCTAAATAAAGGATACAAAAATAAAGTGGGTATTGACAAGGAGGTCGCATGTCATTATTAGGGATAGCATGTGAAACCTAATTAAACGATGTGAACAACAAAATAGAGTTTTAAAATAGTGCACCCAATATAAATATGACTAGACATAATAGAATTCTAGAGACTATGAAATGGATTATTTACACAATTACATGATTGATAGATAAAAAAAATTAGCCACAAAAATGTATTGGTAAAAACCTTGAGAAAATAAAAAAATTTAAGATCATTACTCATATCTTAACAAAATTCAAATAAGTTGATGAACCGACAAACTTGATGAATAAAATCTAAGGACTAGAGGACTAAGAGACTATACAAGTATTAATATAGATTGGTCAATAAAGACTAATAATTTCATGATATTTGTGTGTAAGAAGGGTGTTGATCATTTATAAGATTCAAGTATGAAAGAAAATAAAGGATCTAGTGAAGGGTCTACTAAGGTATATCCTTGGGAAGTATCCCATAATCAACAAGTTATATAGTCAAATCCAATATCTATAATCATTACTTATAGTTTTTAGTCTAATATAGACCAATTCCCATGAATTTTTATATTTGTGTGTTGTGGTAAAGCACATTATTTAATAAAAAGGACATGTTTATCATTAGCACCCTAGTTCTTGCATGGTAGGGAGAAGAACTAAGAAATAATTAATCACAAGGCCCCATTATGTTGTATAACAACTCATTAATGGAGAGCGGACATACATGGTCACTTTTGTGGTGAATATTGATCATATTAGTACATTTGTAGATGCCAAATGATCAATATAAGCTTCGTTGTAAGGGTGTCCAAGTGGAATAATAGACTAGATGTGATTGGATTATCCCTAGAATTTGAACAACCTTGATCTTATGGAAGAAAATTAAGTGAAATATAATCCCTTAAATAAATCAATTAAAGGTTTGTTATGACTTACATACTATATGCATTAAATTTATAGTAAACTTCTAGATTGACCCTATTCAATTTTCATAAGTACATAGGGTACTAACCATTGAAACTAATACTAATAAGTCCTATAGATTACCACATGGTCATTTGATGGAGAATTGAAAAATGGATGATCTTTATATTCTTGTATAAAATTTGATACTATTGACTTGCAAGCTAACAACATTAAATTTTGTAGCTAGATAATATAGACCTTGAGTTGATTTTGGATCCTTATTCCTTACATATAATTAAGTTGTATTTTACCTTCAAAAGAAATCCAAGTATTTTAACATTGACTCGTGAATGGATTTAATAAGCACCCCAAACCATGTACAAAAATTGAAATCTAATTAGAGTTGTATCATCTCTTGGAAAGATTAAAAACTTTTAAAATTATTTTACCAGGATTTTATAATGCGAGTTATATAGTGAAGATAATATTTATCATCAGTATCCTAAGACTCTAATTTAATGCCATTATATTCGTGTGTGTGTATTGTGTAATGTCACATAGTCAAAGAATTGACTTAGGTCCTTCATTTTTTTTTTCTAATTTAGGACTAAGATAAGATATCAATCAATCATTAATCTATAAATTATAAGATTAGGGAACAAAGCATAAGTCACATCTAGGTTTAAACATCATCTGCACGAGCTTATTTCTTGAGATTTTTTTTAGTTTAGGTGCTTAGTTCCTTTCTCGTCTATATAATGTAGTAATTCTTGTGTTTTTAATTCTCTCCTTCCCGAACACTCTTCCAATAATAAAAATATCTTATACACAATTACCAACACATTGGAAGATATCTAGACTACCTTCTACCAATCCTCAATTTTTTTTAGAGGATAGAGATCTTTTAGCTATAAACTTTAGTGAATGTCATGTGATCTTTTCATCTCTCCACAAACCAAACCTTAAGCTATCAGACCAAATTTGATACAACTATAATGCAAGGTCTCAAGTGACAATATGTCCAATCATATAACAAAGAGGCTCATAATAGAAAATATTCTTACAATAAGAAATATGATAATCTTTTAATAAAATAGTACATTAAAAACTTTAGCTCAAGATAATATAAAAATAAAATAAGTATCAATCTCTCTATATGCTCTTAATATGAAAACAAAAGAATATAAATGAAAACAAGAAGCTAATGTAAAATAGCATGATGCAAAAATAATTTTGAATGAACTTAGCACATTTGCCAACAGGAAACTATGGATTTAATGTAAAGATTAACTGACACTTAAAAAACATTTTTTATATTGAAATATCTTTATATAAATGAGTAAAATACTTATCTAAATAAAGTTTTGTTTTTTTCTCTCATTTAAATGTTTAGGTTTACTTCTCATACACGCCTAACAGGGCAATTGCAGTGATATCTTACAAAATTCCTCGATTGTTTTATTCGATGTCCATACCCTGTTGCAAAGCTCCCATTTTCGCACCGGCTGGGAATTTGTTGGCAAATTTTGTGGACTTTGGCTTTATACCTGCCAATCGCACTAAATTTAAAAGTTTATAAATCCTCAGGACGCGTGCATTTTGTGCATATCCTGCAATCAAGCATTCCATGAAACCGGCATCGCTCAAACAGTTCACATGTCTGGTCTATGCTTCCCCATTTGGAATACAAGAACTCAAGCTGCCACCTAAGCGATCAAACCAGCTTAGTGTGTGCTGTTTAAGGTTGGTCAAAAATTAACAGTATTGTTTTTGTGGTTTCGGTAGAGAATATTGCGAAAGTGATTGGGCTGGTCCTTGATTGTCTTCGATCTGATAGGTATGACTGCCCATGACCCTAAGCTCTCTACTGCTTTTGTTCAGGCCTGAGACAATGGGAATGTGAAGATTGGTAGTATTGCCTTTGTGATCTCCGCTGAGAATATTGCAAAAGTGATTGGGCTGGTTCTTGATGTTGTGTCCTTTCCCAAAAAAATCCAAATAGAATTACAATCTAATGTTTCATTTTTGGGACATTAAAAAATCAATTAAATAATTAAGTTTTAAGTTGTTAAATTATATCAAATTTAGTGACAACTTAATTTAATTATTTAATACAGAAATTAAAGTGAATTTTTATGTCAACAAAGAATAATAAAATAAAATTCACTTTATTATTATTATTTCTCATTTGTAAAACTACATATAGAATTGAGGGAAATATGAAAGGGCTTTTGGAAGCATCTTGAGGACTTTTTATAAAAGGCATCTTGGGCTTCATTTTGGGTATGCTTGGATTATAATTTTCCTCATGGAGAATTTGAGAGTATTTGGCTTTTAGTTTCATGTCCTAGGACGGAAACCCTTGGACTCTTTTGAATTGGACAAAAACCCAATTCCATATTTAGAGGTGGATTCACTCCAGGATTCACAAGTGTGCTTTTTAGTTTATTAGAGACTAAATTATAGTAATAAGAGATTTTGCATATATTGAGGTTCAATATTATCTTTGATGAATTGCTTTCAGTTATCATATATTGAGGGATAGTTTATAAAATTAGCAACTACTTGCTTGTATGCTTAGTTGAGTTATAAATAGATATTGGGTAATATGCTGCTTCATACAACTTTCCTATTGTGAAGTCTTTGCATACAATGTGACACGCTGAGTATTTCTGCACTATGTGTTAAATGAATAGAGGTTTATTTTATTGTATGGATTTCCATATAAATCATGTCCAAGGAATTATATGCTTTGACAAGAGGTCCAAGTGAAAAGGGCAATTATTATTAGCATTGCCTTTCACTAAATATTATATACAACATTATCTTATTTACTATATTGTTTTTCAAAAGGTTTTCTTATTATTTTAAATGGGGCCCGATTCATACTTGTGGATGACTTTGGTAGTGTTGCCAATAAATCATATTAAATAGAAGCCTTCATTTTTACTGTGGAATTGATAATTGAAGGCATTTGGGTTATTGACAGATGGAATGGATGTGAATATAATTTCCACAAGGGCATTTCTTAATTTATTATGGGCTCTAATCTTCCTAATGTTTGGCGATTCATATATTTCAGGTTGGGCATAGTGTTGCTATCTTTTGGTTGTACATATTGATCAGTTGCTTTTTGGCTATCATGATGGAGTGGCATCAAGATATATTCGTTGCTAAGATTTGGGAATATCATTTGATTCACATCAAAGGAAAACATTAATGTTTCAGTTGAATATTACTCTTGTGCTCATTTTGTGGTTCATATTTTACTTTAGAAGAGTTTGGAAGGACATATAATTGTTGCAAAGGAGACCATTTTGACATGTGTTAGACTTGGTTTGCCACAAAGATTACCCCTGAATTCTACGGACGCATCTATTCTAGCTTCAAAACAACAATACGGATTGACTAACACACGTGCTAGTTGTGCATTTTACATGGTCGATTTTGCAATAAACAGCTGCAATTGCCTAACATGTCGCTATCACACAGTACGAAAGGTCCGTTTTGGAGCCAGAATAGCTGCAGCTGAATTCTACTATTAGACCATCTTAAGGCTGCTATACTCAAATAGATTTAGGAAACGTAGCATATACTTTGGTGTTTAAAGAGTTTCCTAACTTTGTTGTTGAGGATATTTATTTGTGTTGTTTTGGGGCCTTTCCACTAGCAAAGTAGTTGCTAGTTGTTGTGAATTTGCAAGGGGAAGGAAATAGAAAATTGAGGACTTAGCCTACTACCAACTATGTAGGATCAACAAATTTTTACTTGTGTTTTTTGGGACTCCACCATTATCTCTTTCTAGTGCCACATCACCCTGTCTACAAATTAAAATCAGTACTCTATGAGGTTGACTATTCTAATCTCCTTGGACAGAAGTAAGGGAATGTTGATTGGCTTATGAGGTCAACATGTTCTGTATATCTTTATTGTTGATCATAATATGCGAATATAATGTTACCATTTAATTTTTTTGCTAGAACTGAATTTAATGTTTGGGATTTTATGAGTACTATAATTTAAACCCAATAGCGTAAATGCAATTTAAAGTTTGGGTTGATTACTATCTTATGTATTTAAGTGGCCTGAAATAATATTTCAATAAGTTTATAACTCTGAATTCATAGCAAAAAATTAGTCTTATTGTAGATCTCTCATTTTATATTTGATTGGATAAATATTCATTTAATTTGGTTGATACCAAAGCCTACAATAAGAAAGATCAGTCTTTTCATACAAACATTGAAGAGCTCAATCAAATCAGACAAGCAAACTGTTTGAAATAATTACTTCATAGTTGAGTGGGTGAATGAAGTGAAAAAAAATTGGTAGAAATAGGGGTGCCACATTTCAGTGGTATCAAAGCTGGTAATCCTGCTAGCCTTTTGAGAAAGTCAAAGTTTTAATTTTCAGTTGTCTTGACTAGCATTCTTCTAACAAAAGTTCCATTAGATTGTTGAAAGATGAAGTCTATGCAGGAGCTTTTGACAAAACTAAAGTACATCAATGGGAATTATGACAAGAATTTGACAAAACTTATCCTACATTCAGAAGTACTAGAACCTATCTATGCGAAAGAAGGATGAAAAGACATTATGGAGAATAGTCTAACTAGCTGAGTGGGTGACAAAGAGTTGAGCAAAAAATTGTATACTGCAAGAGAGAAACTTGGACACTTGTTCCTATCAAAAGATGCTCTACTCACCTCATTGGAGGAAGTGGCATAGTGTTTGCAAAAGGTGGAACGATAACCTTCCCAATTTATCCAAATAGCAATAAATCCAATAAGGAGTTCTTTGGGTGAGCATAGGCTGTTGAGACATAAGGATAAGGAGGTAAGGCTTGTTGTATCTCATTATCTAAGTGAAATTATAAAAATTGCAGCTCCTGAAACTCCTTACAAAGATGAAAAAATGAAGGTCATCTTCCAATTAATCATTGAAATTTTTTATGGGCTAGGTGAAATCAATAGTCCTTTCAGAAAGAGGGATATGAATTTAGAATTGATGGAAAAGGCAACATCATGTGTTGTTATGATTGATTGTAATTGTGATGATCTTATTTTTTCAATTGTTTAATCATTTTCTTTTTGTAATTAGTGAGAGACATGCCAAACCCATTCATGATTACATGAGAATCATTATGGCTATAATTATTGATGAATGCGATGTCATTTTCTAGCCTCTCTTATCTTTTCTATTATCTATTTATTAACAAGAATTGTTTATCTCCATTGTTTCTTTCAAGCTGGTTAGTAGTGTATTCAGTCAATGTGGTAAATCAAAATCTTTCTTCGGAAAAGAGACAAATAAGGGGAAGCATGCAATTAGCAGGAATGAAATGAGAAAACAAAATTTTTTTTTTCATGTAAATGTCCTTGGGAAATCAATCAAAAATGCATACAAGACAAGGTACTTACTGAAGATTTTTCTAATTCGGAGAATCATTTTCAACCAGTTAACAAAAGGGAAATTGCCTCTCAAAGCCAAGAGGAAGCTAGCCCTTCATGTGCTCCTACTAATGATGAGAATTTTGATGCTCATTCAACAAAAGAAGATGGAACAAACAAGAAAGTGAATGAAGAACAAATTACTTCAAGTGAAAAGTACTCAAAATTCTTTGTTGGTGATCTTGAAATTAACCTAGATAAAGGTTGTGAAGATGTTGGTTTAGTTAAAAGAGGATGCATGAAAGACATCCAAGATGTCTCCAATGAAGTTCATGTATCTTCATATTATGGGGAATTGTCTGAAAAATGATGATGTAATAGTAGCCACTTCTATGGTATAAATTATTGATGATTCCAAAGAAAGGAAAGAGGAGAAGGCCAAAATTCCGATTTGGGACAGCAGGAGTTTACCTCATCATTCTCATGAGTTTGCAGATTTTACTCATGGAATAAAAAATGAAGAGAAGTCTCGAAGTTATGACACTCAAAGTGCAATTGTTGAGAATAAAGCTTCCAATAAAGAGGTGCTTGTAAGAGTTGAAAGCACCACACAAATGTGTGACAACGGTGTAGATTGTTATAACAATAGTGATATATCTCTTCATCTTCAAGGTGATGCATCCTTTAATCATGGATAAAAAATTTTTATGGAGTCAACTAATGTTGGCATTAAAGTTTTGAAAGATGAACATGAGTCATTGGTTGATGATGCATCTAGTAAAAGGTCTAATTTTATGCCTCATAGCATAAACGAGGTAAAGAGGAATCAAAGCGTGTGTGATGAGTGGTTAAGGAGGGCTAGAGAAGCCAAGTTATTGGCTGGCCAAGAAAGTTTGCACTTACAAGATGTCAAGGAATGTTGCGATCTTATAGAATTAACAAGACAATGAAGAGAAGCCTATCTTTGATCACTGTTACTTTCAAGGAACAATGACATGGAGACGGAGTATAAGCAAGGTATTGATGATGATTACATAATAACCCTTGAGGAGTCACATATTACACCATTAATTTTTCATGATGGCATCAGAAGCACACTTGATGGACTAGCCACAAGTGTTATAACCATTGGTGTGGAATGGAATACTATTGATTTCAATTCATTTAATCATGTACCATATATAGCTAAAGGACCATTTTTAAGATTATATGAGACCTTTCATCTTAAATAGATGATTATAGAAACACGAAGATTATCTACTAGGAGATTTCCTACTAAGAAGGTCTTGCATTTTGATAATGTTTGGTTTTTTTTGCATGGTACACCTTGGATCTAGTTAGAAATGGTAAACATATTAATTATGGAGGTGATGGTGTTGTATGCCAAGCCTTATAATTGAATTTAACTCTCAATTTTGGCCAACTGACATAATTGGTCAATATGACTATAGTTCCCTACACTTCAAGTTCTGCTAGACCTAGGTGGGTAAACCTTTTTTTACCAAGTATCTTCACCTTATGATACTTAAGTAGATTATTGTTACAAAACTATCCTAAGGTCAATCTCAAATTGGCATTAAAGATTTGATATGACCTATTACCTCTTGTTGGACATTATTGTTGCTAGGATATGTTGTCGTCATTCATGTCAATATATTCTTGTGATTTATTGCTCCAGTGGTTGTAGATTGGTTTATTGGGATCATGGTTTGAAATATGGATTATTTCTAGTATCATTATATCTTTATGTATTGGTTTCAATGATCCAAGAGCTCAATTGATCATATCATATGATCTGGTCTACAATTTGGTTCTTCTGATAATTGCTTTGTAGAGTTCAGTATTTCCTCTAATATATTTTGGTGTGATCGGATCTTGAGTTGAGATTTTGGGATGTTATTGTGTATCTTCATTTTAGATGGTTTGTGATTTGGTGCTCTGCAAGTTATCATTCCTCGTGAAGGTTGTGGTTGTTTGAGTGTTCTTGAGTTTCAAACGTTGATCGATGAAGATTTGATAAGTGGTGTTGGTGCAGCTATTACATATGATTATAATGTTATTGTTGGTGTTTCCTAATTGTTTCTTATTTGTTTTGATGTTCTACATTTATTATCATGTGAGTTTTTGGTGATTTTCAAGATTTGGTGATATTCTTCATGTTATGTGGTATTTTGGCGGTCTAACATGTTGCGGTTGATCTTGACATGATTTCTGGTGGTGTTGCATGTCTGAGCATTTGGTTTGGGTCCATGTTATGTCATGTATATCATAATATTGGTTCAATGATTGATCTTTGTATTGTGTGATGTAATTTTGTAATTGGGAGTTGAGGGTTTGGCTGACCTTGTAGTGAAGGTTGATGAATTGTATAAATAATGGTAAATGTGTGAACAAGTGAATAAATCCTTCAAAATTGTGATTGAGCAGAGATTGGATTGTTGCAGAACAAACAAATATGCTTAACCAGAATTGTCATTAGGCATTTACATATGTTATTCTTTCAGTTCATTTAATTCCATATTGTTGTCTGAATATTTTGTAAGTTAGTGAGACTTCCTTGTAAGGTAGTGAGTCTTTCATGAGGGTTGTTGCATTTCAGGTTATTGTATTTTGAGCAATGAGCTCTAGGTAGTGATCCTGAATGCATGTGCATTCTGTATTGTAATTATTTTCACATACTACTACAAAGTATCATATTATTGTGGGTAGGTTCCCACCATGGTTTTTCCCTTAACTAGGTTTTCCATGTCAAAATCTTGGTGTTGTGTGTTGTGCTATCAATTTACTTATCTTTATTGTTGTTGCACTTAATCAAATTTGTAGGTTAAGTTTTTTAATTTGGTGAAAATTGATTCACCCCCCCCCCTCTTAGTTTTTCTTCATTATTGTTGCCAACAATTGGTATCAGAGCTATATCCTCCAGAAGAATCTTAACCGCTTGAGGTGATCCAGGATGGCATCTGGAGGTGTTACTTTTAAGAAGGGGATTCTGAGATTTGATGGAAGTAACTATGCTATATGGAAAACCAGATGGAGGTGCACTTGAGTTGTCTTGGAGAGGATTACTAGAAGATTACAAAGGATGCTTATTTTTGTTCCTCAGAATGGACCTGTCACTGTTGCTGAGATCAAGGGTGTTGAAAATAACATTAAAGCTAAGGAAGCATTGTTGAGTCCCTTGACTAATTCTAAGATGACTAATGTGATGGGACTTCATACTGCACATGAGATTTGGGAGAAGCTTGAGACCTTGTATGAAGGAGATAAACAAGTTAAAGTTGCTAAGTTGAAGAGTTTGAAAGGGAAGTATGAGATATTGAGATGAGAACATAAACTCCTTCATGGCCAAGGTGAATGAATGTGTCCTATGTACCAGATGTGTCAGTGGAACCCTTGAAGAAGATGAAATTGTTGCTAAGGTGCTGAGATCATTGCCTCCTGCTTACAAACATAAGGTAGTTGTTATTGATGAGATCTGGAGTGTGACTACTATGACAAGAGATATGTTGGTTGGAAAGACTGTTGCATTTGAACTAAGCGAGTTTGGTGAATCATATGGAAAGTTTGAGACAACATTTAGAGCATCTGTATCCAGAAAGAAGAAGTATGATTATGAAGAATGTAGAATATTCAAATATGAAAGAGAGATAAGAGATATGGAAGAGAAAGAAAGAGAATTGGATGAGATTGAAGCATTGATTTCCTAGAGATTGCCTAAAGGAGCTCGTAAGTATGATGGAAATTTGCCTCTAAAATGCTTCTCTTGCAATAAGATAGGACATTTTTCTTCTAGGTGCTCAGAGAGAATGTCTAAATATGATAGGCATGATAAATTTGATAAGCATGATTGGAATGATAGATATGAGAAGCATGAGAACTATGATAAGATTTACAAGCCTAACCAGAAGTACAAACACCAGAAGAACTATTATTATGCTACTAATGAAGGTGTTTTAGATGAAGAATCAGAAGGAGATGAAATTGTGTTTATTTCTATTAAAGAAGATGGGCTGGTACCTATTGATTCCACAAGCTATACTATTGAGGATAAAACTTTAGCTGCTAAAGTTGAAGAGAAAGATGAATGGGTGATTGACAGTGGTTGTTCAGTTCATATGACCGGTGATAAAAGTGAATTTGTGAATATGGAAAGGTATGATGGTGGAATAGTAAGCTTTGGAGATGACAAAGCCTATGTGATCCATGGTAGAGGTTCTATTTCCTTTGATGGTAAGCATAACACTAATGATATCTTGTATGTTGAAGGTTTGAAGCATAATATTTTAAGTGTTGGACATATAGTTGACAAAGGTAATGATTTACAATTAAAGAATGGAAAATGAAAGATCCTAAATGCCTTGGGTATAGAGATTGTATCATGAACTAAGACTAAAGGTAATATCTTGTTGAACACAAGATGCCACTGAGAGGGGGGGACGGGTGAATCAGTGGTTTCCAAACTTAACCCTTTTAAATTTGACTATGTGTGTACCGGTTAGCAGATCTAACACAAAATGAATATACTTGTGAGATAGGGAGAAGACTAAAATGCAAGTACACATAAAAGGGCATGTCACCTAATGCTGAATATACGAGGAAAACCTAGCATGGGAAAAACCTCGGTGAGAAATGTTGTTGGAGTCTACTGCTTGGATCCAGCATGGTTACAAAGTTTAGGGCACCAACCAAGGAGCACCAACCTCTGCACCGAGCTCCAACTTAGTGATCACAATTATTACAAATAATATAATAGTTATTACCTGGTTACAAATGAATTATGTAACCTCTCACAATCAACTTACTCTACTGGTTTTAATATTCTCACTCGGTCTTCCTCTGATTTTTTCACTTCCGGTTCTCTACTCACTCAGATCAACTACTGCTTGTCACCACTGGTACTCTTCACTCTATCAATTCTTAGCTTGCCAATCAAGCTCTACTCTGATCTTGCATTCCTGGATCTTCACTAGCACTCCCACTACATTGCAACATCCTTTGTTGGCTTCCTGCAGATTCTAGCACCACCAATTTACTTGACTTCAACACACTTTGAAGCTTACTGGTAAATCTGACCTCATCAGTTAAACTTTTTCTAAACCCTCTTATTGGTTACACCTTCCAACACTCAGTCACTATGATCTACGATGGACTCTTCAACTAGTTGGCTCTTTGCTGCACATTCACTCTCTACTCTTCAATATCCGACATCTAATCATCTAGTAGCATCAATCCATTTGGTTTTCAATTTGCACATTTATACTTGTGATTTCCCACCAAAATATAGCTTCAAATTTGTCAAACTAGGGTTTCTCCATAGACCACGAGGCAAACTAAATCATATCTGATTTGCACGTAGATTGACAACCTGCAAGCAATCAGACATCACCACCATATCTCTTTTCTTCCAAAACATGTTTGCTATACTTAGAAAACACAAACTATCCATTGCCTTGGTACAAGGCCAGACACCATAAATGTTCCAGCGGCTTGCTTCACCTACTTCGATCTACACCTGGACACTCTACATCAATTAGTGCATGCCATCAATCTCCTTTGTTCGACCTTCCTCAAGCCACAAACCTTTGTCCTTGACCCGTGATTTACACCATTGACATTAATGCTTACTTGTCACCAACTACCTCACCGACAACTTCGATGATGCACTATTCATTCACCACTTGGAGGCCATGTGGCATCTCAGTCAGTGTCCAACTCAGCTCAGTCACTTGTGTCAGTTTAGACTCTATCACCGACCTCTTCATATACTACTGGTGCTTACCTACCGGTTATGTAACCCTCTCAGTTAACCTTCATGTCTGCACTTTATTGTTCTACCAATGGAACACATTAACCCGGTTACCAACCTTATCAACCTGTTGCATGCTCATCTTCATCTGATGGGAGTATTTCATTCTGCATTCTTTGGTATCTTTGTTATCTTTACCGGTGGTCATCTATACCGGTAATATCTCCTTCCTATATACCAGTAATATCTCCTGCTTGTATACCGGTAACCACCTTTATGAACCCATGCCATCAAACTTCAACTATCTCCATCTGCATTCCGGATGCACTTTCTATCTATGGCTAAACCTTTCCTTCTTCTTTATTAGCCCAGACAATATCTTAACTAGTTTGTCAAAGTGACAAACCCATCACTACTTTACTCTTCCTTTTTATGTCCCAGTAGCTCAACATGCCTTCACTTCTTAATCTAGTGCACTCCTCTAGTTTCTCATGCTGAAAGCATATGATATCTCACACCTATCATCCAGTCTATGCAACCAATCACATGCCTTCTCTTACTCTTGATTATCTTATCCCGGGGATTTATAATGCATTTCATGTATGTTGTGAAATAAGCAAAGTATCGCCACTTACCGATGGAAGTAGATACGTAGTGGTACATAATCTGCCAATCACCAGTGGGAGAGGATTTATATCACTTGTTGGCCAATGATATGACATGCCTGTTATTGAGCAGATGCAACTTCCTTACAGTCCTCAAGCAGTATTCTTTCTTCAGTCTTCTCTTCATCCTAGGACAACATCTGTACCCATTGGGAGTCCTGCTGACTAACATCCAACTACTTACCAGTTGACTGCACTTTCTCCATTGGATCAATCTTGCTTGCTCATTGGTCACATGTTTGCTAGTAGGCAACAACACACTACCAACGTTCACTTACCAGTTTTCATTCCATACCAATTGACATCAATAACAACACAATCTGGTTGACATCAATGATAGCAATACCAACAACCTCTCATACCGGTTGCCATGCTATACTAGTTGACATCAATGACAACACAATACCAACAATCTCCCCCTTTGTTATTGATGTCAACACATGTAGTATTCAGTATACTATAGATTTCCTCTCCCCCTTTGACAATAATGGCAAAGGGCACAACAAAACTTTCTACCAGTTTCTTCTCCCCCTTTGACCACTATTCTATCAACTAGCATCACATAAGATGGAGGACTTAGACACCAGCTAACACCATCTTGTCATAAGAATCAAATGTGATTGTACTTTTAGTGCTACCAATTGAGAAAATAAATTCCCTTAACATGAAATTCTCTTTGGTATTCCTACTTGTATCAAATCTGATACCAATTGGTGCATTTTCCCTCTTTTTGCTCACAACTAGTTGAGTGAGAACATTTCTTTTCTTCTGTAGTTTTTTCTTTCGATACACCTGTCTAGTGTTCCTTTCACATGGTGGTCCAATTATGTTTTTCATTAAAGTACAAATTGAATAGATATTGAAGGGAACCATAAGATGAACACTTCTCAAAGTCTCAACCTTACTGGTGCAGCAACATAGACACCTGATCTCCCTTTGTGTCCAACATGTCTGATACTAATCAGAAGATATGGTTGTGAACTCCCCCTGAACCATAGATCTTAGGTCATCTTTTCTTGTCAGGTTCTAAACCAAGACTCCAATCTACACCTGGTACCGGTTGAGCTGAGCATATATGCTTTGCAGATGATCCTCCACTCCCATGATATTCATCACACCTTGTGACATGATATTGCATTATTACAATGCCAAACCACATCACCATCATGTCAACTATCAAACCGGTTAGCTCATAATAATGCATGCATATATGGTCGACTACCAGACCAAAACAATATCATTTAGGTCTTCTCCAATATCATCTGAGTCATAATTACCTCAATCCACACCCCTGACATTATTGGAATGATCTCGTAACACATTGACTTACATAACCTGCAATATTAGTTAATATCCATGTCGGTTAACATGCAATACATATCAGTTTACTATACCAGATTAGCATATCCACCAAAGCACCTTCCTCTAACCTCTAATCCCAATTATAATTTAATCCATCCATTTGACACTTGCAGTAGTAATCCATCTTACATGTGTAGATGTGTAGCCAAGGCAGCGACTACACATACTGTCATCTCATCTTCTTCCTTTGTACCGGAAAAAAAAAATCCTTTCATCTATCCATTTTCACTAAGGGGGTGAATGATATAATCAATATGTATCTCCCCCTAAGGTCCTGCATCTCCTTTAAGCCTTAGGAAATATCATCTGTGCATTGAATGCATAATGTTGGTCCATGGTTCTACTCTCTTGCTTCTTCCTGCATACCTGCTTGATCTCCCTTTTCTCATTTGCAGTCTTTGGAGTAGGTCTTACCTTCTTCTTCTAATTGGTCTTTTCTCTACTAGATTCTACAGCATGATCGGAAACATTGTTGTAGAAGCAGATTGTGTTCATACCAGTCACATGATTGGAGGACCTTCTATCGAACCGGTTTGATCTTCTTCTCCTGATCATGGTATTGTAGCCAACAACCAAAACTGGTGGATTTCTTTATCCTATAGGGGCATTTCTCCTTTGGTTCCATGCAGGTCTTTGATTCCTATACATTATGTCATTTCTTCCACACTGACCATAGTTACTACACTAGTTGTCATGTAACTGGATTCTCTTCTCCCTGCATTCATGACTTGTATGGCCAAATCCATTGCAGTTATAACATACAAAATTTTCATTTCTTGAAGTAGCAAAAGGACTCTTCCTATCATGCATAGGAGCATATCTATGCATGTTTCTACAACTTGACATACTATGGACATATGCATTATATCTTTGACAGACTGCATTCTTAATTCTAGGAACATTTCTACATTCATTTGCCCTATGACCATAATCTTTGCATGAGAATTAGTAACCGGAGGAGGATTTACAACTTACAAATTTATTCTTCAAGACATGTAGAAATCTTACTGATTTAGCATCTCCATTTCTACTTCTCCAGGGACTTGTCTTGTAGGCAGCAACATTTCTTTGTCTTCTACTGGTGGGAGGTATTTTGGACTATCTTCTAATGTTCTTACTGTCGGTGAGGCTATCTTCTCTCATATTTCCTTTTCCTTTTGGATCAACATTATTTCTTCTTGCTGCACCGATCTTCATCTTCATGTCTTCACTGGTTGTGGTTAGATCATCCTTCTTCCTTGGAGCATTTTTGACTGTGAAGGTTTGTCCCTTGCCATTTCCCTTTGAGGAGACAAATTGAATATCCTTGTGGGAGATCACCTTGCTTGTGAAGAATTCACCGGTATCACATCCTAATCCTCTGGTATCCTTGGAGTGTTTTTGTTTACTCAACATTTTGTCCAAGACTTCAATGCTACCACTAAACTGGATCCTTACCTTGAGCTCATCCTGACACTTCTCAAGGTCTTTTCTAAGATTCTCCATTTCATCTTTTTGCTTCTAACATTCTTTGTCCTTGGCCTCAAGATCTGATGGTAAATCTTTACACTTGCATATCTTGGTGTCCAAGTCTGATTTTGGTTATTCATTTATCCTTTTAGCATCATCCACTTGTGCTCTTAGATTCACAGTGCTTAGCTCTTACTCTTGAAGGCATTTGATCAACCAGTCTTGTTCCATAATAGTAACATTCTTGAACATCTTGTATTCTTTTCTTACTCTGCTAAGCTCCTCAAGTGCACTTACAAATTCTCCTTCAAGATCAACTTCAGCTTCATCTTCTTCTTCGTCACTGCCAAACAAATCTTGCTAGTAAGATTGTTCTGAGTTAGCATCTCTTGGTGTGTGCATCTCAGTTTTTGTCTCTTGAGCCATGAAGAGATGGGTTTCCTCTTCATCATTACTATAGCAGCTAGAAGATCTATCTCCATCATCTACACATGTGTTTGTTCTATTGTCCTTCTTGCTTCCACAAACCAGTTCTGTAGTTGTATTCTCATTTAAATAAAGCTTCTTCAGTCTATCCCATAGACTCTTTGCAGATCTGCACTTATCCACATTAGAAGAAACATTACTGGTGAGTCCACTGAGTATAGCCTTCATTACCTCAGCATTGCACTTAGATCTTTTTTTTTCATCAGGGTCGGTGGGATGACTGACATGACTAGGCAGAGCATTTATGATTGACATCCAAACATCATAGCCTAGGGAGGATAGGTAGAATTCCATTCTATAACTCCAAATGGAATAATTAGACCCATCAAGTACCAGAGCAGGGGATGACACAAAACTAACCATTGTGTTCACACACCACGATCTACTCAAGATAGAGAAAGCTTATCAAACCAGGAACCTAGGCTCTCATACCAATTGTTGAACATAAAATGCCACTAAGAGGGGGGGTGAATCAGTGGTTTCCAAACTTAACCCTTTTAAATATAACTATGTGTGTAATGGTTAGAAGATATAACACAAAATGAATATACCTGTGAGATAGGGAGAAGACTGAAATGCAAGCATACATAAAAGGGCATGTCACCTAATGCTGGATATACAAGGAAAACCCAACATGGAAAAAAAATCGGTGAGAAATGTTGTTGGACTCTACTGCTCCAATCCACTCTCACAATAAACATTTTTACACCAACCCCTGATTTAGGGCACCAACTCAAGGAGCACCAACCCAAGGAGCTCTGATCTTACATTGCTATATCTTCACCGACACTCCCACTACACTGCAACATTCTTTGTTTCCTTCCTCCAGAATCTAGCACCACTGGTTTACTTGACTACAACACACTTTGCAGCTCACCAATCAATCTGACCTCACCGGTTAAACTTCTGCTAAACCCTCTTACCTGTTACACCTTCCAACACTCAGTCACTATGATCTCCAATGGACTCTTCAAGTGGTTGGCTCTCTATTGTACATTCACTCTCTGCTCTTCAATATCTAACATCTAATAATCTGGCAGCATCAATCCATCTAGTCTTCAGTCTGCACATTTATACTTGTGCTTTCTCGCCAAAACAGAGCTTCAAATTTGGCATACTAGGGTTTCTCCATAGACCACGAGGAAAAATGAATCAGATCTGATATGCACGTAGATTGACAACCTACAAGTAATCATATATCACCACCATATCTCTTTTCTTCCAAATCACGTTTGGTATACTTAGCAAACACGAACTGTCCATCACCTTGGCACTAGGTCAATCACCCAAACACTCAAACACTCTGCATCGATCAGTGCATGCCATCAATCTTTTTTGTTCAACCTTCCTCGAGAAACAAATCTCTATCCTTCACCCACAATTTATGCCATCGATATTAATATGGACCAGTCACCAACTAGCTCACCGACAACTTCGATGATGCACTGTTCATTCACCACTTAGAGACCACGTGTAATATCAGTCTGTATCCATCTTAGCTCAATCACCTATGTCAGTTTAGACTTTGTCACCGACCTCTTCATATACTACTGGTGCTTAGCTATCAGTTCTCTAACCCTGTTGGTTAACCTTCATACCTACACTTTACTGTTCTGTCGATGCACCACATTAACCCAGTCACCAACCTTGTGAACCTACTACATGCTCATCTTCATCTGATGGGAGTCTTTCACTTTGGCATTCTTTGGTCTCTTTATTAGATTTACCGGTGGTCATCTATACCAGTAATATCTCCTGCCTATATACCGGTAACCACCTTGATGACACCATGCCATCAAACTTCAACCATCTCCATCTACATTTTGGATGCACTTTTTGTCTGGAATTGAACCTTTCCTTCTTCTTCATTAGTCTGGACAACATCTTAATTGGTTTGTCAAAGCGACAAACCCATCACTTCTTTACTCATCCTTTTTCTATCTCGGTAGCTCATCATGCCTTCACTTCTTGATCCAATGCACTCCTTTGGCTTCTCACACTGAAAGCATATGATATCTCACACTTATCATCCAGTCTATGCAACCAATCACCTTAATTTGCTTACTCTTTATTATCTTATCCCAGGGATTTATAATGCATTTCATGTATGTTGTGAAATAGGAAAAGTATCACCACTTATTGGTGGAAGCAGATACACAGTGGCACACAATCTGCCAATCATCAGTGGGAGAGGATCTATGTCACCTGCTAGCCAATTATGTGATTGTTGGCATAATTGATATTGATTAAACTGGTTAATTTAGTGAACTAGTATATTAGCTAAGATTTTTCATTGATGACTAACACTGATCAGTGGAGTGGTGTATCTCACTAGCAAAGGTGATGGCTTGCAAACAACATCGAAGCAACATCAGAGATAGATGATCAAGGTTCAATCAACTCAAGAGAACACAAACTAAGCTAACCAGTCTGTCATTCAAGAAGATCAGTGTTAAGGTCAAATCTTCAAGTTGGATATTCTGATGATGATGAAGTCACAGAAGGTGACTTAGGCAAGAAGGCTTGAGGTCTTATGCAAATTGGAACGTCATTAGCAAACAAGAAAAGAGGCTTGATGGAAGTACTGCAAACTAGTATCAGAGGATGAACTGGCAGTGGAGAACTCAGTGGTATACCGATAGACCAGTGAAGCAGAAGGAAGATAGGTGGTCACCATAAATCTCAGAGCGATGATTGGTTACATAGTTGTGATGCCAAAAGGTGAGTTTGTGTCAACACCAAGCTAAAGGTTGGTGAAGTCAACCTCAGTCATCATGTAGTTAAGCCATAATTACTTGCTAATTTTCTGGTTCACATTTAGAAGACTGAACTCACTTAGAAGTTGCTATTTTTGGGGGATGCAGTGGCAGATTTGATTGAGTAGTTGGCAAAATTGTTGCAGGGCGCGTAGAGCAAGAGTGAGAAGATTTGAATTTGAAATCTACCAAGATCTGTGATTGCATTGATTAAGGAAACACCTGAAGGTGATGACAGAGAGTGTATAAAGTGTTTTGAGTTCATACAAAACATTTTTGATTGAAAAATTTGCAAGTGCAAATCTTGTGAGAGGCGATCCAAAGTACAAAGTGAAGAGTGAGGAAGTTCTAAATGAATTAGAAGAACAGAGTGTGTGTGAAGTAGACTGGCACAGTGTAGAGCCGAGGGTATGAGCAGAGGATCGGTGTAGTGCAGAGCATACACAACCGGTGTAGAAAGAGTATGAATTGTTGGATTGATGATGATTGTAATAAATAACCTCATCATATGTTGTCATTGATGAAACACATACACACACATATGTTCATATTGTCTACCAGTGTGACTTCAAAGTTGTTTATTCTACAATTGGTATACTAGAGGTTTATATCTAATCGATACATGGTGACAACCAGTATATGCATGGAGACAACTAGTAATTATACTTAACTTGGCATCAACATGAAGATCTAGTGGAGATTATCAAAGGAGCATGAAATGATAAACGGTTTATATGTTTAACTCCAACCGGTATTGATTCTTCCAACTGGTATTCATTGATTATGTGATGAGTTATCACTAGTCATGATGAGTTATCCTTACCGACAAGTTTTGATGGTATTTTATGATGCGTTATGATTGTTTGACTAGATAAACTGCACCTAGGTAATTGTGATATGATTTCCAGAGGCCGACATGAAATATAAATGTCTATATATTGACATCACAATGAATTATTTTATATGAGCGAAGGAGATATGTTATGTGCAAAGGCAAAAGCATTAAGTTGCAGAGTATGATGGTAAAGAAGAGTTGAGTGTGTAGAAGAGGATCTATCCAAGCAAGTTGTGCTATTACTAGATCATAGTACCTGTTGTTTTCTAATCATTGCAATAGTCAAATCCCCTAACCGGGTAAGCTCTAACAAGCTTCATTATATAAATCCTCTAACCAAGTGATCCATTAGTTTGGATTCAGAAATCCTCCACTAAGGTTACTCCTTACATGGTATTACCTTTTACAGGGTATAGCTTTTAATTAAGCTTTGGGATCTTTAAAAGGATTCACTCCTAGTAGAGCTCTTTGTAGACCTTAACCGGTCAATTATCTATTACTGCAGATAGTTAACTTGTGAGTCCCATCTCACCATGGTTTTTACCTATTTGGGTTTTCCACATATAAATACTTGTGTTATGGTGGATGTTATACTTATTGTGGATGTTGGTATATCATTTTGGATTGCATGCATATTGTTTAACAAACTTGTTAAGTATTTCTACCGGCCAGTTTTAAAAGTAGTTTTGTTTTTGGTGTCACTGATTCACCCCCCCCCCCTCTCAGTGCTTTACAAGTCCATCAATTGGTATTGGAGCCTAACTTCTTTAAAGCCTAATCACTTGGAAGGAAACCCTAAAGCTACCATGGGGGATATGAGCTACTTTGAGATGGCTAGAGAGCTTGAGGCTAGTAGGAATGAGCTTGAAACACTAAGGGTCAAACTGAAAGCTTCTCAAGTCAAAAGAAGAGAGATAACTAAACAACTGTTAGAAATATATGATAATAGTTCTTTAGATGAGGCCAATATTGATGCTTTAGCTGAGGAAGTTGAAAAACTAAACAGTGAAAAGCTAAATCTGAGGAGAGAGATAGAAGGTCTTACTATCCGCATAAGTCAAGAACTGGAAGCCAGGAGAACTGTTGAAGATCTCATCAAGGAAAGAGATCATGAGATTGCCAAGATCAAGTGAGAGAATGCTAATTTGCATGAGCATTTGATTACAGAGAGAGAAGAAAAAGAGAACTTACAACTAGATCTTGAATTAGCATCATCTCTGAGAGAGAACCTATCAAAACATAATGAAGATCTCACCAAACAGCTCACTGAAGCAAATTTTACCAATAACTAGTGTGCACTTGAGTATTAGCTGATTTGAAGGTTGGTGAAGACTAAAATCAGCTAATAGTCCTTTCACTATCAGCCCATTTGAACCTTAGTTATAGTATAAGTCCTTTCTAAATACATGTTTTCCCCATGAACATGACTCAGAATAATTCGGATATGTTCTTCAAAATATTCAAGAAAATATGTTGCATTATGAAAACCTTTCTCATAAACCCGAATATATTCTGGTTGAATCTTTCCATTTTCATTGCAAAGGGATTTCAACTGAGAATAAATCGACAATGATCCTAAATCCTCAATCTTGCAATCAATGTAGTTGGACAAATCTCCTTTCACTATGACACCAATAGGAATTTGTGATAAGACATTATAAGACATAATTCGTTCCGCTTTTATAGCTTCCATAGGTTTAGATGTAATCATCAATTTCTCTACTGGTTTAGAAGACGATGCCATTTCAGATAAACTAGATTCGAAGCAGGATTTTTCAAAGAAATACCTTATTTCATGCGTGCTGCCTCTTTTATTGGTTGAATACTCAAGTGTACACTAGTTCAATCTTCACCAACCTTCAAATCAGCTTGATTACTCAAATCACAATGCAACTTTGACTAAAATCAGCTAATAGTGAACTAGCTAAGAAAGGACTATTAGCTGATTTTAGTCGAAGTTGAATTGTGATTTGAGTAATCAAGCTGATTTGAAGGTTGGTGAAGACTGAACTAGTGTACACTTGAGTATTCAACCAATAAAAGAGGCAGAACATGTGAAATAAGGTATTTCTTTGAAAAATCCTACTTCGAATCTAGTTTATCTGAAATGGCATCGTCTTCTAAACTTGTAGAGAAATTGATGATTACATCTGAATCTATGGAAGTTGTAAAAGCGAAATGAATTGTGTCTTATAATGTCTTATCACAAATTCCTAGTGGTGTCATAGTGAAAGGAGATTTGTCCAGCTACATTGATTACAAGATTGAGGATTTAGGATCATTGTCAATATATTCTTAGTTGAAATCCCTTTGCATTGAAAATAGAAAGATTCAACCAGAATATATTAGGGTTTATGAGAAAGGTTTTCATAATGCAACATATTTTCTTGAATATTTTGAAGAACATATCTGAATTATTCTGAGTCATGTTCATGGGGAAAACATGTATTTAGAAAGGACTCATACTATAACCAAGGAATCTATTCAAGCTGTAATTGGTTTTTACTCAACCGATGAAGTAGCTAGGCTGAGGCATATTTCAAAAGAGACAGTAAACACACTAACTGGATCAACCTCTAATGGACATGCTTTTTCTATCAATAACAACATCAGGGACCCAACAGTAAAGTTGGCAGCTATGGTTATAGGCTACTAGGTATTTTATTCTAGTAGATTGAATAGTGTTCCATCAACAGTGGTGCATACTGCTTACAAGATGATAACTAAAAATGCTAATTATGACCTATGTGAGGCCATAAGGAGCCAATTATTGTTGAATCTTTAGTCTATCAAGAAGGATAGAAGTCTAAATTTTAAATTTGGACAGTTGTTGATCAGTCTATTCTTTTATTTCCAAAATTTCCTACCAGGAATAGGTGATCTTGAATGGTCTAAGGATCTACCTGTATTTGCCCAGATTAAGAACAACATCAAAGCTGTGAAGAACACCTTCTCTGCTACCATGAATAAATATTTCAATGAATTTCAGAAGAAAATGAGTATGAGAGTAAGATTGCCTGAGGATGTGGTAAAACACTTCACTAAGGACATTATTTTCATAGTTACCACTAATTTCTATTTGATGGAGGCTATTGAGCTTAGTGAAAAAGAAATGTAAGACATGAGTTATGAGGTCAACTATGACTTATTGATCGGTTATGCCAATAACCTATTGGCATCTCTAGTGGACAAAAAGAAGGCAAGATTGGATACAGTTGAAGCTCAATTGCAACAGCTGAAACCAGTATTGTTCCATCCATAAAAGGTAAAGGTAAGAAGAAGAAGAAGAAGGTTGAGCAAGCACCTCTAGTAATAAAAAAGTACAAGAGTGACATGAAGTGTCCAAACCAAAAAGGAACTAGTACCTAAAGTATATGCAAAGAAGGAGATTGCATCAAAGAAAAGAGGTCACAAATTAATTCTCCAAGCAGAATCTGAAGGAACTAATATTGAGGAGGAACCCAAGAAAATGAAAGCAATTTGTAAAGCAGCTAAGCAAGTGAAGGAAGTGCCAAAGGCATCTGTGCCTTTTGATATCTCAACTTACAAGCCTGACACTACCTTTGAGAGAACAATGAAGATATTAGGAAGAAACATATTTGATAATGTCAAAGATCATTTTGATTCGTTCAATGAAGATGAAAAGGAACAAATTATTCAACAGGTAATCAATTATTTGTGCCATTATAATAGATTACCTCATGATCTTGAAAAGGATGTCTCTAATTCCTTGTATACTATTCTTTTTAATAAATGGAAGGAAGCAATAAAGAAGGAAAAATAAATCATAGATGATGTATTTGTACAATATTTTCCTGAGTTGTCAAAGGATGAGCTGAATGAATTGGTTGATAAGTACAAAGTTCATTTTGCTTACAAAACAAGGAGATTGAAGCTGATTAGCGGAAAGGTGCAACCTATTGAGACTGAGACTCATCAGATTGCTCGTAATATCCAACACATGGAAGATCTTATACATTCCTCTAAGGATGAGCAATATACTATTGATCGAGCTGAAATGGATGAGGAAGAAATTGTGCAAGTTGATGTTGTCTATCTTGTCAAGAAGAAGGATGACATTATTGTCCAACAAGTCATACTTGTTGATGAGATTGAGGATGCTATAGATCTATTTAGAGACATTACTGTACCAGATATGTAGCCACCTGAAATCATTGAATCATAGGTTACTTCAGTTGAGAAATTGGCAATTCGACCAGGATTGGATATTCCACCAGCAAAGGAACCACCAGTGAAACCCCAACTAACATTGATTTCATAGGAAATTCAAAAGAAATCTGATGAAAATGTTGATACATAGATTTCTGAACAAGAAATGGAGAAAGAACAAGAGAAAGAGGAGATTGTTAAGGTAACATCTTCTGAACTAGTAACATCATTAGGTTTACAACAGACTGATGAAGATGATGATGACTCATTAGGCATCTCAGGGCCTATAATTGTTGATAATATGAGTGCATCTTAAATGTTGAATATTGCAACTGTCATGCAATCTAGAGCACATAAGAAAAGACTTAAAGAACAGAGAATGGAAGTTGAAACTATTCAGAATGTTGTGGATATTCTGACAAGTCTACTACCAGAAACTGCTACAGGGCATTTGATAACACCTATTAGCAAACTTGATCAATTGGTTGCTGATGCATCTGACAAAATTAAGTCCCTAGAAGAAGAAGCACAAACATATGCTGAGAAGAGTTATAGGAAGAAGCGTGGAGAGAAGCTTATAAAAGAGATTGATACAAGAAAAATTGCTTTATCTCTTAATAAAGATTTATTAAGAAAATCTATTGAAACAAGAGGGAAATATATTGCTTCTACTCCTAATGTTTCATTATTTTATTCTAATATCAATACCAAGTGAACTGAAATAGAGCAAGAGCTAGAGAAGATACACAATGCATATGTACCACTTCAAGATTCTATTTTTTCTTTTAGAAAATTTGTGGATGATTTGCAAAATAGGTTAGATACCTATGCTCTTGAAAAAGAAAAAAGACTATGATCACTAAAGGAACTGAAGAGTCTACTAACATCCCAAGTGGACATACTGCAAAGAGCCTACAAGAATGCATAAGCTACTTTGGCTACTCTGAAAAACCTGTACACTTGATTCAATGGAAGAGTTCCATACTCAGATTATGTCTACACTTGAGTTCATTGAGAACTTGCTGGAGACATGGGAACATGCTTTATCTCAGTTGAAGAGAAACTTTCATGCTATTTTTATGAGACTAGTAATGCATGAATCTTGATTCAGTTTTTCAATTTTTTGCATATGTAAAACATTTTGATACAAACTTTTCTATATATATATATATATATATATATATTGATTTTCAATTTGGCATTGTTGTCAAAGGGAGAGTAGAAATATGTATGTGTGTTGTGAAAATTTTGTATGATGTATGTAGTAAGGGGGAGTATATGTATATGTGTATAAAAAAAATTTTGTAAGCACACTTTGCGGTATTATTGTAAAATTTTCTAAGTGTTGCCATCAATGCCAAAGGGGTAGATTGTTGGCTTGACAATGATTGTAATGAATAACCTCATCATATGTTGTCATTGATGAAACACATACATGCACATACGTTCATATTGTCAACCAGTGTGACTTCAAAGTTGTTTATTCTACAACTGATACACTAGAGGTTTATATCTAACCGATACATGGTGAAAACCAGTATATGCATGGAGACAACCAGTGATTATACTTAACTCAACATCAACATGAAGATCCAGTGGAGATTATCAAAGAAGCATCAAAGGATAAATGATTTATATGTTTAACTCCAACTAGTATTGATTGTTCCAACCAGTATTCATTGATTATGTGATGAATTATTACTAGTTGTGATGAGTTATCCTTATCGACAAGTTTTGGTAGTATTTTGTGATGTGTTATGATTGTTTGACCATATACACTACACCTAGGTAATTGTGATATGATTTCCAGAGGCCGACATAAAATCTAAATGTCTATATATTGACATCACAAAGGAATTATTTTGTATGAGAGAAGGAGA
This sequence comes from Cryptomeria japonica, assembly GCF_030272615.1. NCBI lineage: Eukaryota > Viridiplantae > Streptophyta > Pinopsida > Cupressales > Cupressaceae > Cryptomeria > Cryptomeria japonica. The sequence goes on from NC_081414.1 coordinate 242,138,515, forward strand.
TATGTTATGTGCAAAGGCAGAAGCATTAAGTTGCAGAGTATGATGGTAAAGAAGTGTTGAGTGCACAGAAGAGGATATATCCAAGCAAGTTGTGCTATTACTAAATTACACTACTGTTGGCAATATTGCATTATAACAGACAATAAAAGATTGTTGGCATTTCAATAAGGATATTGAGAAGGTTGTTGATGATTATGGATATAATTGATTAAAGATGTTTTACTATCTTGATATTATTATTTTGTCATTGATGTCAAGAAATTGATTTTCTAATTTAGTATGATGTTGCCATATCTTGAGAAGTATGATATGAAGATTATGAAGAAGTCGGTAAAAGACATAGGAAAGAATATGATGAATAAAGGGATGAATAAGGTATTCAATGGGCAACTACTACCGAGTCAGACAATGATGAGATCATGATGTTTTAGATTGTTTTAACATCATACATATGTTGTAAAATGTAAAGGTTAATACTATACCATGTTATCAACCAAAGAACCTAGTCGGTAAACCCTAAGGTTATCGCTATCAGTTAATGAAGGTGGAATGTCTACCGAGTGAAGTTTAGTATTCACCGAGTTGTTACCAAGTTGTAACCGAGCTATAACAAAAAGCATTAAATGTTTACATGCGGTATTTAATGAAAGAAGCTAATGAGCTGGAGTGGATCAATGATTGGTAAGTCATGGAAGAAGTTTGTTAATGAATCTAAGGCAATGGAAAGTTGGCAGGAAGATCTATAGCTCAGATTGAACTACAATACCCTAACACAAGTTCCAAGGTGAAAATGCAAGTTCCAAGGCGAGGTAAAACATTTTCAGATCGGAGGATACATTGAACTTGGACAAGATTGAAGATCTGATGGCTATGATTGGTCATGGGAAATGTGATCAAGGAGATTAAGCGGTTACCTAATTGTTTATAAATAGGAAACTATTGATAAACAATGTATGTGGGCAAGTGTATGCATAGGGATGCTACATAGTGATTACCGAGCACAAAAGCTTGAAGACTTGTTAGAATAATAGAGTATAGAAGCCCAACAGATAGACAAGATTAGTTCTATGTCTAGATTGAATTGAGCAAATAAGAATCTGCTTCAACATTTTTAGATGTGAAGTTGGAGATATATTTTTATTACTGTTATTTTGTGAAGTAGTAGAAAATCTCTTAACTGAGTGGACTTAATAGTCTTATATGTAAATCCTCTAGCAAGGTGACATTCTTATTGAGTGTTTGAAATCCTTTAACAAGGTCACTTCTAACAAGGTGAAGATCCTAACAGATCTGAGGGAAATCCCTTAACCGGGTCACATCTAGCAATGTGTTTGTAATCTTTAACAAGATTTGCTTTTAACCGAGCATACTCTAGAAGAGTATATTTTTTAGTGGGTCTGAAATTCCACAGTGGCTTTTCCCTATTTGGGTTTCCATGGTAAATCTGGTGTTATATGTTTGTGATCTTATCTATTTATGGGTATGCATGCATTACTATTTTTCTGATAAGGTTGCCAAGGTTGAATCTGTTGTTTTTATTGAAGATTAAGTTTGAATGATTCACCCCCCCTCTCATATTGTTAACTTGGCATCTATAGTAATCATATTAAGTATCAGAACTATCAATTGGTATCAAATCTTTGGACTCCAGAAGGAAAGTTTAAAGGCACTTGAGTTAAAGATCCAAAGATGTATAAGAGGGATGCACCAAAGCTGAACAAGTCAAGTTTCTCTACATGGCAGAAAAGGATGAAGTTACATCTATCAAGAGTTGGAGAATATGTTGTATACTATCTAGAGAATGATTTTGTCACACCGAGCACCTATCCATTGACCATGGAAGAGATAAAGGCAAAGCAAGAACATACTCAAGCAATGATTGAAATAACATCTGCATTGACCGATTCAGAGTTTAATGATCTAGAAGGTTGCAATGATGCAAAGGCAATGTGCGATAAGCTCATATCAGTATATGGAGGAGATGAACATGTTCAAAGAGAAAAAGTAGATAGTTTAAGAGGACAACTTGAATCTATGAGGATGAATGAAGGTGAGAACATAACCTAGTATAGTACAAGACTAAAGGAGATTGTCAATCAAATCAAAGGAGTAGGTGGAACTATTGAAGAAAAAGATATAACAAGTAAGTTGTTAAGAACCCTTCTACCAGCTTATGCAATCCGAGTCTCTACAATCAATGAGTTGAGGTCTGTACCCAATATGCCAGTTTCTTTAGATGCTACTATTGGTAAGCTACATGCATTTGAGTTAAGTAATTTTGATAATAGTGGATCTTCGGTAAATAAAGTTGAATCTACATTTAGTTCTTTTCATCTTGATGAATCTAATGATTACAATGAAAGAAATTATATGTACTCTGAAGGAGATCATAGTGGAGCAAGTGAAAGATTTCAGAAGAACATGAAAGCAGTACACAAACTGTATGAAGAAATCAGAAAGCAAGAAGAGTTTGAAGCACTATTAGCCAAAAGGTTGTCGAGAGGCAAAGGTAAGTATAAAGGAAAACTACCTTTGAAATGTTTCAATTGTGATAAGATAGGACATATGGCTTCTAACTGTCTTGACAAAGAATCTAGTGAAAAGAGAGATTACTGAGATGACAGACAGAAAGATAATCATTACAAAGGACACCGAGACTTAAGAAGAAGAGATAGAAAGACATGCTTAATAGCTGATGAGGAATCTAATGATGATAAATCAGATGAGACTGATACAGAGGAAGTTGTTGATGTGGCTATTAAAGATGGATCAGATGAAGAAAGGTATGAAGAAAAAGCCCTAATATCTCACATAAACACTAATGATTCTTGGATTATAGATAGTGGATGCTCACATCATATGACAGGAGATAAACACAAGTTTTTTATGTTAGAAGATTATGATGGAGGCTATGTTAGATTTGGTAATGATGCACCATGTCTAGTAAGAGGTAAAGGATCCATAACACTTCTTGACAATGCTAAATGTAATGATGTTTATTGGGTTGAACGTTTGAAATACAATTTGTTGAGTGTAGCACAACTAAACAACACAGGTTACCGAATAGAGTTTGAAAAAGGCATTGTCAAAGTTCATGACAAGCATGGAAAGTTAGCTGCTACCAGGACACAAACAAGAGGTAATACATTTCACCTTGACTCAACTCGGAATAAGTGTTTGCATGCAAAGATTGATGATACCTAGTTATGACATAAAAGGTTTTGTCATATAAATTTGGATAATCTGATCAAAATAAGCAAGAAGCACCGAGTAAGAGGTCTACTGAGTCTTGAGAAACCTAAGAATGCTATGTGCCGAGGATGCCAGATGGGTAAGATGACAAGATCAAGCTTTACAAGTAAGTTCTACACTTCTAAGGGAATTTTAGATCTAGTGCACACTGATCTTTTTGGTCCTATGAAAGTTCAAAGTTATTATGGTGATAAGTATTTCATATTATTTGTGGATGACCATTCAAGGATGATGTCAGTAATGTTTTTAAAAGAAAAATCAGAAGCTTTTCAAATGTTTAAATGGTACAAGGCAATAGTTGAAAATGAAACAGGAAGACAACTAAAATGTCTCAGATCAGATAGAGGAGGAGAGTTTACTTTTGATGTGTTCAACTTATTTTGCAATGATCATGGTATAAAAAGACAAGTCTCTGCATCGAGAAATCCATAGTAGAATGGGATAGCTGAGAGAAGAAACAGATCTATTGTGGATTGTGCAAGAACACTGATGATTGAGAAGAAGGTGTCACAAACATTTTGGAGAGAAGCAATAAGCACAACTGTTTACACACTAAACCGAGTACAACTGAAGAAAGGTACTTTGAAGACACCATAAGAGATTTGGTATGATAAGAAACCTAATGTTAGTTATTTTAAAATCTTTGGAAGTAGATGCTATGTTCATAAAGATGATAGAAATGGCAAGTTTGATCAGAAAAGTGAAGAAGGAACATTTCTAGGTTATTCTTCTAGAAGCAAAGCATTTAAATGTCTGATCAAATCATCTAACAAAATAGTAGAAAGTGCAAATGTGAAAATTGATGAATTTGCAGAAAGAAATAATGAAGGAAATTCCAAAGAACCAGAAGACTATGATGAATTTGTCTATGTGCAACTGAGAAGTCCTACCGAGAAAACTGTTGAAGAAAATGAAGAAAATATCCAGTTACCGAGTGATGAAGAAGATCATATAGAGCCTACCAAGCCTATATTAGCCAAGTATGTCAGAAAGAATCATGCACCAAGTCAAATTATATGAGATAAGGATGATCCAGTGATGACAAGGAACAAACTGAGACAGAACACATGTTTGATATCTTAATTTGAACCAAGAATAGTAAAAGAGGCATTTAACAGTGAAGATTGGGTAAATGCTATGATAGAAGAGATTGATCAAATCAAGAAGAATGACACATGGACATTGGTCCCAAGACTAAAGGACAAAAATGTAATCGGTACAAGTGGATCTTCAGAAACAAGCTAAATGAAAAAGGTGAGGTCATTCGGAATAAAGCAAGACTAGTTTGCAAAGGTTATGCCCAAGAAGAAGGAACTGATTATGGTGAGACTTTTGCACTTGTGGCTAGACTTGAAGGAGTAAGAACATTGTTGGCCTATGCTTCTTACAAGAACTTCAAGATATATCAAATGGATGTCAAATCTGCATTTCTGAATGGAATATTAGAAGAAGAAGTTTTCATTGAACAACCTGAAGGATTTGTTGAAGACAATAATAAAGATCAGGTATGTAAGTTGAACAAAGCTTTATATGGTTTGAAACAAGCACCAAGAGCATGGTATGAAAGATTGCACTCTTATTTGATTAAGATTGGTTTTATAAGGACAAATGAGAATAGCAACATGTACATGAAGAATGATGAAAATGGAATATTGATCTCAGCCATATTTGTTGATGATATTATATTTTGTGGAAATGACTTTTTATGCAAAAACTTTGGAAATGAAATAAGAAAAGAATTTGAGATGTCATTAATCAGTGAGATAAAGTATTTTATAGGTCTATAGATACTACAAATGAAAAATGAGATTTTCATTACTCAATCCAAGTACATAAAGGAAATCTTGAAGAAATTTGGAATGGATGATTCAAAACCAGTAAGTACTCCTATGACTACCAACTGTAAATTATCAAAGAATGATGAATCTGCATCTATTGATGAGACACTCTACTGATCCATGATTGAAAAACTACAATATGTTATTCACAGTAGACCAAACATAGCACATGCAGTAGGTATAGTTGCAAGATTCTCTACAGATCCTAAGGAAACACACATGATAGCAATCAAAAGAATTTTTAGATACTTAAAAGACACTAAAGATTATGGCGTATTATATCAGAAAGGAAATGATTTTGATTTAAAAGTTTATACCAATGCTGATTGGGCAGGCAACATTGATGACAGGAAAAGAACAAGTTGAGGAGATTTATTTTTAGGAGAAAGACTAGTGAGTTGGCTTAGCAAGAAACAAGGATGTGTTTCTCAGTCAAAAACAGAAGCTGAATATGTTGCTGTAGCACTGAATTGCACCAATATAGCATGGATCAAACAACTATTGGAAGGTATAAATGAGCAAGTTATCGAGCCAGTTGTTGGGAAAAATGGTGTCTCAATCTTGCATTTATGCAAGGTTACTATTTATAGTAAGTTTTCATTTGAGCATGAAATGGTGTGAAACTCTCCCTGAAGCTTTTGGTTGGCTAGATAAGCATTCCGGTAAAGTTGCGTCGCAAGGTCACAGCTAGTTTTGAAGATATTAAAGTTTTCATCTTGGAGGGGTGCGATAAAATGTTTAAACTTAATTTTGGGGGATTTAGAGGCTCTAAAACACCTTGAAAAGTGGCCATAACCAGCACAACAGTTATGAGGTGATAGAGCACTTCGCGAGCTTTCCAGCGCTTCAAACGGTTTGTCAATCGGACACCCGATTCTCAAGTTATGGCCTCCAGAAGTTTGTACTCCTGAAATAGGAAAAATAGTTTGTATTAGATACATAAATGAGCTATAAAAGGGAGCGACACATGTTGATGTGTGCTTTAACATGTCATAGGGCATCTAGAAGGGAGATAAGGTCAGCTACACCTTATTGGATGGTTTTAACCCATGGTTTTGTAATACCGTTTGACGGTTTCTTGTATTGTATCTCCTATTTATGAGGTGTGTGAGATAGAGGTTGGGTGTAAGAGAGTCTTATGGCTATTGAGTTGCCTCTGAATCTCTGATTAGTGGTACTCCTGCGAAGAGCTTGCTCTACAAGTATGTTGTAATCTATTTTTGATTGCTGAATAAAATATTGAGCTGCTTTTGGAGTGTGGGGTTTTTCTCCCGAAAGGGTTTTCCCCACGTAAATCACTGTGTTGTGGTATGAATGCTATTATATCTATTTCTATTTTCTGTAACTGTTGTAATGATCTGAAAAAGTTTTGCATTGCCCTCCTCTCAAGGTTAGTGTAGGAAGTTGTTTCTGCTACTTAACTTCCTTTCAAGTGGTATCAGAGCCTGATCACCTTTGGTTTCAATTATGGGCAGTTGGGTTTTTTGAACTAATCCAGATTTGAGTGGGAGCTTGTGTAGAAGACACTTTTTGATGTTGTTGCAGGAATATTCAGATGGCGAGTTCGTCAAGGAGAATAGAGGTGGAGAAATTTAATGGAAGTAATTTTGAGATGTGGAAGCTGAAGATGGAAGATTTGCTAATAGATCGAGATCTTTGGGATGCTATTGATGCGAATGTCCAAAGGCCCTCAGATCCTACTGCGGCAGCTCAGTATGATGTTATGGACCGAAAAGCCAAGGGTCTAATCAGACTGTGCCTGACAGACTCTGTTCTAATCAATGTCCATGAAGAAAACTCTGCAAAGAAGCTATGGACTAAGCTTGGTGAGATGTATCAAGCGAAATCTTTATTAAATCAAATTTTCTTAAGAAAGAAATTGTATTCCTTGAAGATGGAAGAGGGTGGATGAATTGCAGACCACCTGGAAGCATTCAATATGTTGGTGGCTCAATTAGTATCTGTCGGTGTTAAGATGGATGAGGAGGAGAAATGTCAGATCTTGCTTTGTTCTTTGCCTGATTTGTGGGATTCTCTTGTTATGGCTATTGGTAGTACTTCTGTTGTTTTGAAATCTAAAGACATGGTGGGTGCCCTACTCGGTGAAGAGATGCGAAGGAAGGTATCCATCAGTTCAAAGGAAGCCCTAACCGTTCGTGGAAGACCTAAGGAGAAAGGAAAGAAGAATGAGAAGCGCGACAAGTCCAAATCCAAAGGGAGATCGAAATCTCCTGGAATGTCCAAAGTCATTTGCTGGAATTGTGGTAAACCGAGTCACATCCATAAGGACTGCAAAGAAGAAAAGAAGAAGAAGAAAAAGAAAAAGTTCAATTCTGATTATGAGTCTGACAAGGAAGATGGCGATACATTTATTGCGGCTTTGGTGACTCATGCAGGTAATGATGCCTAGCTAATTGACTCAGGTGCATCTTTTCATATGACTTCCAATAAAAATTGGTTTTCTAAATATGAAGGATTTAATGGAGGTAAGGTGTACTTGGGTGATGATTCACCTCTAGACATTGTTGGTCGAGGTAAAGTTAGAATCAGGTTTTCTGATGGTAGAATAAAAAGGATTAATGGTGTGCTGCATATCCCTGGATTAAAATGAAACCTGTTATCTGTGAGCAAACTGATAGATGCGGGTGTGCAAGTAGTCTTTTCTAAAGCAGGATGTAAGATGATTAAGGGTGCTATGGTAGTTGCTAGAGGTGTCAGGTTTGGCCTTTGTATAAGCTTGAAGCATACACTGTTGAGTGTAATAGCACTTTTGTAAAAAGTAAATCTGCGGATACTTCACTGGAAGATTTGAAGGTTTCACCTTCAGCAGATGGAAATGGTTTTTGGGTACCTAAGGGTGCTCTTTCGTCTGAAGAAAAGTTACCTGCAGAGAAGACTATGTTATGGCACTAGAGACTTGGCCACATTGGAGAAAAGAGTCTAAGGACCTTGAAAAATAAAAACCTTGTTGAAGGTTTGAATGATTACAATCTTGACTTTGATTTCTGTGAGCATTGCATTTATGGAAAACAAAACCGTGTTCAGTTTTACTCGAGTTCTCATAAAACTGGTGGTGTTTTGGATCTTATCCATTCTGATGTGTTTGGTCCAGTAGATGTCTCTTCAATTGGAAAATCCACATATTATGTTTCATTTATTGATGATTTTAGTAGAAGGACATGGGTATATTTTATAAAGAATAAGTTTTAATTTTTTTGTCATTTTAAAGAATTTAAAGCAATGGTTGAGTTGCAGACTGGAAAGAAAATAAAATGTTTGAGAACTGATAATGGTGGTGAGTTTTTCTCTAATGATTTTGATAGATTCTGTAAAGACTGTGGAATTAACAGGCAGAAGACAACTCCGTATTCTCCATAGCAGAATGGAGTTGCAAAAAGAATGAACAGGACACTGATGGAGAAGGCTAGGAGTATGTTGAGTGGTGCTGGTCTCGAACAAAAGTTTTGGGCTAAAGCTATTGCCACTGCTTGCTACCTGATTAACAGGTGTCCTACATCAGCTCTTGTTGATAAAACACCTATGGAAGCATGGTTAGGTCACAAGCCTTCATTGAGACATCTTAGAGTTTTTGGTTGTGAGGCATATGCACATGTGCCAAAGGAGAAGCGAACAAAGTTGGAGAACAAGGCTGTGAAATGTATCTTCATCGGGTATAGTTATGGTGTGAAAGGATACAAGCTTTGGGACCCTGTTGCACAAAAGGTAATTCACAGTAGAAGTGTTATTTTTAGAGAAATTAAGTCTCCTTCTGTTACATTGCAGCCAGAATAGACTAAAAAAGAAGATGTGATTCAACTTCCTTCTACACCTGAAAGAGTTGAATCGAGACCCCTAGATAGGCAAGAAGTTGAGGAGAGATCATCTAGTTCTGAATCTTCAGAAGAGGAGGAAGAACCTCCAACTTAGCTTGTTCGAAGGTCTACAAGACATAGACAACCACCTGAAAGGTATTCACCTAATGATTGGAGATGTATTTTTGCTTTGAATACTAGTGTGGATGAACCAAAATCTGTAGAAGAGGCATTAGGTATGAATGATGCAGAATCCTGGAAGATTGCTATGGAGGAAGAAATGGCATCTTTGAAAAAGAATGATACATGGGATCTTGTACCATTGCCTGAAGGACGAAAACCTGTTGGTTGTAAATGGGTGTTCAAGAAAAAGATTGGTTCAGATGGAAGCATTGAGAAGTATAAAGCAAGGTTGGTTGCAAAAGGCTACTCTCAGGTTGAGGGTGTTGATTATGGTGAGATATTTTCTCCTATTGCAAAAATGACGTCCATTAGATTTTTGCTTTCTATTGCTAGTGCTTATGATTTAGAGGTTGAGCAAATGGATGTGAAAACTGCTTTCCTTCATGGTGATTTGGAGGAAGATATTTATATGACACAGCCAGAGCACTATGTGGTGAAAGGCAAAAGTAATTTGGTCTGTAAATTGAAGAAATCTTTGTATGGCCTCAAACAAAGTCCTAGGATGTGGTACCAAAAATTTGATACATATGTGTTGAGTTTGGGATTTGAACATTCTAAATCAGATCACTGTGTTTATTATAAATCTGATGGTGATCATTTCTTATTCATTGCATTGTATGTTGATGATATGTTATTCATTGGTAAAGGGAAAGGTATGATTTCAGAACTGAAGTCTCAGCTCGCTGCTAAATTTGAAATGAAAGATCTTGGTGCAGCAAAGCACATTCTTGGGATGGAAATTAGAAGAGATAGGGTGAACAGAAAGCTATGGCTAGGCTAGAGTAAGTATGTGAATTCAGTGTTACAGAGGTTCAACATGCAGAATTATAGACCATTGAGTGTTCCTTTTACAGTTGGAACGAAACTATCTGTTTCAGATTGTCCTACATCCCCATTAGAGATGGAAGACATGAGCAGAGTGCCTTACCAGAGTGCAGTTGGAAGCTTGATGTATGCTATGGTCTGTACTAGACTAGACATTGCCCAAGCAGTGGGAGTACTTTCTAGATATATGTCTAATCCTGGTAGAGTTCATTGGGATGCAGTCAAAAGAGTCTTCAGATATTTGAAGGGTACTTCAGAGTATTCTTTGTGTTATCATGGTAATTCAGTTGGAGACATGACTTCCCTTGATATCCATGGTTATGTGGATTCAGATCGGGCTTAAGAGACTGTGTTCGGATATTGGAATAAAACAAGGTACAGTGACAATTTACTGTGACAGTCAGAGTGCAATTAGCCTAGCTAAGAACCCAACATTTCATGCGCGGACCAAACATATTGATGTTCAGTATCATTTTGTTAGAGATATGGTCGAAGATGGTAGGGTGAAGCTGGTTAAGGTGGAAACTTTGATGAATGTTGTAGATGCTTTAACTAAGGTTGTGAGCATAGAGAAGTTCAGATGGTGTTCAGAGTCTATGGGCCTTATGGCCCCTAGCAATTGATTCATTGTGTTGACATTCCCTTTTGCTCCTGCAAGGTGTTCGACAAGTGGGAGATTTCTTGGGAAAAATGGTGTCTCAACCTTGCATTTATGCGAGGTTACTATTTATAGTAAGTTTTCATTTGAGCATGAAATGGTGTGAAACTCTCCCTGAAGCTTCTGGTTGGCTAGATAAGCATTCCGATAAAGTTGCGTCGCAAGGTCACAGCTAGTTTTGAAGATATTAAAGTTTTCATCTTGGAGGGGTGTGATAAAATGTTTAAACTTAATTTTGGGGGCTTTAGAGGCTCTGAAATGCCGTAAAAAGTGGTCGTAACTGACGTAGCAGTTACGAGGTGATAGAGCACTTCGCGAGCTTTCCGGCGCTTCAAACGGTTCGTCAATCAGACACTCGGCTCTCAAGTTATGGCCTCCGGAAGTTTGTACTCCTGAAATAGGAAAAATAGTTTGTATCAGATACATAAATGAGCTGTAAAAGGGAGCGACACATGTTGATGTGTGCTTTAACATGTCATAGGGAATCTAGAAGGGAGATAAGGTCGGCTACACCTTATTGGGTGGTTTTAGCCCATGGTTTTGTAATACCGTTTGACGGTTTCTTGTATTGTATCTCCTATTTATGAGGTGTGTGAGATAGAGGTTGGGTGTAAGAGAGTCTTATGGCTATTGAGTTGCCTCTGAATCTCTGATTAGTGGTACTCCTACAAAGAGCTTTCTCTGCAAGTATGTTGTAATCTGTTTTTGATTGCTGAATAAAATATTGAGCTTCTTTTGGAGTGTGGGGTTTTTCTCCTGAAAGGGTTTTCCCCACGTAAATCACTGTGTTGTGGTATGAATTATATTATATCTATTTCTATTTTCTATAACTTTTGTAACGATCTGAAAAAGTTTTGCATTACCCTCCTCTCAAGGTTAGTGTAGGAAGTTGTTTCCGCTACTTAACTTCCTTTCACCAGTAACTATATTCTGTGATAACACTAGTGCCATTAACATTTCAAAGAATTATGTTATGCACTCTAAGACAAAGCACATCTCTATCAAATATCATTATCTTAGAGAAGAAGTTCAAGAGAAGAAAGTGGCGTTGGAATATGTTAGCACAAAGGAGCAAATAGTAGATATCTTCACCAAGCCACTACCAAGGGACACTTTTGAATATCTCAGAAGTCAGTTAGGGGTCCTACCCCTATCTTCTACTCATTGACCAAGTTCAGTGAAAGCATCAATCCGATGACTCTATTGAATATCTTTTGGGAGTTGATGCTGAGTTATACACTTTAGGATGTTTTCTAAAAATGTACTAGAAATAATACAGAGAATACTACACAAAACAAGAATTGAAGACAAATGCTCTGACCGAGACTCAATTGATAATAGCAGGAAATAACTTCTTATAGAAACAAATTATGTTTTAGTTCTTTTCTTTTTTGCATTGTTCTCAAAGGGGGAGAATACCTATGAAAAGGGAGAAGAGTAGACTATAGATTGGAAAGAAGACTGAGAAAACAGGAGAAGTCTAATGTATGGGGGAGAGCATTTCAGCATTATTTTAGAATCACAACAAACCAAATCTACTAAGGTTAAATCAATTGGTTTTGCCATCAATGCCAAAGGGGGAGATTGTTAGCAATATTGCATTATAATAGACAATAAAAGATTGTTGGCATTTCAATAAGGATATTGAGAAGGTTGTTGATGATTATGGATATAACTGATTAAAGATGTTTTACTTTCTTGATATTATTATTTTGTCATTGATGTCAAGAAATTGATTTTCTAATTCAGTATGATGTTGCCATATCTTGAGAAGTATGATATGAAGATTATGAAGAAGTCGGTAAAAGACATAGGAAAGAATATGATGAATAAAGAGATGAATAAGGTATTCAATGGGCAACTACTACCGAGTCAGACAATGATAAGATCATGATGTTTTAAATTGTTTTAACATCTTACATATGTTGTAAAATGTAAAGGTTAATACTATACTATGTTATCAACCAAATAACCTAGTCGGTTAATACTATACTATGTTATCAACCAAAGAACCTAGTTGGTAAACCCTAAGGAATCTAGTCGGTGAACCCTAAGGTTATTGCTATTGGTTGATGAAGGCGGAATGTCTATCAAGTGAAGTTTAGTATTCACTAAGTTGTTACCAAGTTGTAACCGAGCTATAATAGAAAGCATTAAATGTTTACATGCGGTATTTAATGAAAGAAGCTAATGAGCTGGAGCAGATCAATGATTGGTAAGCCGTGGAAGAAGTTTGTTAACGAATCTAAGGCAATGGAAAGTCAGCAGGAAGATCTACAGCTCAGATTGAACCGCAATACCCTAACACAAGTTCCAAGGTGGGGTAAAACATTTTCAGATTGAAGGATACATTGAACCTGGACAAGATTGAAGATCTGATGGCTATGATTGATCATGGGAAATGTGATCAAGGAGATTAAGTGGTTACGTAATTGTTTATAAATAAGAAACTATTGATAAACAATGTATGCGGGTAAGTGTATGCACAGGGATGCTACATAGTGATTACCGAGCACATAAGCTTGAAGACTTGTTAGAATAATAGAGTATAGAAGCCCAACAAATAGACAAGATTAGTTCTATGTCTAGATTGTATTGAGCAAATAAGAAGCTGCTTCAACATTTTTAGATGTGAAGTTGCAGATATATTTTTATTACTGTTATTTTGTGAAGTAGCAGAAAATCTCTTAACCAAGTGGACTTAACAGTCTTATATTTAAATCCTCTAGCAAGGTGACATTCTTATTGAGTGTTTGAAATCCTTTAACAAGGTCACTTCTAACAAGGTGAAGATCCTAACAGATTTGAGGGAAATCCCTTAATTGGGTCACATCTAGCAATGTGTTTGTAATCTTTAACAAGATTTGCTTTTAACCAAGCATACTCTAGAAGAGTATATTTCTTAGTGGGTCTGAAATCCCACAGCGGTTTTTCCCTATTTGGGTTTCCACGTTAAATCTGGTGTTATATGTTTGTGATCTTATCTATTTATGGGTCTGCATGCATTACTATTTTTATGATAAGGTTATCGAGGTTGAATCTGTTGTTTTTATTGAAGATTAAGTTTGAATGATTCACCCCCCGCCCTCTCATATTGTTAACTTGGCATCTGTACTAATCATATTAAGTATCAGAACTATCAACCACCTGTTGTTTTCTAATCATTGCAACAGTCAAATCCCGTAACCGGGTAAGCTCTAACAAGCTTCATTGTAAAAATCCTCTAACTAGGTACTAGGTGATCCATTAGTTTGGATTCAGAAATCCTCCATCGAGGTTACTCTTTATAGGGTATAGCTTTTAATTAAGCTTTGGGATCTTTAACAAGATTTGCTCCTAGCATAGCACTTTATAAACCTTAACCGGTCAGTTATCTATTACTGCAGATAGTTAACTTGTGAGTTCCATCCCACCATGGTTTTTACCTATTTGGGTTTTCCACGTATAAATACTTGTGTTATGGTGGATGTTGTTATATAATTTTGGATTGCATGCATATTGTTTAACAAGCTTGTTAAGTATTTCTATGGATCAGTGTTTAAAGTAGCTTTATTTTTAGTGTCACTAATTCACCCCTCCCCTCTCAGTGTTTTACAAGTCCATCATGAATTTCATTGTGATCTGATCAAGCTATCAGTAGCTATTCTAGTAGATCAACTTCCCATTGCTTTCTAACCATTGCAACTCAAAATCCCTTAACAAGGTGGACTTTAACAGGTTCCTTTGTAAAATCCCTTAACCGGGTGACATCTTAATTGATGATCCTAAGTCCTTCAACAAGGATACCTCTAATAGGGTAAAGGAACTAATAGGCCTTAAATAAAATCTCTTAACTGGGTGGCACCTAACGATGTCTTTGTAATCTCCTAACATGGATGGCTCCTCACCAGGCATACTCTAGAAGAGCGCAAATTTTGTGAGTTTCTACTAACACTGTGGTTTTCTCCCATTTTAGTTTCCATGAGATAAATCTTGGTGTTATTGTGTATCTTGTCATGCATTCATGTTCTCCTACAATAACTGTTTGTATTGATGAATATTAAGCTAGTACAGACTTGAGTAAAAAGGTTTTAATTTTATAAAACCGGTAAAGTGTTGATTCACCCCTCCCCTCTCAGCACCGGTTGGGACTAATAGTGATATCCCTTTTATTGAGCAGATGCAACTACCTTACAGTCCTTAGGCAGTATTCTTTCTTCAGTCTTCTCTTAATCCTAGGACAACATCTGTTTCCGGTGGGAGTCCTATTAATTGACATCCAATTGCTTACCAGTTGACTGCACTTTCTCCATTGGCTCAACCTTTCTTTCTCAATGGTCACATGCTTGCGGGTAGGCAACAACACACTGCCAATATTCACTTACCGGTTGTCATTCCATAATGGTTGACATCAATGACAACACAATCTGGTTGACATCAACGACAACAATACCAACAACCTCCCATATCGGTTGCCATGCTATACCAGTTGACATCAATGACAACACAATGCCAACATATCTTTCATTTGAATACTGCTAAGAAAAGTTGCTTGATTGCTCAGATTGATGAAAGTTGGTTGTGACATAGGAGAATGTGTCATGTTAAATTTGACTATGATTAAGATCAGTTTTTCTCAAGATGTTAGAGATTTGCCTAAAATTGTTAAACCTTCTAATTTAGTATGTAAGGAATGTCAAATGGGTAAGCAAATAAGAATTTATTCCAAGAGTAAGTAGTATACATCTGATGGATTGCTAGATCTTGTGCATACTAACCTATGTGGACCTACAAGTATAAGAAGTGTGTAGTGTGACAGATATTTCATGTTACTGATTGATGATTATTCCAGAATGATGTGGGTTGCCTTTTTGAGGGAAAAGTTAGAAGCACTAGACAAATTCAAGATATTCAAAGAAAAGGTTGAGACTGAGATAGGATTAAAGATGAAGTGTTTGAGATTTGACAGAGGAGGAGAATTTTTTTCCAGTGAGTTTGACTCATTCTGTAAGAAGTATGGAATCAGAAGACAATTATCTATTCCTAGAACCCCACAGTAGAATGGAGATGTTGAAAGGAAGAATAGAACTATCTTGGATGTTGCAAGGACTATGTTGATTGAAGGGAATGTTCCGAAAATCTATTGGAGAAAATTTGTTAGCACTGTTGTTTACACATTCAATCAAGTGCATATAAAAGGTGATACCGGTAAGACTTCTTATGAGTTATGGTTTGGTCATGTTCCTAGTGTGAGATATTTCAGAATTTTTGGAAGCAAGTGTTATATCAAGAGAGGTGAGGATATAGAAATTAGAAAAGTTTGATGCAAGAAGTGATGGAGGAAATTTCTTGGGATATTCAACAAAGAGAAAAGCCTATCGGTGCTACAATAAGAGACTAAGAAAGATAGTGGAAAGCAAAAATGTGAAGGTTGATGAGAACCATGGAAAAGAAATCAGAGAATGCAGATATGGTGATGATTAGAATGTTGTTTTAACACTAATTCAAAATGAAGGAAGGATCTAGTAGAGGTAGTTAATCCGGATATTGTTGTTGTCGGTGAAGATATGCATGAACTTGAAAATCAGAATAAATAGAAGACTTTGAGGTATGTAAGATTGAATCACTTTGAAAATCAGATCATTGGTGATAAAAATAAAGGCGTGATGACTAGAAGAAGGGTAACTGTTGAAGAGGTATGTTTGATTTCCAAAATTGAACCTAAAGATGTTGTTGAGGCTTGAATAGATGAAAATTGGATGAAGGCTATGGAAGAAGAATTGAATCAGATTGAAAAGAATAACACATGGAAACTTGTGCCTAGGCCTAAAGACAAGAATGTGATTGGTACTAAATGGATATTCAGGAACAAATTGAATGAAGTCAATGAAGTTCTTAGAAATAAAGAAAGACTGGTATGCAAAGGATATTCACAAAAAGGAAGGGAATGGTTATGAGGAGACTTTTTCTCGGGTAGCTAAACTTGAAGTTGTTAGACTATTGATTGCATATGTTGCTTATAAGGATTTCAAGGTATATCAGATGGATGTCAAGTCATCTTTTTTGAATGGTGATCTTGAGGAAGAAGTCTACATTGAGCAACCTGATGGATTTTCATTATTAGATGATGGAGACATGGTATGCAAATTGAAGAAATCTCTTATGGATTAAAACAAGCCCTAGACCTTGGTAAGCTAGATTGGATAAGTGTTTGTTGAAATTAGGATTTAACAAAGGTATTGTTGATAGTAATCTTTATTTCAAGATTGAGAATGATAACATTTTGATTATTGAAGTTTTTGTTGATGAGATTATCTTTGTAGGAGATGATGACTTGAGTATGAGGTTTTCTCATGATATGCAGAAAGAATATGAGATGTCTATGATAGGAGAGATGAAATGTTTCTTAGGTTTATAGATTTCACAAACTGGAAAAGGTATTTTTATATCTCAAGCTAAATATTGGAAGGAAATACTGAAGAAGTTTGGATTAGAATATTCTAAACTAGTTGGAACTCCTATGGTGACTAGCTACAAATTATCTAAAAGTGATGAATTTGTAAAAGCTAATTAGACCTTTTACAGATCTATGGTTGGTGGACTGCTATACTTGACTTAGACTAGACTTACCATTATGCATGTTGTGTGAATGGTTGCTAGATATCAAGCTGATCCGAAAGAGAATCATGTCACTGCAGTAAAGAGGATATTCATATACTTGAAAGGACCTATGGATTATGGTTTATGGTATTAGAGGAATGATGATTTCATGTTATGTTCTTACACTAATGCTGATTGGGCTGGTGATGTTGATGATTGGAAGAGTACCTCTGGTGGTGCATTCTTTTTGGGTAAGAAAATTGGTTTCATGGGAAAGTAAGAAACAAGATTCAGTTTCCTTATCTACTATTGAAGATAAATACATTATTGTTGCTAGTAACTGCACTCAGGTAGTTTGGATGAAACAAACGTTGAAGGATATTAGAGTTATTTATGATGAGCCTACTATCATATATTGTGATAATTTTAGTTTAATTAATATATTAAAGAACCCAGTGCAACATTCAAAGACTAAACATGTATCAATCAAGTATCATTTCTTGAGAGAAAAAGTTAGTGAAGAGGAAGTGAAGCTAGAGTATGTGTCTACAAAGGAACAAATTGTTGATATTTTCACTAAGCCTTTGCCTACAAATACATTTGTCTATTTGAGAGATAAGTAAGGGGTATCCACCCCTCTTGATGAGAACTAGATGCATTGAGTTGCATCAATCTGGTGGACTTCACAGTCTTATCTTCTTGTTCATATTGACGAGTCTATGTTTATCCTCTGATGGAGTAGTATGTTTTTGGTTTAGTTGAGCTAGTTATAATCATGATTTGTTTATTCTAAGGGGGAGAGTAAGTTTGGTTTTCTATTTTGAAATTTTTTTTCATTGATGTAAAAGGGGGAGAGAAAGCATGTGAAAACCCTATTTTATCTGCTTGATCGTAGGGAGAGTTTGTTAGAGATTTTTTCTTTCTTTGCATTGATTATTTTTCACATCCATATGTTGCCATCAATGCCAAAGGGGGGGATTGTTGGACATTGCTACTGCTAGGATATGTTGTTGTCATTGATGTCAACATATTCCTATGATTTATTGCTTCGATGGTTGCAGATTGGTTTATTGGGATCATGGTTCAGAATATGGACTATTTCTAGTATCATTATATTTTTTTGTATTGGTTTCAATGATCTAGGAGCTCAATTGATCATATCATATGATCCGGTCTATAGTTTGGTTCTTTTGATCAGTGCTTTGTAGAGTTTGGTATTTCCTTTGGCATATTCTGCAGTGATCGGATCTTGAGTTGAGATTTTGGAAGATTGTTTGGGATGTTCTTGTGTATCTTCATTTTAGATGGTTCATGATTTGGTGCTCCACAAATTATCTTTCCTCGCGACGGTTGCCGCTGTTTGAGTGTTCTTGAGTTTCAAATGTTGATCAATGGAGATTTGATAAGTGGTGTCGGTGCAGTTGTTACAGGTGATTCTAACGCTCTTTATGGTGTTTCATAATTTTCTCCTATTTTTTTAATGATCTACATTGGTTATTGTGTGTGTTTTTGGTGATTTTCATGATTTGGTGATATTCTTCATGTTATGTGGTATTTTGGTGGTCTAGCATGTTGCGGTTGATCTTGGCATGATTTCCAATGGTGTTGTGTGTTTGAGCATTTGGTTTGGGTCCATGTTATGGATTTTATATCATAATATTGGTTTGGTGGTTGATCTTTGTATCATGTGATATGATTTTGTAATTATGAGTTGAGGGTTTGGCCGACCTTGTAGTCAAGGTTGATGAGTTGTATAAATAGGTGATATAGTCATGTAAATTGGTGTATCGGTGTTGTGTCTACATTATCAGAGAATGGTAAAGGTTTGAACAAGTGAATACATCCTTCAACATTGTGATTGAGTGGAGATTGGAATGTTGTAGAGAAAACAAATGTGCTTAACCAGAACTCTCATCATGCATTTATAGATGCTATTCTTTCAGTTCATTTGATTCTGGATTATTGTCTGAATATTTTGTAAGTCAGTGAGACTTCCTTGTAAGGTAGTGAGCCTTCCTTGAGGGTTGTTGCCTTCTGAATTATTGTATTTTGAGTAGTGAGCTCTAGGCAATGAGCCAGAATGTATGTGCTTCCCCATTGTAATTATTTTCACATACTACTATAGAGTATCATCTTATTGTGGGTATGTTCCCACCATGGTTTTCCCCTTAACCAAGTTTTCCACATCAAAATATTGGTGTTGTGTGTTGTGCTATCAATTTGCTTATCTTTGTTGTTGTTGTAGTTAATTAGATTTATATTTGAGGTTAAGTTTGTTAATCCAATGAAAACTGATTCACCACTCCCCCTTCTCAATTTTCCTTCATTTTTGTTGCCAACACCTCTATCCTTCTTATTTTAATGAGAGTAAAAATGAAATTTGAAATTATGAGATTATAGATATATGGTTTAGACTAGTGCCTTCTTTTCCTATTGGTCTTAGAGTCTTATTAACCTGATTCCTTATATTCTCCTTGTTAGACAATACAACTACCATCCACTATTAATTCTTCCACACTTAATGACTCAATTTGAATATGACAATTACCATACATGCAATTTTAATCTTTCCTAGAAAGAGGCATATACAATAATTAATCCAAGAGTATATCTTATCTTGTTCACACCACACAACAACGTAGTAGTTTGAAAATAATGAAATGACCACAGTTGTAGAGAGATTTAAGAAGCCTTTGATTTCTTAGCACCAAAATAACAAGATCGAATTGAAAATTATCCAAAATACTTCTTAACGCAGTATAGGAATTGAAAGCAAACTAGTTTGTATATTAGTAGAGATATAAAAGTATATATTTTTCATCATGTCTTGCATAGAATAAATGATCTTCCTCTTATAAGGAAAGATCAAACACATATGAAAAATCATGTCTTTTAGAAGTAAAACAAAAATTAGTTACATAATGTAACTAATCAAACAAGTCTTCTTAATGATTTAAAAGAAACAAATTCACAGCCCCTAAGTGGTCTACATATTCCTTCTCCCTATAGGTAGTGATATTTGAGACAAAATGTATATCATAACATATTATTTTCTATAGAGCCTATTTAGGATGATCTTCATGTTGTCCTGAATGTGATCCTTTGTCTTTGATCTCCTCCAATGCGTGTGGGTGATCCTATGACAATAATTCTTTCCATTGTTTCCGAGGCGTTAGTGTACCATCATCATTTCTCAATAGTGAGTGGAGTGTCTTCTATATCCAACCAATTCATATCATCCTCCAATTCTTCTTTGTACTCCATGTGTTTCTACCACAACTTTTTGACATTTTTTGGCAAATTGGAAGATTCAAGGTCTTGCACCTTATCAACTATTTCTTTCACCCGTTCTGTTATCCTAGCATGTTCCTGTAATACCCTGAAGGTTCCCACATAATTATTCTGGTAATCATTTGCACACTACATCATTTCATTGAACCTATGGGTGACTATTCTTGCCATCATGTCATAGTAACCCTTTTTCCTTGTTCTTCCTTCTTCTTCAACTTCTTTTGTAGCTTCTCTGCCTGATATCTCCAATAATTTGTGTCTTGTAGTGCTTCAGTGATCTGCTGCTCCCATTCATAAGAAAACTCTTCTCTGTTAGGAATCAACCTCAACTCCTCCAACTGATGAATGTGTTCCTCTACTTTTTTATACTTTACCCTATAGGCATCTCTTTCCTTCACTACATGTTTTATCAGGGCCTTAGTGAATTTTGCCACATTAACATTTAGGTTTGTTGTTTCTAAGGGATTCATTTCACCAGCCCTTTGGACCATGAGATGACCAAATACCTTATCAGTCTCTACTAAGGTGGGCATTTTATTCCTAGGGTATAAAGCTCATTGTAACAACACCTTTTTATCTGGATCAAAGCCAAAGATAGAGTATATTTTGTCAATATCCCATAATGACAACATCTTTTCAATATCATGGTTCTTTACAAATCTATTGAATAATAGAACATAACTAATATCCCATCTAGGTACAATGAGTACACCGATATTTTGAAGGATTTGTCTTCCCCTAATAGGGGTCATGGTAGCAATTTCATTATCTACATCTTGTTGCAGTTTGTCAAGTAATTCACCCTCATTTTCTTGTGTCACTTCACCAACTTATTGCTTGAGTAGTTTTCATTTGTACCTATATAGAAATGTCTTGAACTCTTGAGAATGAATGAACTCATCATCAAAAATAAACTTTTCACTAACAAGCTGTCTGATATCTTCTCTTTCTGCTATGGCTTCTATAACAACATCCTCTTCTTTTGGGACATGGGATGGATCCCGCTCTTGGACATCCTTCGTATCACTTTGTATTAAGGGGGTAGGCTACTTGGACATACATAGAAGAGATGTTACAACTTGTACATTTCTTCCCAAGGGCTTTCTTGTATCCCGATCCAAGGCACTCAAAGGGACTCCATAAATTACTCTATCCAAATGAGAAATCTTTTCATTGATGCAAGAAATGAGGTCCTAAATATCTAAACGATCATCAGCCTTCAACAAATTATGATTCTTTTTCCATTCCTTATCCCTAATTACATTTTCATAATCTTCCAGCTTATCCATAACTTGCAGCTCAGTCAAATTCCTGATCAAATCATCATGTATAAGTGGAATGTGCTCATAAGATCATATTTCTGTGATTGTTTTGATGAGCTCATGAATCCTTCAGGGTCAAAACTGACCCTAGGTTCATCCTATGCTGGGCCATAATTGTTAGGGTTTCAAGCAGATCCGAAGCAAATATGAACCAACAATTATATGCAGATTTAAATACAAAAGATAAAGCAATAAAATAGGACACAGATAACACAAAGATTTAACGTGGTTCACCCAAAATGGGTTACGTCCACCATACACAGTCGTCCAATCTTTCTTATTATCTAGCAAAAATAGTACATCAACCTTGCAATGCCTTAAGCATCCTAGCCGCTTATAACATGCGTTTTTAGGCAACAAACAAAGTTGGCCTTTTTAGGGTTTTATTACAATGTTGGTTTTTATCAACACAAAAATAGCAAAAAAAAATTTCTCAGGGGCTGCCACCCCCGAACCCCTGTAACAGGCTTCACCCACTTTCCTAGGGCCTGACCCGGCCCTGAACCCTAGCAAGAATACATGCTAAGTGTATAGTACCTTTCTAATCAGTCACCACATATCAACAATAATAGGCAAACTTATCTTTTATAAGATTATAACCTTTGATGGAGGAAACTATAAATTCTGAAAACTATAGGTACCCAAGCATAAGGGACTGTTTCCCATGAGCTCCTAAATGTGTGGATCTCACTTCAATGAGTTGCCTTATAATCTCCAAATGTGCAATCTTGTTTGGCACCATTTTAGGGAGTAACAGAGGGGTACCTTCAAATACATACACTCTGATCTTTGTGCAATCCTTGACAGAAATACCAATCTCCCCAATTATGTTTGATTACCCGTCATTCATCATACTCTTTAGACCTAAGAAATTTCTGATTTTTCAGTGTTAAAGCATAATTGCATGGCTAGCCAAGAAGTTGGCATAAGGGTTTAACAAAGTATTCTTGAAAACATAAGTATTGGGACTATGTGCATCGTTCATCCCATGCAGTTGTCCATATTTGAACCAACTTCCTTATGCCCTATCTGTCATATTCATTAACTCTTAAACCATCGGTCCACATATCCAATCCTTTCCCAACATACAGGAGCATGTGCATAAGCACTGAATGATGTTTGAAATAAATTTCATCTGGGTTGTCTTTGATATCCTCCAATCCACAATTTATCTAGATCACCATCATCAACACATAATCAAAGGGTCGAGCATCATGCATTTGCACATCTGCAACTAGCACAATAGTAGCTACATCCATAAGAATTTTTGCCTCAATCCCCATAATTTGATAGATTAAATAGTATGTGTATTTGAAGTATTCCTCAAATAAATCCAACTCATATGGGGGTTCCTCATTTTCATCAAACACCTTGAGATCATTTCCACCTTTGGGCCTATGAGCTGGCAACTCCCACCTCCTGTACACATCCTTATGTCTAGCATATTCATTTGTCAAGAGAGTGATATCAATAGGTTGTTCAAAGGTTAGGTTTAGATCAAACACTTTGGACATGTAGTCCCTTGTTATAGGTAATAGTGGCTTCCCAACAACATTATGAATCACTTTGGTTGTAGGATCATGATTTTTGGCTAGCAAAATCATTAAATCAACATTAACATAGACGTTGGTGACTACCAATTTTTTGACATTAAAAACCCATGGGTTGCAAATAGGTTTTGCCTTGTTTCTTTTTCTGAAATGATACAACATTAATTCACACCCTCTTATGGGCATCCAAACATCCCCCAGGTTCTCATATTCATCCCCTAAAACATCTGATTGAGATGACCTTCTTGACTTGGGGCTAGAATCAAGAAATTGGTCTATTAGATCTTGGTTTAGGTGTCTTCCCTCCTTTTGTTTCTTAGGTTTTGGTTATGAGGGATTCTCTATTTCGGTTGCCTTTTCCCTTTTTTTTCTAACCCTAGGTTTTTTAGATGAATCCTACATAGCAACAGAAACTAAACAATTGAATTTAAAAATATTTACTCTGAAATCGGGCACTTACTTGTAATGGAATTACCAATTCTAAACTTGCTAGCTTATTGTTCTAATCTTCTCTAGCCTTCATTGTCTAGATAATCCCATAGTGATTGAATGAATCTAAATTCCATCTTGTAAGTTTTATGAATCGTCGCTTTGAGGGATAGTTGCAAAATGGTCATTTAATGCCTCAATTTAAAATTTGTGTGACATAATGTCAAGTTGAGGCATATTAATGTTGTAGGACTGTACATCTTGTTTTACTGCCACTTGGGCATTTTAGATTAGGTATCAGTTTCAGTGAAACCATGTTTCCTTTCTCCATTGTCTTCAACTTTGTCTAAACATAAACTCCCATCGGTGTAGTAACCTCCAACTCCTCCGACATTTCGGTGTAGAGCTGACCTTCAGTATAGCGCTTGTGCCTTTTATCGATTTGCATAGTTACACCAAAAATGATTGCTTTGGCCAGACCATCATCAGGTTTTGTCGATAGAATATTGTAGTTTCCTTTCATAGTTGTTGGTCCCACCTAGTTTTCAGTATAGCATGCTATTTTGGTGAAACCATTTTAAGTTTGATAGACTTTAGTTACTATACCGAAAACCATTAGTTTCAGTAAGAGGAGTTAGGAGATTCCTCGACGCCTTATAGTTATGCTTTTATATTTTTGGTATAACCCAGGTGCCTTACCCCCATAAGCTTATTTTTTGTCATAGTGTGAGCTTGCAACAAAATATTTTTGTTCTTAGTAGAATGCCTATGTTACACCGAAGCTCATGTTTTTAGTGGAACATAAAGGGAATTATATTGATAGAGAAAACCCTTTTCAGTGTAACTAGCCTTCTCATAGAAGGTTATATTTGCTTTTCCAATGCTACTTTCTACCCCAAAATGGTATTCTTTTTGTTAAGTTGCACACTAAGTCTTGCCGAAAAATGGCTTTCTCGCCATGAACATCTTAATGCTCTACTTTGAAGCTATATGTTGAGCTCTACCCTCATGGGAGCCCATTTTACCCCACATATAATTTTTTTTTGCAATATCATGT
Source organism: Cryptomeria japonica (assembly GCF_030272615.1). Classification (NCBI taxonomy): domain Eukaryota; kingdom Viridiplantae; phylum Streptophyta; class Pinopsida; order Cupressales; family Cupressaceae; genus Cryptomeria; species Cryptomeria japonica. The sequence goes on from NC_081414.1 coordinate 242,163,311, forward strand.
CTTTCATTAATCAAATTGTAACAATAATAATGTTATCTGATAGATGAATAAACTATTCTTCTCGAACCAGTATCATGAACGCACAGAGCCTAGTGTCAAAAATAGAGAATTTTCTACTAGGTTGATGGAATATAAGAATCATAATGATTGTAGAGTTTACGAAAATAGATAATTAGGAATTTTAAGGGAGACTAAATTTTCCCAAAAATTAGGGTTCCAACAATGGCTCTGTCTGGGGATGTATACCCCTAGCGGGTATAAAAAGAACCCAATTTTCTTTGGGAAAGAGTCTAGAAAGGAAAAAAAATATAGGAAAATGGAATGGTATAATACACGGGGATAAAACCTAAACTACTGCACGTGGATAATAATCAAGAGAACATTCTCTTTAGGAATTGTCCATGCGCTGGCAATTCCATATTTTCATCTTCCATATTTTGTAAAAAATATGAGTCTTCTCCATTCTTCCTTGTGATGACAAAAGGACCAACCTATTGACGGGTGTTTTGACACACTCACCAACAATTAGGTAGAATATGTAATGTATACTACCTCTCGTGGAAAGAAATCAATCTTAAAAGACTAATTACTCCAAGGTCTCTATAGTTGGGTCACGACGGTGTTGGGTCACTCAGTGGTTGATGCGATTGTACCTATCAAGGGGCTTGCTAGTTGAAACAAACAAACAAAATCCTTTTTTTGTATTTTTGATTTTCACTTTCTCAAAATAAACAACAAAAGATAGACAAGGGAAACAAGAAAATAACAATGAAAATGATAAAATAACAACTAAATGATGCACACGATTAGAATTTCATAATCCAAATATTATCAATACCACTAAATCAACATTCAAATGACGAACTCTAGAAAATATATAAAGTCAGACAACTTTACACAACAACAAAAAATAATATATCACCAAACCAATAATCGCCCTATCAATTTAATCTTTATATACCATTTTCATGTGCAATATGATTCATAAAATAATAAAGCATCCAAAAGAACTAGTTGCTGATTTAGATGATAGAAGTTACCAAATCATGAGGAACACAACCATATAGAGTACACAAGTAGATCAGGCAATCCACAAGCTTCTTTTTGTATTAAACTTCAAAGAGTACCACAAAATATTCTAAACTTATAAAAATTTGCATAAAAATCTCTAATGGAATCTCTAAAAATGGACCTCAAGTCATCAATTCACGGACCCTCAAAATGGCCCAAATTCCACAATTTATAGAGTTTTACCCTACATTCTAGGAAGGCATCATGCCTAAATTAAGGATTACAAAAATCAAAGAGTCATAGTTGACATGCAAGTCTCTGCCTTTGAACTCTAATTAAGTACTACTAAACTGGTACTCAAGGTTCACTTCCAAAATAGTACTCTGGAAGAAGGTATTTTGTAACATGCATAAACATCTCCCAAAAAGGAAGTGTGAGTTACAGTGTCAGTTGAAGGCCTAGTTGTAGTGGTGGTGATGGTAATCCAACATTCAAAACTAGGATTACAAAATGATGGGAGTCACAGTCGACATGCAAGTCACTACCTGTGAACTCCACTTAACTGTTATGAAACTAGCACTCACCGTTCACTTCCATGATAGTGCTCTAGAGGCAAGTATTTTGTAACATGCATAAATGATACAAAATAGAAGAAAGTGATCATGTCTACAAACTAGGATTACAAAATTATGGGAGTCACAATCAGCATGCAACTCACTACCTGTGAACTCCACTTAATTTTTACGAAACTAGCGCTCACTGTTCACTTCCATGATGGTGCTATAGAGGTAGGTATTTTGTAACATGCAAAAATAATGCCCAAATAGAAAGTGTGACATCTAGTATCAATTGAAGTTATAGTGGTTGTGGTGGTGGCACTTCTTCAACATGCATTTTGCTTTTTCTAACTGCATGCTTGTCTTTTATTCCTCTTATAGTTCTGGTAGTTGCTGACAAAGCAGTCTATGAAAGCGACAGGTGGATCAAAAATATACTCCATTTTGAATTTAGAGACTCTGAGCACCTCCTCTATAATCTCTAGTTTGTCTAAGATATCAAGGTCTAACCCCGATATTGATATTTCATGGTTGGTAGGTTTCTCTCCAATTTAATCCCTCCTCTAGTCTTCTTCCGGGATGAGGTGGAAGGTTCCATAAGTCTACTTCAACCTGCAACACAAGATACATAATTAGCTTGATCATATTAGCAAAACCATAAGGGAATCTGAGGTTCTGGGGTCTATTTATTGATGATTTTGGGATTTCGGGGTTCTGGGGTCCATTATTGAGGATTTCAGGATTCCGGGGTCTCATAGAGGTTTAACTACGATGCACAAGGGTGTCCGGGATTCTGAAGTTCTGGAATCCTAAAATATTTCAAGCTCCAATGAGAAGGCACTTCAGAACTTTAAGAACCCAAGGTTTCAAAGTGGGGCAAAATGAAGTTTCGAGATTTTGGGAACCCAAGATTCCAAAACCAAGAAACAAGGCCAACAACCTACGAATCGATAAAAAATGATTTTTTATTAAAATCATGAAATCTAACACTAAACCCTAAACTACAAAAAACAAGAAACATGCAAAATGAGAAAACATGGACAAGGAAACAAAAGACCAACTTGGAGGAGGAAGGACTGAGGAAAAATGAACAAGCAATGAAATGGAGACAACAACGACCAATGAGAAGATGCACAACACAAAAAACACACAACGAAGACTTTGGGGTTTCAAAATCCCAAAACTTTGAATTCAAACAAAGAAAACAAAATAGAAGGAACAAAACACACTTTGTGATCCCGAGAACCCAAGGTTCTGAAATGCGAATGAAAAGGAAACAAAGCGAAGCAAAAAGGGGGCCCCTAGCTTGAGAAGCGAAAAGTTGGGGTGTGTTATACAGAGCATAACAAATGGCGAATTAATTGGGAAGATGCTTCCACACATTTTTAGGCACTTAACCCTTCAAGAACCTAGAATCTCCAATTTATGCTCATACTAGAAAACTCAAATAAAACTAACTTAATGAAGCCTCAACACACCAAAGAGACCCAAGTTACAATTGAAACCTCAAGTGTGTGAAAATGATTCATTTACCATCCATTTAGTGTCATTACAACCAAACAAGGTAGACTCCATCTAGGATACATAGGTGAAGTATGCAGTTTCCAATGTGCAATGATATCCTAGGGGCATAACTCTGCTACTAGCTAGGCATCTATAGCCCTGACAGAGATACCCCTGGTTCCCCTCAAGTATTGCTCCACTACTAGTCAGACATTCATAGCTCTGATGGAGGTACTTGAATGACCCTTGTAAATTGAGATTTTAATAAGTCTTTTTTCTTTTTTCTTTTTTTCTTTTGTACTTTTCTTTCTTCTTTCTTTTTCCTATACTTTCTGATAATTATATTATTTTCACTTTTCTCATTTTTCTAATAATGAAGTTTGAAACTGGGCTGGGAACCACAATGGACATCGTGAAGGAAACATTAATCTTTGGATTTTTTTCTTTAAATAGAGTTACCAAACTTGATGTAGACTAACCTATGGATTTCTTAAGATGTCCAGTGCGTGATAGGTTTTCAACTGCTTCCTAGAAACTCATAAATGCACCAAGTCAAGATAAATGCTAACACCTTCAAGATTGAAGAGTATGAAAGTAAACTAAAGTTTCTTAGGTAAGTGAGTGATCGAGTATCCGAAAATACCTACAAAAAACTCTCAACTAAGTCACTCTCGTTTATACCCCTTATGCAACACTCCAAAAACAACCTTACAATAGGGGAGCCCCAAACAAAGGAAGGAGAAGGAACAAAGGCACAATAAAGGAACAAGAAAACAAAAACCCACATGCAAGGAAACAACAACATAAAGCGAAAAGAAAGAATAGGGGAAAGAGAAGGAAGAAACAAGATTGGAAAAACCAAAACACAAGAAATAAAAGAGAAGACAACACCACACACAAGAAGGCGAAAGAACAAGAAAGGCCAAACAACAAGGAAAAGAAATGGAAACAAAAAGGAAACTAAACTAAACCTACCTGCTTAGCCTAAACTACCACTAGACCAACTTAAGACATGAGCTTTACAAAATGGGACAACAAAAATTTTGACCACTTCTTGATTGATTCTTCATTATGTTCAGTAGTAAAAAATTAGTTGGCCAAGTCCTAAGTCTAAAAATTTCATTTTTGTACTTAGAAATGTAAAATTTTGGCAATTTAAATTCGTTTTGAGAGGGCAAAACTATAAAGATCAACAATTGTGGGTTTTCATTATGACAATGATCTACCCACAAATATCTTGGTATTCCCCCGACCTCGTATTCAAACACATAGTAATCAACACATGGAAAGAAAGGGAAGGAAGCTACCTGATTTGATTGCATTGTAGGTGCATGCTCTTGCATAGTGACTTTGTCCTTATGAGGTCCCAACTCAAGGTGCAACTTGTATTCCTACTTAGGTTCATGCATGTCAAGAGAAATAACATCCATTAGCAATGTGATATTCTAGTCATCAATATTAAATTTAACTTTCAACACATCATTATTATGAAGACCAACACCAAGCAGTGAATTAAGACACTTAACTTCCAATGGACTATTTACTTCAAACCCCTCTTCTAGTAAGTCATAATATTTAAGTTCATCATTCTCCAGATTATTAAAATTAGAATGTTTACCTTCAACATTACCTACCATGAAAATCTCCCAAGCCATTACAAAGTCTAGACAACCTACCTCGGAATTTGATTCAAAAGGATGAATCCTACATGAATCACATGTTGCAAAATCCAACATGTTACACAAGCAGCTACGACTACTCATCTCTATGACCAATTCCAACACAAGATTAATTTTCCTTTCCATTTCTTCTACTAAGGAAAGTTGCATGCTATCTTTTCCTTTTAACATTTGAAACTCCTCTTCATGATGCACAACATCAATTCCCTGCACAAAATCATCAGCATTAGCAATTTCATTACCAAGGTTATTAGCAACCGATGAATAAGACATTTCTCTTGAAAGTTCATTAAAATGTATAGAATCAAATGAAGAGTTCTCCATTTTATGTTGTTGATCTCGTTGAAGCATACCCATTTTTGATTGTGCCTCTTGCATACACTTTGCACTTTCTTGCACTCCTTTAACCTAGAACATATCACAAACACTTTGTTGCAATAAGAGGTAAGTGTTTTCATCATTATTCATTGATACTTCTAACTTTCTCTCATGATTGATATAAATATGATCCAAACATTTATCAAAAAGTCTTTGGCAAGTTTGAATCTAGTTTTCACTTGTTTCTATGTTTGCATCAAAAGTCTCAACATCTGAGTCATTGTTATGAAAAGGGAAGAGGTCTTCCACTACTTCATCCAAAAATATACTACATTATGTTGCATCATTAACACTCTCTTCAACCAAATTAGAGTAAATTGTACATTCCAATGAGAAGCTCATATCATCCTTGGTAATGAAAACATTCTCAAACACATCACCTTTGTCCAAACAAGTCAACTTATCGTTAGTTCTCAATCATTTCCAAATTTTCTCTAAAATCACATTTCTTGCTTATGAAGTCCATCCAAAGATCAACATTATCAACTTCTAAACAACAAAAATTATCGTTCATAACTTTGCCTAAGCAATTATCCATTGTTGAACCAACCTCTTTGTACATAAAATCCATACACAAATTTGAATCAACCTCATTGTGTGGGGCTAATTCAATTTTCATTTGATCAACACTAACTCATTTGAGGTCAAAATCTGATGAAATATTCCGACGAAAGTGAATTAATTTATTGTTTTGTTAGGTACCTTTCAATTTAATGTGAGATTTTCATTTTTTCTTTAAAAACATTCCGACATTCGTCAAAATTTCGACAAACAATAATTTTCATCGCTATTCTGACGTTATTCCGACGAATGCTTAAACCTGTTTCCAACGAGTTTTTTTTGTTAGCGCACGTTTTCTTAATGTGGGGTCGGTTGACGGGTATACAGTTTGATTCTCTAGCCAAATGTTTTAATATGTTTAATTATAGACCTATTTGATGATTCCAATTGGCACTTGAGGTTGACATAATATTGTGAGTAATCCAAACATTCCTTTACAGTCACTTGACAAGGAATTTTTATGTTATTTCAGTCTCTTATTTGAAGGACACTATCAAACTTTCCCAAAAAATAGTGGCAGTTATAGTTTGTTAAGTGCAGTTGTCTCTCACTTTGTATTCATTTTAAAGAACCATGTTTGTTATCACAAATGTACTATTACTTAGTGTATGGATTCGTCTGATAATGATGAACAAATGATGACTATTTAGGTATGTCCTCACAATAAACTTTAAAAGTTTGACTTCTTCCAATTTTTTGAGTCTTCCATTGTTTATAGGCCTTAAGGACCTTTTAAACATTGCCTCAAGTACATGTAGACATCCATGAAAGTACCTTGACTCCCCTTGTGATCCATGTGGAAAGTGAACAATTGTAATGAGCATACAAAAGTTTCTAAGTCTGACCCTTGATAGTAAGTTCACAAACTTGATGGGGTGTTTTTACAAAACAAAAGCATATTGGAAAAGGTTGTATTACAAGTTTTAATGTCTCTGTTCCTAGAGTTTTATCCTTGTGGAAAAAGTTTGAATCCAAAGTTCAAATGTAGTCCTTGTGAAGGTGCATTTATATCATGAGTGGATGTGTAAAGCAACATATTTGAAGCATGGTTTCATTGATCCCTACTGTCCTATTGATCACGAGTAGTGTTCCTTTGTTCAAGCCTTTTATCCACTAAGTTGGCCTTGTTATGTGTTAAATCCTGATGAGACATTGTGCCAAGAGGCATTGTGGGTGGTTTTTATGATTGGAGCCTTGTTTTGACAATTTATCTAAATATTCAAGCTTGGTAAAGAAAAATCATGTCAGATAATATTAGTGCAGAACAAAATAAAGAAACACTTGCTAGATTGTGGGCTAGATTGAAAAGAAAGGGTGATGGGAAATTTTATTGTCCTTGCAATAATTGCAAGGGCTTAAAGACGAGAAACTTTTAATTATAACAACTGAGAAACATTGTAGGCAACATGGTCATGTTGAAGGGGGGCATCCATTGGTAAGTTGTTCATTATATGTCTTTATATTGATTAAATTTATAAATATTCATATCGTTTTAACATGAATTTTAATATATATAAAAAAATCACTTGATCATGATCATGGTTTATTTGTGTCGATCATTATTATAAAGGTGGGGCACCCTAGGGAACATGATATGGATTACCTCAGCTCGAAGATTATGGATTTGCAAGAAGAGGAACATGGAGCTGTGAATATCGAAGATGAAGTTAATGATCCTATGAAAGAAGATGATCATGCACCAGAATTTTTTTTGAAGATGATGGTACAAATACATTGATCCATGACATATTTAGTGGCACAGTTGATCAAGATGATGATCCAGATGACTTTTATGATGTTCATGATTTACCTGTACTTGAGAAGGCATACGAGCCCCTTTATGAAGGCTCCCAAACAAATCCTCTCTATGTTCTATTGTTGCTAGTGAACTTGAAGGTTATGAATGGTTTATCCAACATAGCAATCTCATGGATGTTAAGGTATGTTATATATGTCATCTTTTTTAATCTTTTTTTTTTGGCAAAAGTGGCAAGCCACTGATATATATATATATATATATATATAAGATAATTGATTCAAGAGCTCAATAGGGAAAGAACCAAGAAGAAAACCCTATATCCTTACTCAGGTACAATGGAGAAAGAGAAAAAAAAGCTATAATAAAGAATCCCTACAAACCTCATAGAGGCCAAAATTGAGACTAGTGGAACAAGATAAACCAAGAGAACTCTTAAAAAGGGCCCCCACATCCGGTTATCATTGATCTTGATAAACATAATTGTGGATGCCTGAGCACTATAGAGCTGCCACAACTAGTTACCGATGAGCATATGTGTGTACTAGTCAACTACAGAAAAAGGAATGTTACTGGTTGAGTTATTCTGGAACTATAATACCGGTATGCTTCCCTATTCATCAGTTCATAAGAGCCTCCATTTCCAATACAACACTGCATATTTACTAAATATCTCCACCACCAATTTTGTTACCAGTTACCGAAGAGACTCACACTTGTTAACGGTGAGCAAATGTGAAAATTGGAACACTGATGTTGCCAGTGAGCAGATGGGAATATTGGTCCATAGAGGAAAAAGCCAAAAAAACTAGTTGTGCTATACCGGAGCTTAAATATCAGTATGCTAATGTAACCGGTTGTGTTATACCAGAACTTAAATACCAATATGCTAGCTTATTTACCAATTTACGAGAGAGCCTCCAATACCAGTACTAAAATACAAAATGACTCCCTTACCCGATCTGCAATGCTGGATAATTAGAAACGAGGAGATTAAAGCTTAATAGGCTGAACCGGTAGGCCCCAAACCTATATAAATCATCAAAATTACACCTCCATAAGCTGCGAACTCAACAAGAAACCATCACCAACTTTGACCAGCTGGTCCCTAAAACCAGTATGAGCATCAAGAATTACCTCTCCAATCATTGAAATCTTAACAAAAATCCATCACCAACATTGAGTGCAACAAAGGCAGATATCAGGTCTTCAATCGATGAACAATGGATTTTATTGACTTGGTCAAAGGAGAGTCGAGGAGGAGGAGAAATATTGTTCTGCATAGAAACTTCATCACCCACTATCATTGCCAGAGAAATAACATATGGCTCTATTTTCTCATGATCATGACCAAAAATTGCTAGGATGGTATGCATTTTAGAGAAGATTCTTCTTTTTAAGTCTGAATTTAAGCTTGTCCCTGCATTGTTGGAAGCAATTTGGAAGGGTCTCACATTTTGCAGGGAAAGCGACCACTTTATACTATCAAAGATTGCAAGAAATTCCTCATGTGTGACCAGAAGCTACCTGGGAAAAATCCCACCAACTTTTTCCTGACCATTCCACAAATTATACTGGCGGATGGCATCCAAAAGTTGGTTATCATTCAAATAATTTGCCTGAATCATTTTATGAATGATATTTTTCAAGGGAACCCAAGACTACAACAAATCTACTAAATTGGAAAGAAATATGGAAGTCAATTGGGAAGGAAAGAGAAACCTTTTCTCCTATGGATGGAGTATTTCTTCCCCAATAATTCTCTTGATACTTTGTTTGCAATGTTGACAGGAGGTGTTGAATACAATACCCAATTGGTCTTCAGTGATATGGTCCTCAAATGGCTTCTCCCAATTAGCAACTAACATAGACACTCTGTAGTTTCACAGAGAGTAATCCATAATGCAATAAAATAGGACAGACTGCAAAGGCAAGAACATGTCGGTTATGAATGAAACCTGGTAGTAACATTGTCTATCTTGATATTCTCATACCCTACCAAAATCATTTCAAATCTTTGTCTGCTATGAAATAATTAGCAAGTATGAGAAACATGCTTGATATTGAGTTTATTAATTAGTTTGCAGAATAGCAGAGGGTGTCGCATGTGTGAAATCTCAACAAAGGAATGACTTTGATCTCATGAGACTCATAGGGAAGGTCGTCACCGTACTGCCAACATGGAAGCTCAAAGAATAAAGCCAAACATACCAAAATTTTAATCCACTTGTTGCGAGTGTAGAAAACTTCATTAATTGCTTACTCAAAAAAACTAGAGTTAATGCATTCAGTCGAGAGGTTGAGAAATAGGGTGAGCATGTCAATCATTTAAATATTTTTTCTTTCATCATTGATAATGCTTGCTAGATGAGGAAAATTTTCTACCTTAAAATTTAGAGATGCAAAGTCCACTGCCAACTTATCACAATCCAAATTTGCTAAAATATCTACTACTCTATTACCTTCTCTAAATATGTGAGAAATGCAACATTCTTCAAATGAATCTAGTAATAACCATTCTTGCTTTAAAATGTAGGAAATTTTCTAGTTAAATGAACATTTGGAAATGCAAGCTTTCACTATAATAGAGGAATCTCCTTCAACAAGTAACCCATGGAATCTTAACTTTTTTTCCAATGTCAGTCCATATAGTAAGGCAAGAGCTTCTACTAAATTATTTGTTCCAGGAGGAATAGAAGAAGATTTAGCTACCAAGAGATAACCTAAATGATCTCTAATACAAACACCAATTCCTAAATCACCAGGATTTCCCCTAGATGAACCATCAAAATTTAATTTCACAAAGCCAATTGGAGGAAGTTTCCATTTAGTTAGGTTTTTGTTGATTGACTGGATTTCCCGACCAAATGTGGCACAAAAAGAAGGGATAGGAAGACCTTTCCAAATCTTAATAATGCGGCCATCCCAAGATGAAAAATTAAAATTGCTACTTATGTTCTTGATATGAGAATTAATCTATTCTGAAGCATATTTCTCAATTCCTTCTAGAACCAAATGAGTTGGGGATTCAATCTGTTTAAAGATTCTTTTATTTCTTTCCCACTAGATTGACCAAATGATAGTTGTTGAAATACATTTCCAGATGCTAGCAAATAAAGATTTTGTGAAAAGAGTAGGCCAGGATTGAAAAAGTCCCCATAAAGTATAGGGCAGTGGCATAGATAAATTTAGTTTCTCCACAACATGGAGCCAACATTGGTTAGCAAAGGGACACCTAAGGAGTAAATGACCTACAGTTTTAGTTTCAGCTTTGCATAAAACACAAGAAAAAGAGTTAGTAATGTGAAATCTTTCCAATTTATCACTTGTTAATATCCTTTTTCTTAAAGCTAGCCAGGCAAAGCAGCCTACTTTAGAAAGTACAACACTATTCCAACAAAATGTATAAGCTTGACTCTTAACTTGCTATTTTTCCATATGTCGGGCAGCCACATAACCATCTCTAACTGAATATTTTCCATCATGAGCTGGAGCCCATAATAGTTTGTCTTCTTGATTTGAGATATACACTCTTCTTGTAGACAAAATTTCCTAAAGACATGACCTTTGATCATCTCTAATCGGTAGATCAAGAGGATCTTTCCAGATAGCTTTCCCTGAAAAAATTTCCACACCACTAACATAATCTATCAAAAGTGAACCCCAACATTTTTTTATAATTGGAATGGTATCCAAAAAGAGTTCTGAAAAATTTAAAGGAGGCAGGTCATTCCAGGAATCCTCCCAAAAATTAATTCTCTCTCCATTGTGGACCTCCCAAGATACATATCTTGTAATAATCTGCCAACAAGACATCATGAAGTTCCAAACCGTTGACCCTTTCAAGGGATCAAGGATTGCTATGACTCGGGAAGGGTTTAAAGAGTCCAAGTATTTTTCTTGCATGATTCTGCACCACTTGGTGCCTGGTTTGGAGACCATTTGCCACATAAGTTTACCTCAAAAGGTGATATTTCTTTTAGATAAGTCATGATGACCAACACCCCCTCCCCCCTTATCATGTGCCATTTCTTGAATCAAAATAAGCAGGATCTTCTTTTCTTCTGACATATTGTCCCTCCATAAGAAACCTCTAATAAATTTTTCAATTTGATCTATGACCCCAGCAAGGGCTTTGAGCATAGATATGAAATAATTGGGAATGGTAGACAAGACATTTTTTATTAGAAGTAACCTCCCTGATAAGGACAACCAGTGGGCCTTCCATGTGGATATGGCATTCTTAATTCTATCTATAATAGCTTTCCAATAAGCTGACTTATTGGCACCTACAAAAAAGGAATGCCAAGATATGTGGAAGGAAGACACTCTAGAGAAAAACCTAAAGAATCCACAATATTCCTTGTGATGATATCCTTTGTATTAAAAACATATATTTTAGATTTCTGAGCATTATTTCTTTGACCTGAAACTGCCATGTAAAGGTCCAAAGTTTGCCTGATCTACTTTGCCTCCTCAACATTTGATTTACCGAACAATAGTGTGTCATCAACAAATAAAGAATGTGTAACTGACACTGATGTACCTTCAATATGTGCACCCGTCCAAAGCCCTTGGCCATGTTTAGACTTAATAATTCTACTAAAAGCTTCTGCCATAATTATAAACAAAGATGGGGATAAGGGGTCTCCTTGTCTCACTCCTTGCGAAGCAGCAAAGAAACTGGCAAGAGCTCCATTAATTAACACTGAGAAGTGAGCTCCTGAGATGCAAGCCCTAATCCACTTACACCACTTTTCAGCAAATCCAAATTTGCTCAAGACTTTAAACAAAAAAGACCAATTAAGTTTGTCATAAGCTTTCATCATATCCAGTTTGACTACAAAAGAAGATGTATTATTGGAGTGGATGGAGTGCAACACTTCATGAGAAACCAAGGCACCTTCCATGGTTTCTCTTCCTAGAATGAAGCCACCTTGTTTTGGGGATATGATTTTGATTATTAGTTTCTGCAATCTCAAATAAATGGCTTTGGTAGTAATCTTGTATATTGTATTACATAACGAAATGGGCCTAAAATCTACAAAAGATGTTGGCTCTTTGATTTTCAGAATAATAGAAATATTTGTAGTATTGAAGTTTTGAAGAATGGATGAGATTTTTCTTGACTCCTCCATTGCTGTTAGCAATTAAGAGCCCAAAACATCCCAACATTTTTGGAAGAAAAGAGCCATAAAACCATCCGGCCCTGGAGCCTTTTCTGGCGAAAAAGAAAAGACTACTTTACGGATCTCTTCAATTTTAAAAGGGGCCAATAGTTGTTGATTATCCTGGGGACAAACAATATGAGGAATAGCATCCATAATCTCTTGTTCTTGCACATCAAGTGGAGGGTCTGAAGAGGCAGGGGCAAGTAAGTTCTTAAAGTAATTAACTCCTTCATCTTGAATTTCTTGAGCATCACGAAGGATTTTACTTGAGGATGCCTCCTTAATGGAGAATATAGTAGAGGCTACCCTCTTCTTCTTAGCTGACATATGAAAGAATTTGGTGTTTTTATCCCCTTCCCTTAACCATAGCTCATGAGATTTCTGTCTCCAGTATTCCTCCTCTCTCTTACAGAGTTCTTCCCATTCCACCTGAGCCTGTTTCTTCTTAGCAAACAATTATGAATCAAGTCCATTAGAGATGATCTGTTCATTAATCAGATGCAACTAATTTTCAACAAGTTCTTTTTGGGCAAATATATTTTTGAAGACACCCTTATTCCATGTTTTAATTTGGGTTTTAAAGTACTGCATTTTTTTATGAAATTTAAACATTTTGGTACCCCTCACTAGGGGGGCACTCACCCACCATTATCGAATCAAGACATGAAAGTGAGGATGTCGGAACCACATCCTTTCAAATTTGAAAGAAGGTATATGATTATGTTTTGGTGGGGTTGCCTTTTTTTCAATACTCAAAAGGATAGGGAAATGGTCTGAGCTTGTTAAAGGTAAAATTTGAACCTATAAAGAATAATTTTGAGCCCTCTATTCTTGAGAGAAAAGAAATTCATTTAATCTCTCCGCAATTTGTAAGAAACTGGCTCTCGTATTGGTCCAAGTGAAAAAGCCATTTTGTGGAAGACTGTCAAACAAGTCATTATCATTTATAAATTCTTTGAAATCTTCAATCATCTTCTAGAGAAGTAATTGCATTAAAATCTGCCCCCCCCTCCAAAATGACATTTTGCCCTGCAACTTGTTGAATGATTTGAGTGAGAGATGACCATAAATTCTTCTTCTCCTAGCTAGAGGTTGGATCATAGACATTTATCAAGCTAAATAACATATCAAAATGCTTTATACTAATATGTTGCCAATTGGTTCCTTGCTTTACAAACTAAGCAATGATCGACTTTGGATTCCGAAGAACCACGAGACCTCTTGAAGCACTATACTTTGACTATGTACTGACTTCCAATTTGGTCATTTGGCTATTGTTTTCTGGTAAACCTCATCTGACAATTTAGTTTATTGAAGTAAAACTACATCTGCCTGAGAAGAGTCAAGTTGTGACTTGATTCTCTTCCTTTTGTCAAGGACATTTATACCCCTGACATTCCAAGACAAGACCTTCATAGCTGTTGAGGAGAATTGTATTTAGTTCTCCTCGTAACTCTCTTGGAAGCTGAATTTTTTTTATCAAGGGTTGTTTGAATACTAGCATCAATTTCTTCTTTTGCTTTAACCTCTTTTGACTTTCTCCCTCTTTTTTTAGGAGTTCTCAATTTTGATTTACTTAAAGCAAGCATTTGGGAGATGGAAAGGGTTTGAGGAAAATCAAATCTTCCCTTAAATAGGTCTTCTTCCAAGGATGAGTTACAAGGGACAAGGTCTGATTGCTCTTCTTCTGCTAAAGCCCCTTCTTGGTCTATTATTGCAGATATTCTTGGAAACACATCCAGTGAAAACTGATGATAGATATCAATATCATCTAGACCAGGATTAAGTGGAACAAATAATTGTATTTTTTCCATATTGGCATGATCAATTGGAAAAATATGATAAGATGAAATAACCTGATTATGTACAAATACTTTATGTCTCCCAATCCAATCATCAAATTGTGACTGTGAAATTATCTCCATGTCCTCAAATTTAGTTAAATGAGACATATAGTCAACTTTGTCATTCATACTAGGACCCAGTTTATTATCATACCCTAGTAGTTGCATACAGTTAGCATACTTTCCCATCATCTCTTCCTGTGCAATTTCATCAAACTGTTTTGAAGCCACACTTAAAATCAGCTCATCTGCCATTCTTTGAAGCTCTTCTTCTGATTTTTTATTATATTTAGCCAAATGCAAGGTAGGAGAACTTGACTCTATATGAGCAAGACCCATTAAATCATTCTGGAAGATAAAATTTGGAACAATGCTTTCCATTTTGAAATAAGATCGGAGCCCTTCATGTGAGATACTAAAATAATTATGCTTACCAAAATTAAGCCAAAATGTTCCATTCAATGAGAAAGTAGCATTGATAGTCTTATCAAAAAACTAGCTCTTATTAAACTCTAAGAACTTGTGCTTTCTCAAACTAGATGGGAGAAATGCCTTGAGAAGTTCATCTAGCAGTGCTTTATAAATGATCTTAAAATTTATTTCATTAATGCTTTTTTGATAAGGAGAACCAAGTGAATTTTTTGGATGGGCATTTTTAAATACTGATTGAGAAGATACATTGGAAGTCATCCTGTCCTGCACCTTGAGCGGCTAAATTGAAATCTCATCACCCAAACCCTACTTGTATATAAGACCTCTTTTTTCAGACAAATGTAGAGAGAACTGAAGAGGATACAAAGTGTGATCTTTACACATGAAAATCCTTTGTTGAGAAGTACCTTGGCATTGTGTGTTATAGTGACCTAGAACATTTTGATTTTGATCTATATAGGTAGCATTTTGGATTTCTATTTTTTGGTCCCAAGTTCCCCATTTGCTCTGAATAGAGATTGAATAGGGAAAAGACTTTGAAAGATTAAGAAGGAGACACACTCTAACTTGCAAGTGGATAAACTCAAATGGGATCAAGTCATGCTTTATAAAAATTCCAACCTTATTGGCTAGAGTTTCAATAATATCAGGGTCTCGGTATTCAAGGGGTAGGTCTCGAAATGATATCCAAAAAGGTATGAATTAACATAAATTTGGATCCAACTTAAAATTGGGTACCCAAGGAAAAGTAAACAAGCCTAAGCCCATGCAAAACCATCCTTTGTGCTTATGTAATTCATCTCCATTGGCTTTCAAAACAAATAAAACAATCAAGTATTTTGATTGTGAATCTAAAAATGAAATAGTCTTAACCCCTATCCACATTTTATTTCCCCATTCCATAATATCATAAAGTTGTAGATTTTGGTCCTAGAATTTACCTTATGAGTGTCATCTCCTTTAAGAATTTGATATGAGAGGAAAGTAACTCATCTGGTAATTCAATGCTATAACTACTGGTAACAAAACCCTCGTCAACCTCTTTCTCTACAGGATGAGCCTAGGGCCTATCTTCTTTAGCTTGCAACACCTTCTCCTTAGACCTGATTTTCACATTTTGCGGCTTCTTTCTCCAAACTCTATTATCTTTATTTGGTATGAAGGGAGCACTGCTTATTCATATTGCCTTGAAAGCTTCTCCTTCAAAAAATCTATTATGAATGAAGATATTATTTGGGTTGGTCAGAAATTTGGGCCTTTTAATAGAGACATTATTTGGCAATGAGACAAAGGATGGGAGATGATGGTAAGCATATGAACTTTTATTAGCTAAACTCAATTTCTGAGCATGAGCATTGAGTCATTTAATTATTCCGCATTCCTTTATCAAAAGTCTTCAAATGATCCCTATTTGGGAGTCGAGGAGAGCCATCACAAATGTCAAAGACAACCCTAGGACCAGATTTCTATCGCCTAGTCTTGCTCGACCAAGTAGGAGCTTGTTGTTGTTGATGGCCATATTTGTGATTATGACCTAGCTAGTTTCTACCTATGAAACCCCATTGTAGCCCTGTCCTATCTGCATCTCGAAGCTTTGTCTGCCCAATGCCAAATTCAAATTTTGGGAATCGACCACTCCCACACCTCCTCCACGTTGTTAGTTCATCACTAGTAAATAAAGGATGAAATATGTACCATTAATGTTCATTATATTAATTAACAAATTATTTTTTTGTTGCAGATTGATAGGTGATTTTTTGTTACCACCATCAACTATTTTACCTCATTCATATTGAGATTTATTTGCCATTATGAAAGATATTGGAATGGAGTATCAAGCAAGAGATGCATGTCCCAATGATCACATTTTATATCATAAACAACATAAATTTGTAACATAATGCTCAAAATGTCATATCAGTAGATATCGAGCATATCAACTAACAAAAAAGGTGGCTCGCAAAGTTCTTCTTTATATTCTCATTATTCCACGTATGCAACAATAATTTAGCTATGAAATCTTAGCGCAATTTATGGATTACCATGCATGAAATAGAAGTGGAGATGACATTCTTCAAATGCCTGTAGATGGTTCTGCATTTAGGGACATGGAGGAAAAAATGGCCACAATTTAAAGAACTTTGTAATCTCAGGCTTTCATTGGTAGCAGACAGTGTCAATCCATTTGGAGAGATGAGATCTATTTACTCGGTGTGGCCTATTTTTGTTATCAACAATAACATTCTTCCATGGATATCAATAAAGAGGGATCACATAATGTTGGTAATGATTGTTCCAGGTATTTATTTACATCAATATTCTTTAACATAGTAGCATCTCATTTGTCTTATTTGTTGCATAATGACTTATATCTTTTTCATTTAATAGTCATGTAGATTAATATATACATATATTGCAGTAAAATGGTTAAATAATTATGTAATGCTTATCTTCATTAAACTAGGTAAGTACCAAGTTAAAGATATGAATGTATATATCAAGCCTCTTATTGAAGAGTTACTAAAGTTATGGAATGGTGTCACTATGTATGACATCTCTAGACCAATAGGACAAAGACAATTTCAATTCCATGCAATGCTTGTACGAACAATTCATGATGCACTAGGCTTTAACACATTTTTGCAGTATGTTATAACATTTGACTACATTTTAATGATTTAATTTTATGAAGTAGATATCATGTATGTTTTTTAAATAATCTATTCTCTATATATAATTATAAAAAATGACATTTAATCCTTGTATATATGATATTGCAGGTCTTCAAACAAAGGAAAAAGTTGCATGTCCAGTTTGTGGTCCAAAGATGAAATCTCGTCGTTCAACAAGTTTAGGAAAGTAGGTGTTTGATGATTATAGGCACTTCCTCCACATAAATCATAAGTATCGAACTACTAAAAAATATCATTTTAATGGGTTAGAAGAGATAACATCAAATCCACAAAGAATGACACCTCTCCTATGGAAGTTGGAATATAATAGAATTAATCATCAAGATTATACATCAGATCAAATTGTTTATCTATCATATATGATATGTTTGGAATTATATTTTATATTGTGTTTTTTTTACTCATGTTGTAATTGAAAATGATTGTTATTATTAATTTCTTTAACTTATATGCTTCATGAAGGTCGTTAAGGAATTAATGATCGGCTTCCATAGGGATTGAAAAGTTATCCTAGACAATTTAGTAGGTTGCCCTACTATGAGCAACTAAAAATTGTGCATTTGTTTGATAAAATGCATATCAGAAATAATTTAATAGAAACGTTATGGAAAATATTGGATGAAAGGCATGAAAAAGAAAAAAATGTCAAAATTTGTAGTGACATTCAGGAAGCCAATCATGCAATGAAAAATACCATTCAATTAAGTAGTGATGGAGACCAAATTAATATAAGCACAATTCCTTGGTTATTAATGGAGCAACAAAGCGATGCTATAAAAGAAGTCATGCGAAAAATTCGATTTCCCATAGGATTTTCTGCGAACATAAACAATATCATAACAAAGAAAGGTGAATTTGGGCTAGGGATGAAAAGACATGGTTGGCATACCTTCATTAAGGTAATTGTTCTAGTATATTATATATATTTTTATATTGCATGTAATTTTCAGTGTATTATGTTTACTACTTTTGGAAAAATAATGAAAAGATCATTTTATAATTGTTGCAATACATTATACCTCTATCTCTCCTAGACAACTTTGACAACAATGTCAAACAATTTATATATGATCTTGGAAAATACATGAGGTAAGTAGTGATATTTATTCAATTCGTTGTATAGATCTTATATTTTCCATTTGTTTTACTTGTTATGTAATATATTGTATGTTTTTGTTAAATCTCGTTAATATTTTTGCACCTTGATTCACTTGTAGATGGTTGTCATCTAAATAAATCCATTAAGAAGATATAAATTATTGGAAGAGAAAATTTCCTCATCTAATGTGTGAAATGCAAAAGTATCTTCCTTTGACATTTTTCAATGCACAAGAACACTACCTCATACACCAAGTTGAGAAGATTGAATTGTGTGGACCTGTACACACAAGGTCAATGTGGATGGTTGAGAGGCACTTGAAATTTTTGAAGGCTTTGGTTAGAAAAAGAGCACATCCTGAGGGTTCTATGGTGGAGGGATAAATGGTATACTAGACCATGGTGTACATTACTGAATATCTTCCTATTTTTGCATCAAAGTTCCATGTAGATTGCATTTGGGGTCCCAACTCCATTAACAAATTTAAAGGGGAGTACTTGATGGGGAAAGGTAGATTGAGGAAAGTGAGAGGTAATTATAGGATGGTCATGGAGATTAATTAGAATACATTTTACATTTGGTTTTTATGTATATTTTACTTATTTATTATTATTCTTCAATATACATCAATTATAAATTAAGGTCATATATCGTGGTAATTAACTAATTATAAGTCATTTGTGAATTTCATTTTTTTTGATACAGTCAGTCGAGAGTGGGATGCACTACATTTGTACGTCGCAAACAATCTTGATTGAATGATGGTATGGATTGAATAATGTCAACAATCTGGTCAAGCATTAACATGGGAAGGTGTGGCTTCATTGGTTAAAGAAGCTCATTGTAATGGAGATTCCAATGTTACACCAAGGGAAATTGATTTAGCATATGGTTTAAGAGATAAACATGTATGTATAAATATATTAATCACCCATATTATTTAATTATTTTCAGTCAAATTATTGATGTATATATATGTTGAGTTTTTTTTGTTTGCATACATCACCAAGAATAAATATGTTTATCAACTGATGAAGCAATATTTTTTACATGTTTGACATATTTCAAGTGAAACACCACAAGGCTATGTGGTGCAATGGTTGTAAATTCTGAACCAAAAAGATGGATGACACAAATAAAACTTATGATTCTGGGATAACTGTAGTCTTTTAGGTGACTAATGTTTCTTCTAGAAGAAACATACATCCAAATGTCTCAGAAAACTGATACTATGGGATTTTGGATTGTAAGGAAGTTAAGTAGAGGAACAAATTCCTACACTAACCTTGAGAGGAGGGTAATGCAAAAAAATTTATAGATCATCACAACAGTTACAGAAAACATAAATAGATATAATAACATTCAAACTATAACATAGTGATTTACGTGGGGAAAACCCTTTCAGGAGAAAAACCCCACACTCCAAAAGCTGCCCAATATATTATTCCACAATAAAAATAGATTACAATATACTTGCAGAGAAAGATCTATGCAAGAGTACCACTAATAAGAGATTTCGAGGTAACTCAATAGCTATAAGACTCTTACACACAACCTCTATCTCGTGCACCTCATATATAGGAGATATAATACAAAAAACTGTCAAACAATATTACAAAACCATGGGCTAAAACTACCCAATAAGGTGTTGCCGACCTTATCTCCCTTCTAGATTCCCTATGATGTGTCCCTTCCTTTTTATAGCTCATTTATGTGTGTGATGTATTTTATATTTCCTATTTCAGGAGTACAAACTCCCAGAAGCCATAACTTGAGAACTGTGTGTCCTATTAACAAACCGTTTGAAGCGCCAGAAAGCTCGCGAAGTGCTCTATTGCTTCATAAACTACTGCACCATTTACTCCCACTTTTTGAGGCATTTAGAGGCCTCTGAAGTTCTCAAAATCATATTTAAATCTTTCATTTGACCCTTCCAAAATGGAAAATTTAATATCTTCAAAATTAGTTGTGATCTTGCGACATAACTTTACCAGAATGCTTATCTAGCAAACTGAAAACTTTAGGGAGAATTTTGTACTATTTCGTGCTCAAATGAAAACTTAATATTAATAGTAACCTCATGTAAATACAAGGTTGAGACACCATTTTCCCAACATGGATGATATACTTGAGTGTGACTTTAAGTCCTTCAAATTAGTTTTGTTCATCGTCCAATGGTACAGGCTATGATTGAATGAAAATGATCTCGACAAGATTGTTATTGAACATGATAATGGATTTACCATGGTTAATACAATGTCATTTGAGCGAGCTAGAAATAAGCCCTATGTTCTTCCAAGCCAATGTGAGCAGGTAATTTACTCAGAGGTTCCACGTAAACTGAGTTGGTCATTTGTTGTTAGGCATGATCTAAGAGGAAGGTCGGTAAAGTATAATGTGGTGGAAGAAGAAGATACCAAAAAATGAGCAGATGATTTAGATGATGATCAAGATCAATAGTTAGTTGATAATGTGCCCGATGAAGATGTCGAAGAAGATGAACCGGATCATGATGATGTAGGGGTTAATGTTCATGAAGATGATATCCATGTGGATGATGACATTATCAAAACTGATATTAATGATAATGATGATGATTATGACCAATCCTTACAATATCGAATCTAGATCAGATGATAGAAACAAAGAGTTGGATGAAGAAGAAGATCAATGACTTGTAATTTTCTAGATTTACTCCATGATTATTTTGGTTTTGTATCCTAATTGTTGAACTGTGTGTTAAATAATTTATTATATTATCCTAAAGTAATCTGAGTTTTTGTGCATTCTATTTTCCATTATCTACTAAGTTGACATCATGTTCCATCTTCTTGTGCTATGACCCGACCATTCATATTGGTTAATCTGTTATCATGTGGTAAAAAAAAACTAAATAAATAAATGTGAACAAAGTTCTTAATGATTATAGGAGGGCAAGATTTAATATGCAGGTTTTAGTGTCATGTCCTATTTGAAATCAATTCTCTCTTTCCCCTTCCTTATCTCTTGACATGTGGATGAAAATATTGGTAAAATGAATCTTTATGTGTCAAAACATGTTTGGAAAGCTAACAAAACTTGTATGCCTTTATGTATGAGAAATTAGAAACTTATGAGTAAATAATGTCATTTAAAAGTGTTATATGAAATATGTATGTTTGAAATCTCAAATGTATCTTGATGGTCCAACTATGTAACATCATGCAATTTCTTCACATGGTGACTTAGACTAGAAATTATCAACCATAGATAATTATAACAGAGAACTAATTTGGAAATGAAAAAATCCAAAACACATTTGAAAATAAGACAACTGGCTTTTGTATTGCTTGAAAATAAGAGTCTTTACAACTGATTAGTTATCATATCTATTCTGTATATCTTAATATTACAAAATTGTTTCCCATATATAGGGAAAGTAAAATTTCTTTCAATGAAAAGACATGTCTTTCTAAAAGAGAATAATTTTAACAACAACTAATTATCTCTAATGAAGATATTAATAGACCCCAAGTGGTCAACATATTCCTGAGGTTGGTAAACATTAGTATTTGCAAAGAGATGGACCATCATGTATTAATAATCACAAAGGAATTCCTTTGCACAATTTTTAAAAATGGCAATTAATTCCTTGAATTAATAATAAAAAAGGACCAATTTGACAAGAAGGTAATTCCACACCACAATTTCAAAGAAAAGAAACTGGATCTATATATTAATCTTCAAAGTATGAGTACATGTTATATAGCTTCCTCTAATCTAGCTCCTATTCTATTTTCTAATGTCTTTTAGAATTCGGTCTTGGTTTCTCTTTTATACAAAATGAGGAGAAGCGACAAGCTTCAAACTATTTACAATTGCATCCTTTCATAACTAACAACTTAAGATAAAACATAATAAACTTTTTGGAGAATATCATGCTTGAAACGAGGAAGAAATAACCCTAGGATCTGATTAAACATGTGATTTTCTGCCATTTTTCTCCTTTCCTTCAAGTACTTGTTTCTTCTTCTGGGAAGACATCTTAGCAGGTCTTAAGTACTCGTCTACCCATTCTAAGATTTGAACATGAGTAGGCCATTGGTAATAGAGAATATTGGCATACTAAGAAAATGGTCTTTCCATTTCTTGCTTGTAATTTCTCAAACTTCAACCATGAACTTTGAGAATCTATTTTCCAATACAACAACCCTATCTAGGAACATGTTAAAAAATTTAACACTGAAGTCTTTATCTTCATTTAAATGGGAAATGATCTATGAAACCATGTCTTTATACTCTAATTTCCATTCTTCCAAACTCTTTACATGACCCTCTTTATCAATAAATTCAGGGATTGTCCAATGCTTAATACTATGAAATGAGGATAATTTTTCTTTTATTCTTCCTTCTTCTTGTTCTATGTAATCTATTTCCTTAATAATAGTATCGATCATTTCCTTTGTTTCTTTGATTTCACCAGCTACATCTGGATCCCTCTAAGTAACCTCACGAAGCATGATCAAATCATAATGAGAGGGCTTCCACCTCCTAGAGAGCTCATCTAATTGTGGCTTATGTTTAGAAAATGTTGCTAACATATCCAATAAACTTTGGTATCCAACATATACTTCATCACATTTTACTAATCACCAAATCAACCCTATATGTTAGTACTTACTCTAAAGTATTTAACACCTACTTAGAGATTTCTTGTAAAAGCATTTCATTTGTACTTCTTAATTGGTGATTCTCCTCTGCATACTTATCCATTTTTTCTTTTGACACTTCATCATCCTTTATATCAATTGGTATAGAGGAGGCATCCTTATGTAGTACTAATGGTATGATGAAATAATAAGTATCCGGTCAACTACTGAGAGGGGGGGGGGGCTGAATCAGTAGATAGAAAAACTGATACAAACTTCACCAATCTCAAAAATCAATCTCTCAAAGTAAAATTAGAATAATACCTTTGTCAAGATAAAAACTCATAAGATAAACTAGTTGACTATTACAACAAATTAACAGTAAACAACTTCTTCCTTTCTCAATGCTTCTAGTTATCATGACTTATCAAAATAGTTAAGTAGTTAAGTAAATCAACCATGAAAACATAACCACAAAAACATTCACCACTTGACACAAATATTTTTGACGTGGAAACCAAAATACATAAAAACCAAGGTGAGATGAGACTCACAAGATAACTATCTGAACTCTTTTGAAGTTCACCCTATTAGGAGCCTAGCTTGTTAAAGTTTTGTTAAGAACTAATCCTGTTAGGAACCACCCAGTTAAGGGATTGACTACAAATGCCTTGTTAGAAGCAATACCCTGTAAGGAGTAACCTCGGTAGAGGATTTGAAAATCCAATCTAATGGACCACCTTGTTAGAAGATTTGAATAGCACCAAGCTTGTTAGAGCTTACCCGGTTACGGGATTTTAATTATGTTGTAATTGTTAGAAAACAACACGAGTTTGTTGATCTATCTGAATAGCACTACACTTTCTTGATCAGATCCATTTCATGCTCCTATCCACCTTTACTCAAACTGTAGATACATTCATCTTTTTCGGCAACTACACACTCAACTGAATTATGTCTATCTCTTTGCCAACTCATTAAACTAAACAACTTCATCGACCTTAAATACAAATCAATCAGGTCGTTAACATAACAAAAACCTAATTCTCATAGAGATTACAAAAAAATCGGTTCAAGTATGACCATTGGATTACATAGAAATCTTTGCACATCAATCAAGAAAACCTTGATCACTCCTTGATCACCACTTCATCAAACTTAGTAACTCATCATGCACTTTGCATTAGATGCAATACATTTGCTCATTTCCTAGACAAAAACTGTTACAACAACTCACCAAAATCTCTTGGAATTGTCTTCATACAATAATCATTACCACTCATCATCAGATCATAAACCAATATAACCAATTTGCCAAACTTAATTGGTTAGAGTTTATAAAAAACAACAGGTAGGGTTTACGAGTTACAACAATAGATAAGGTTTACATCGGTTGTCGGTTCACTCCACAAATTCTTCCTATCAGTTATAGTACCAATATTACAACAATATCAACAATATCATTACTGGTTTAATTGACATCAATGACAACATAACATATCATTAATGCAATCTTCATGCAAATGCCAACAATCTCCCCCTTTGGCATTGATGTCAATACAAATATCAATACCATTGATTGTTGCATGATTATGAATAGGAATCCTGGTTTACATTACCAAGTATTCACCATGCTCTCCTTGTCTTTAGATTGTCGCTGGTTCTCCTTCCCATAATCACATAATTCTTCTCCCCCTTTGACAACAATGCCAAATTGAAAGTAAAACATGTAATGTCAAATTTCACTGTGCATCATCAACATTCTACAACTTGATGCTCCCCCTATGGAACAAATCCACTTCTACACCAATCCTTCTATAAAATTTTGCAAATAGCTCTGGGACTAATGTAATCTACATCATACTTAACTGACTTCATGAAGAGGTACAACCCGTAACTAACTTCTATACTCAAAAGTATTCTTAGGAAGAGGTTTAGTAAAAATATCTGCAAGTTGTTCCTTGGTAGAAACATGCTCCAAGATCACATCTTTACTCTATACTTTTTTCCTCGAGAAATGATACTTCAATTCAATATGCTTGGTTCATGCATGCAAAACAAGGTGGAAATATTTATGGCACTTGTATTATCACATAAAATACTTATAGGTTCTGAAATCTTCATCTTAAAACCTTCCAAAATGTGCCTCATCCATATAGCTTGTGTACAATTCATGTAAGCTGCTACATACTTAGCTTCAATAGTAGATTGTGAAGTACAACTCTACTTCTTACTACTCCATGAAACAAGTCTTCCTCCAAGAAAAATCATTCCACATTTCCTCCATATGGATACCATAACCCATAATCAACAGTACCTTTTAGATATCTAAAAATTCTTTTGGTTGCTATCAGATGTGTTTCCTTAGGATTCTTCTGGAATCTAGCAACTATGCCAACTGCATGAGCTATGTCCGGTCTGTTGTGAACAATATAGTGCAATTTTCCAATCATTGACCTATATTCCTTCTCATCAATAGATTTGGACTCATCTTCCTTAGACAACTTACAACCTGTAACCATAGGTGTCCTAACTGGTTTACAGTCACTCATGCCAAATGTCTTCAAGACCTCTTTCACATACTTAGACTATGTGACAAAAATACCATTCTTCATTTGCTATATTTGCAAGCCTATGAAATTTTTTATTTCTCCCACTAAAGACATTTCAAACTCATTTTTCATTTCATCTGCAAAACTATTGTTCATGTCATCATTATCTCCAAATATGATATCATCAACAAATACTTCGCCGACTAGTATTTTATCTCCTTAAGATCTGAGATAAATGTTACTATAATCACTAGTTCTTAGAAAGCCTATCTTCATCAGATGTGTATGAAGCCTTTCATACCATACTCTCAGTGCCTACTTTAATCTATATAAAGCTTTATGCAATCTGCATACCATGTCTTTCTTATCAGTCAGAGCATAACCATCTAGTTGCTCAATGTATACTTCTTCTTTTGGTATCCCATTAAAAAATGTAGACTTAACATCCATCTGGTATACCTTGAATTTCTTGTGTGCTACAAATGCAAGTACAGTTCTGACACCTTCCAGTCTTGCCACTGGTGCAAAATTCTCATCATAGTCTTCTCCTTCCTCTTGTGCATAACCTTTGCAAACCAACCTAGCTTTGTTGCGAACTACAACACCATCTTCATTCAACTTGTTTCTGAAAACCCACTTAGTACCTATGGGTGAACTCACAATACTGGTTCCCACTTTTTGACCAACTTTGACACTTATATGAATATTTCGAAGAAAACCTTCACTTTCCGACACCTATAACTTTTAAACCGTTAATAATTTGAAGATGATATAAACTAGTGATTTTTAACATCTTGTTTGTAGATTCTAAATATATTTTTTTCAAATTTGTTTGAATAAATTTTTATTGATTTTTCCATCTCCCTCAAAAAGTAGTTTTTTACAACAAACAACATATTTAAAGAGTGATGTGTATCCCAAAACTTTTCTATAAATGATAAAAAATTAATTCTTTTGAATTTTGGTTTGTAACATCAATACCCAGGGCATGCAGTTGGTTTGATAGTGATATGTTGAATATTTTTCATTTTATTAAGTTTTGAAGTTCGACACTATTTTCCCCAATGCATTGAGCAAAGTAGTTCATGTTCAGTGAAAAACCTACATTCATAAGAAATAAAATAAAAATATATTAATTGTTATACTATTTGGAAATCTTATAATAAGGACTAAATACTTTAAAAAAGAAACTTTTAAATGAATTAATTTGACCCCCCAAAAGCTAATGTAAAATTGATTTTTTATTAGCATTTGATAGATGCAAAGGAGACTCCATTGCAAGTATGATTTAGAAGTAAAGAGGTTCTATGAAAGAAATTGTGATCTAAGAGCCTTTGATTTAACTCTCTTCAATTAATTACTTGAAATGGGACCTCTTAAAGCTTAAATAGTTAAATGTATGGTTTCAACAAAAATTAGGACACACCAAAAAGTGGGAACCAGCTTTGTGAGTTCACCCCTATCACATTTTTATTTACTAGTTGGGGCACTAGGTTCCATGTGTTGTTCTTCTCAATTTGATCTAATTCCTCCTCCATAGCTTTAACTCAATGATCATCACCAAATGCATCTGTAGCAGTTCATGGTTCAATAGTGGAAATCATGCAAGAATTATCTCTGATTTTTCTTTTGGTTAGTACTCCAACATCCTTATCCCAAGTAATTTGTTCAGGATTGCAATTGAGTCTCACATATCTTGGAATAACATGATCATTATCTTCAGGTTTAGCTTCTTCATTATCATCATCTTCTTCTAAATTTATCTATTCCGGTTGAACTGGTACATCAATATTTTCTTTGTTGGTTTCAGATTTCAGAGTTTCTAGTTCCAAAAATAAAATGCAAGGATCTTCATCCTTTTTCTCTGAAGTGGTTTCCTCTGAGACTTTAGGATTTTCATCCACTCGAATATCAACACTCTCAATAATTCTCCATGTCTGATTGTTAAAACACTTGTAGGCCTTACTCTTGGTGGAATAGCCAAGAAATATACCTTCATCACTTTTAGCCTCAAATTTGCTAATATAATCACCTCTCTTAATAAAAAATTTGCTTCCAAATATTCCCAAATAACTAACATCAGGTGATCTACCATACCAATATTCATAAGGATTCTTGTCCTTACCTCTCTTTACAAGAATCCGGTTCATAGTGTAGACAAATTCTCTCCAGAAAGTTTTCACTACACCTCCTTGTATCAACATCATCCTAGGAGCTTCAACAACTGACTAGTTGTTGTCTTCATTAACATCACCATCAGATTCCTCATCAGTGATACCACCATCAACATCAATAAGACAATATCTTTTTCCTATACCCTTATAATTCTTGAATTTCTCTCATTTGTGCTCATTATCACCATTAGGACAATTAGCAGCAATGTCTCCAATCTTGTTGCATGCAAAAAATTTCAAAGGTAATTTGCCTCTATATTTACTTGTACCTCTAGGAAACCGCTTGGCCAACAATTCTTCAAGCTCAACTAAATTGTCTTCGTCATTAGCTTCTCTACTGGATTTGGATTCATAATTGTGACTGGCATCTCTACTTTTCCTTCCTCATAGATGGGTTAGAAACAAAAGCTCTAAATGCAGACTCAGATTTATGTACACTACCATCATAACCATTTAATTCAAAAGTAGTAAGCTTGCCAATGATGGAGTTTAGAGTTAGATTAGTTTTGTCAATGGACTTTAGCTCTTGAATAGCTGCAACTCAGATAGCATAGACCAGTAGTAGGGTTCTCAATACCTTACTAATCATTGTGGAATCTTCCACTTTACCTCCTACACTCTTAATTTCACTGACTATCTCTTTTATCCTTTGACCATACTTCTGGATATTCTTACCTTCAACCACCTGCATGTCATCAAACTTTTCTCTTAGACTCTCTTCTTTAGCAATCTTAACATGTTCATCACTACTATAAATCTCTTCAAGTTTTTTCCATACCTCATATGTAGTTTCAAGACCATGAACATCTACATACTCTTCATCAGACAAAGAACTGATAATAGCCTCCAATGCTTGATGATTTTCTTGTTGCTCTTTCTTTTGATCATCAGTCAACATCCCAGTAGGTGCAACATACTTATTATTGACATGTTCCCAATAGTGGCTTCCCAAACTCTTGATATAAATTTTCATGTTGTCACTCCATATCCTATAGTTTTCTCTATTAAACTTCAGACCTCCCTTCTTCATCATGATCTGCAGATCTTTACCTCAAGTTGTTAGGCTTAAACCTTAGAGGACCTGAAATGCTCTAGTACCAATTGATGGTATGATGAAAGAATAAGTATCTGATCAACTATTGAGAGTGGGGTCTGAATCAGTAGATAGAAAAACTGATACAAACTTCACCAATCTCAAAAATCTTTCTCTCAAAGTAAACTTAGAATAGTACCTCTATCAAGATAAAAACTCATAAGATAAACTGGTTGACTATTACAATAAATTAATAGTAAAAAACTTCTTCATTTCTCAATGCTTCTAGTTATCATGACTTATCAAAATAGTTAAGTAGTTAAGTAAATCAACCATGAAAACATAACCACAAAAACATTCACCACTTGACAAAAATATTTTTGATGTGGAAACCAAAATAGGTAAAAACCAAGGTGAGATGAGACTCACAAGATAACTATCTGAACTCTTCTGAAGTTCACCCTATTAGGAGCCTAGCCTATTAAAGCTTTACAAAAAGTCCTATTAAGAACTGATCATGTTAGGAATCACCCGGTTAAGGGATTGACTACAAATGCCTTGTTAGAAGCAATACCCTATAAGGAGTAACCTCAGTAGAGGATTTGAAAATTCAATCTAATGGACCACCTTGTTAGAGGAGTTGAATAGCACCACACTTGTTAGAGCTTACCTGGTTAGGGGATTTCAATTATTTTGTAATTGTTAGAAAACAAACAGGAGTTTTCTGATTTGTCTGAATAGCACTACACTTGCTTGATCAGATCCATTTCATGCTCCTATCTGCCTTTACTCAAATTGTAGATACATCATCTAGTTCGGCAACTACACACACAACTGAACTATGTCTATCTCTTTGCCAACTCATTAAGTTAAAAAAATTCATTGACCTTAAATACAAATCAATCAGGTCTGTAACACAACAAAAACCTAATTCTCATAGACATTACAAACAAATCGGTTCAAGTATGGCTGTTGGATTACATAGCAATCTCTGCACATCAATCAAGAAAACCTTGATTGCTCCTTGATCACCACTTCATGAAACTTAGTAACTCATCACACACTTTGTATTAGATGCAATACATTTTCTCATTCCTTAGACAAAAACCATTACAACAACTCACCAAAATCTCTTGGAATTGTCTTCATACAATAATCATACATGTCATAATCATTACCGCTCATCATCAGATCATAAACCAATATAACCAATTCACCAAACTTAATCAGTTAGGGTTTATAAAAAACAATAGGTAGGGTTTACTGGTTATAACAATAGATAAGGTTTATACTGGTTACCGATTCTACAATGCCCTGCGAGGAAACCCCGAAGGGATAAGGCTAAAACTCAAGAATAGAGTGCAAATATTTTTTATTTTTTTAAGAGTTTTAAACACAACATAATGATACAATGAGTTATCATAAGCTCAGATCACATAGCAGAATACTTAGCTAACACCTAAAGGGTTTCCCAATGTGATTACTTGATTCAACACTTTACTCAACCCATGCTAATTAACCCAATTAATTTGATATACTTAATTACCAGTTATTACTTTAAAAAAGGATATTGTAGACACCTAAAATTGTCCAGTCTAATTAAATAAATATCTTTATTTATTTAATTATTTTAAGCCTAATTCTTCTATTAATTGAATAAATCTTTATTTATTTAATTAATTCATTTATCCTCTTCTAGCCTTATTTCTCATTAAAATAAATACGTTTATTTATTTAAATTCCCCTTTTCCTAGATTAAATAAATATTTTATTTATTTAATTGGTCCCACTTCTTCTATTAATTAAATTAATCTTTATTTATTTAATTAATTCATTAGCCTTTTCTACCTATGACACATGTCATTCATCTCTTAATTCCTACACTACCTACCCCTTTCATTATTTTATTATTTCTTTTACCTACCCTCTAATCATAGCCGACCTCTTTTACACCTCTTAATCTTATCCCTCCATTTCTTATAGTGTCTTCTATATATGGAGATGCTTCCTTCATTATCAAACCCTGGCTAACTCACTCATGCATTTGACTACACTACGCCCTTGCACTTGCATATACGATCCTACTTGCAACCACATTTCCATTCTTTGTTGAGCTCTTGTGCACATATAAAATCTGAGAGCAAATATATCAAGCAAGATCAATGGAGATAGGAAGAATGGAGATCCAAACTCTATTGGACATGTGATGGTATAATCTTTGTGATTTCATTTGATTTGCATTGTCTTAGGTAATCTTCATGTGTTATGGTGGATCTTTGTTGTTGTTAGGCTAGGGTTTTGTGGTTGAATTCATTTAGTCTTTCAATATTGTTGTTTCCACTTTTCACCATATACAGATATAATTCGTTCGGTAATTTAAAATTATAGATAATAGGATGAGTTCATCCATTATGATTTAAAATATAGATAACATGATGAGTTCATCCATTAAGGTTAAAATATAGATAACTTGATGAAGTTCACCCATTAAGGTTAAAATATAGATAACATGATGAGTTCATCCATTAAGTTAAAATATAGATAACATAATGAAGTTCATCCATTAAAGTTAAAATATAGGTAGCATAATGAAGTTCATCCATTAGATTTAAAATTTAGATAACATGATGAGTTCATCCATTAAGGTTAATAATATAGATACCATGGTGAGTTCTTCCATTACAATTTAAGCATACATCTCACCCAAACTTTTATTAAAACATAAGTCATGCATCTAAAACATTACATACTTTAATTTTATAATAAACTAATGAATTCTTTCCAAGAATACTTTAATTACATTATCAACAAATGAATACATTCCAATTATTCAAATTTACATTCTTCGTGATCCAAATTACCACATTAATAAGATGACTACATACATGCATTTACGATTAACTTCATCTAATTCATATTACACATTTTAACATAATGCCATCCATACATGCTAAATTAGAGAGGAAACAAAATAACATAAACACCACATAACACCAAAATAATATCGAAGTTCACCCCTACTGGGCTACATCTTCAGGTCTACTCAACTACAAGACCCCTCTGATAAAATAATAGGGTGAAGAATACATAAGGTTCAAATCATTTACATCCTCCCATCAAGGCATACTTAAACCAATAACACATACGACCACATCGGCCAATAAATACAAGAATGATCCCTAAATAGGAAAAGGATCCAACTGAACATAATAGGAAACAAATATAAAAATTGATTGGTGGATCCGTGGAACTAAGTCTTCGCAACCCATCATAAGCAACCCATGGTCTAACATAGATATTAGGTTCTCACAAGGGCAAAAACAACAGGACATGACCGGATACAACAACAACACATGAAAATAGTAAATACTTGAGATCAAGGACATAAATATGTACACAAATCAACATGTGACAATATTCAACATTCACCATCAAGGACTTTCCATTTCTTAAGCCAATGTGAATATAGAAAATTTAACATGCATAGGCATAAATTGGAAAAGACAATCTTCTTTCCTATTGTTTTCACACAACAATTGACCCAGTTTTCTAATTTGTCTAATTTGATTTCTATCTGTCTACCTTGTCTAAAAACATGACATTTGTGGTTTACTGACTCACTATAGTTCAGTTGCATCATACAATAATTTAAATACTTCATTGGGAGTTTTTGAACCAAAATTACATAATAATAATTATAATATATATGCGGAATACACGATGATAAAAATCAAACATTCATTAATCAACTAAGAATACGATATGCATTTTCAAATAAAATGTCATTTCCATTTTTGATAAAAAACGATAATCAAATCTCATCTCTTACAACACACATATAGACTTTCCAAAAATGGAAATACAAATTTTAAAGGAAATAAAGTCAATCATCATTTTCTAATTAAATTGATATTTCCTTGCATATAGAAAAATACAAATTAAATATTAATTAGTATATATATATATATATTAATCCGCAATTAATAAAATATATACTAATTAATAATTAATAAAACATTACAAATTAATAATTAATTAATATATATATATATTAATACGAAATTAATAAAATATATACTAATTAATAATTAATAAAACATTACAAATTAACTATTAATTAATATATATATATATATATATATATTAATACGAAATTAATAAAATATATACTAAATAATAATTAATAATTTAAAAAAAACTATTTAAAAAAAAACCTTTTAACAAAATAATATTATAACTTTTTAAATAAACCAAATTTAAATTGGGATGCAAATATATATTATTATTATTTTTTAATCTAAAAAAAATAATAAAAATAAATAAAATAACAAAATGGGTAGTCGTGGGCCCACCTCCCATCCACAGGAGTGGGGGCGGCCATGCCCTGGCTGCAGAGGCTACGACCACCATGGTGGACGCAGACCCGTGGCCTCCACACTGTGGACGTGGGACTCTGTGACCACCATGGGGTCACAGGTCTCTGCAGCCGCCACGGGGTCGCAAAGCTCTGCAGCCACCAGTGTGGTCGCAAACCTCATAGACTGTGAGCCTGCAGAGGGTAGGGGGGCACAGGTTGAGCCTCGGCTCCTCGGCCCTCCAAAACCTAAATCCGCCATTAAAATTTTATTATAAAATTTCATTTTACCCCCCTTTCTTTTTTTCTTTTTTTTTTATACAAACTTAAAATAAAAGGAAAAAAACCCCAGTTTCCATTAAATTCACAGTCTCATACAGAGACTAAAATATATTTTCTAGAATGACCATGATTTTCTAAATACATAATTTTTTTTTGAATAACTTTCAAATAGGTAAATTTTCTCAATCAAAAAACCATATTTGGCAAACTAAGATGGATTTACACCCATTTATCTACTCCATTTAGCCTATCTTGACCCAAAAACAACCGATATTCCCAAAACTAAAACTTAAATTTAAGAACATTCATGGATATTTTAAGCAAGATTTCATCATGAACAACCATTCCCCAATATTTGGTTTTAGAAAAACAAACTCAATACAACCAGAAATCAAAGAGATGCATCTGAATCCTACCTCATTTCGCATTCCTGGCAAGATCTAATGAAGAGCCCAACCTGCAACTCAAGAAATCCTTCCTTCCCAAAATGCCCAAATCTCCTCCAAAAATCCCTCTCCAAAAATGTTTTCCAAAAATGCTCTCCAAAAATAATCCCCCAAAAATATTTTCAAACGTAGGTTAAAATGGAAGAATATTTGACCTAATCTCTTATCTTTGAATTTAAAACACTTTCTTTTAAATAAAATGAAAAATCATTCTTTTCAAACTATTCAAATATTCTAAACTTGCTTTTCTAATTAGAAAAATAAAAAATGCTTTCTCTTCCTCATTTAATTTCTAATTTTCTCAATATTAACAAAACTAACATTTATATTTCAAAATATTAATGAGGGTAAATTTTTTTTAATTAAAATAAAATCCCAAAATCAATCTTTCACACTATATCAAATATATATATATTAAACTTGCTTTTCTAATTAAAAATCAAAATGCTTCTCTCCCTCATTTAATTTTGGGGAAAATAAGGAAGTGGTCTCCTCAGCCTCTGTCTCTAATCTCCCCCCCCCCTAGGAAGCTCTGAGGAAGGAACAAATGAAAGCAGACAACCCCCTGTTAGGGCAGATCCGAATAGAGGAAATAAAAGATTAGAATGAATCTTCTAAAGAAAATACCGAGATGGTAATCACTGACACCTTGGCCAGTAAGGAAGCTCCCAATGAAGAGGATCAGAAGGATGAAGATACTAAGGAAGCTGAACAATCTGAGGAAGGGGAGATTACTGGCTCACAAGAAGAAAAGACTGACTCTTCCCCTCTCACGATCAGGTCTAATATGCAAGAAGCCTAGAAATGTGCTTTATTGGGTATGAACCTTTTGGATTCAAACCAAGCATCTAAAACAGTCAATAGTGCTTCACATGATTCCAGATCACCTAATTGGGGTAATGAAGAGGAAATTTCTAGAATTCTTAGTAACCCTGAAGTGGTTCTTGAGAAAGAAGCAGATTGGAAAATTCCAAAACACAGGAACAAAAAAGGATCCACTCCCTCGGCTACCCAATTAAGGAAGTCTAGTAGAATTGCTCAAGTTGATGTCGGGTGTGTCTCCTCATCCCTAGGATGACCTTCAAACCACAAAGTCAGAGACAAGGAGGCCAGCAAGAACATAGTAGATGGGACTCAGAAGACTCTCAAGGAGTTAGGAATTGGTAAGTAATTATGAAGATTGTCTCTTGGAACATTAGGGGACTTAATAATCCCCACAAGTATAATATTATTAGGAATATGATTAGGGATAGTAAACTTGATATTTTTCTTATTCAAGAAATAATGATGAGTAGAGATAAGGTTTAAGCTTTGAAATTCTTTAAATCTGGGAGTATCAGTGGTGGCAGCTCGGAAGGTGCCTCTGGAGGCATTGCAACTATTTGGAATCTCAATAGTGTTAAAGGTCATGTTTTTATTCAAGAAAGCAATTTTTCTTGCATTAAATTTGAGCATTTAAAAGATGGAACCTCTTGGGTCCTCACTAATATTTATGCTCCTAATACCTTGAAAGCTAGAAGCATTTTTTGGAAAAAACTTATGGAAATAAGGGACAACTTCAAGAACCTCAACTGGCTGGTCATGGGAGACTTCAACACCCCTTTGAGAGAGGAGGAAAAATTTGGTGGAAGCCCTTCTCAGTTGGAAAGAAGACTGACCCTCATTGATTTTATAAACACTTAGGCTCTTAATGATGTCGAGATGCAGGGTTGCAATTACACTTGGACTAATAGGAGGGCTGGAAATGACCTTATTCAAGTTTACCTCGACAGGGCTCTTATTTTTGATGATTGGTATAGACATTATTTATGTTCTTTGTCTGCTCACATTCGGGTTGGGTCTGACCACTATCCCATAACTCTTTTTGCTAACCCCATAAATAGAAGAAGGTACTTTCCTTTTAGATTTGAGAAAATGTGGACTCTTCATTCGGATCTCACCTATAAAATTCAAGAATGGTGGAACATTCAAGTTGAGGGTACTGCCATGTATACAGTTGTGAAGAAACTCAAAAGCATAAAAGACAATATAAGAACTTGGAATAAATCCAACCTTGGGAGTATTTTTGAGGCCAAAGGAAAAATTCAGGAAGACCTCAATAAAATACAGGTCCAAATCCAGAAGGATGGATTCTCTACTATGACTATTGCTGAAGAAAATGAGATCCTCAAAAAATACCATGAAATCATTGCTAAAGAAGAAGCTTTTTGGAAGCAGAGGTCTAGATGTATATGGTTGAAGGAAGGAGATAAGAATACTAGATTCTTTCATATGTTGACTATCAAACATAAAGCGGCGGCTAATAGGATCAAAAAATTGATGGTGGACAATGGGGAGCTGGTTAAGGAGGAGGAGATAAGAAATGAGGCCAAAAGATTTTTCACTGATCTTCTTTATAGGGATCAAAGCTTGGATGTTGATGTTCAAAGTTCTTTCCTTTAGAACATTCCTTGCCTCATTGATGAGCAGAAGAATGCCTTCCTAACTTCAATACCTTCGAACTTGGAGATTAGAAATGCTGTCTTTTCTTTTGATGGTAACAAATCCCTTGGACCTGATGGCTTCCCCATGTTCTTCTTCCAATAATTCTGGGATATTGTTGGGAAAGATGTCTCCAGTGGGGTCAAAGAATTTTTTAGGGCTAGAAAACTTATGAAAAAGATTAATGGCACCTTCATTACTTTAATCCCCAAAATTCAAGGTGCTGACTCCATGGATAAGTTCAGGTCAATCAGCTTATGCAACTCTTTTTATAAGATAATTTCCAAGGTCCTAACTTCCAGACTCCTGAAAGTCCTTCCTTCTTTGACTAGTCATCAACAAAATGGTTTTGTGCTAGGAAGACAAATTCTTGATTCCATCATAACTGTCCATGAGAATATCCATTCCCTTGTTATGGCTAAGAAATAGGGTTTTATCCTCAAGCTTGACCTTTCTAAGGCTTATGACCGGGTTGATTGGTCTTTCCTCATGAAGGTTCTATTGGATTTTGGCTTCTCTAACAAATGTGTGGACCTCTTCAAGTAGCTCATCTCCTCTGCCTCCTTTGTTGTTCTTGTTAATGGATCTCCCTCCTCCTTCTTTCAAGCATCCAGAGGACTGAGGCAAGGGGACCCCATTTCCCCTATCCTCTTCATTATTATAGCTAAATGTTTTGGTAGGTCCATGGAAAGTATGGTGACTAGAGATATTTTTAAAGGTCTCCAACCTTCCTCGGTTGATCATACTTGCTCCCACTAATATTTTGTGGATGACACTATTGTTATGGGGGACTCAAGCATTTCAGAAGCCAGAATCCTGAAGGACACCCTTTGTAAGTTTGCTTTTGCTTCTAGCTAGCTTATCAATTAGGTTAAAAGTGAAGTGTTTTTCATCAACACTGCTGAGAGAAGATAGCATAGAATCAACAGAATTCTAGAATGTTGGATTGCTGATCTTCCTGTTACTTATCTTGGTCTCCCCCTGAACATTGCTCCACCTGATTCCTTTTGGAGTTCTCTGGTGGATAAATTTCAAAGAAAGCTTGCTAGTTGGAAAGGTGCTCTCTTAAGTCAGGCTGGCAAGCTTCAACTTCTTAAAGCATCCCTTCAAAGAATTCCTATTTATGCCCTTAGCCTCTTCAAAATTCTAGTTAAGTATGTTGATGCTATTGAGAAAATTCAAAAAAAATTTCTTTGGTCAGGAGTTGAGGAAAAGAAAAGAATGGCTTTAATGGCTTGGGACAAGGTCTGTATATTGAAAAGTAAAGGTGGTCTATGTCTGAGAAGAATCCAAACCCTCAATGAAGCTCTTTTGTCTAAATAGGTTTGGAGACTGTTCCACTCTGATAGTGAATGGTGTAAAATTTGAAGAAGTAAGTATCCTCTTTTGTCTTCTTCTCTTCTCTCTTTCATCAATTCTGATTTCAGTATTAATAGGTCCCATATCTGGAATCATGCCTCTAAGTGTAAAGAAAACATTGCTAAAGGGGTGAAATGGAGAGTTGGTAATGGTAGGAAAGTTAGATTTTGGGAGCATCCCAGGCTTCTTGATAAGCCTTTGATTGAAATCCCTGATTGGGACCCTTTTGCTGCCCCCTATATTAGAGTCTTTGGCTCCTTGGTTGAGGGGTATTAGATAGGTGATAAATGGTAGAACATTGAAAGTATCCACCCTGACCTTATCAATCTTAAGAACCATCTATCTTCTGCCTGGTTGTACAATGAGGAAGATTCTATTATTTGGAAATTTGAACCTAAAGGAAACATTACCGTCTCTTCAATGTATGGTGTTCTTTCCCCTGCCCCCTCAGAGAATCCCTTTTGGTCTAAAGCCTGGATAAAGGGTCTTATCCCTATGATCAATTTTTTCTATTGGACAATCCTTCAAAAAAAATTTTTGACCTTAGATAATCTTAAGGTTAGAGGTTTTTCCTTCCCAAATAGGTGTGCTTTATGTCTTGAAGAGGAAGAGTCTATGGACAATTTGGCTATCCACTGTTCCTTCATTTTTTCAATTTGGGAAAGATTTCTTAAGAATTTTTGCATGGAATGGGTGTTTCCTAACACTATCAGTGAATTGTTCCATTCTTGGAGTTATCATTGGTCTAACCCCACTTTGAGATCTTTGTGGCAGCTATCTCTCCATCACATCTTGTGGGGGATCTGGAAAGAAAGGAATAACCACATCTTTAGGGAAACTTCTCTCACCCAGACTATTGTTTTCTATAAAATTCAAAGGGCTATTGTGGAGAACATTGGGATCATTAGGGATCCTTGCAATTCTGCCAACCCCTTGGAAACTCACATTTTCAACTCCTAGAATCTGAAGAGTGTTGGTAGTACTGATCCCAAACAAAACAAGAGACTAGAAGCTAGATGGCACACTCCCCCTTATGGTTGGCTCAAAATCAACTTTGACGGAGCTGCCAAAGGCAATCTTGGCCCAGTGGGATGTGGTGCAATTCTCAAAGATGAAATGGCAGTTGTAAGGAAATGATTGTTGTTCCTATAGGTTGCCAAACTAACCACATGGTGGAAGCTGTGGCTTCTCTCCAAGGAATTCTCCTGGCTAAAAGATGGAATTGTCCCTATCTATGGATTGAGGGGGATTCTAATAACATCATCAAGTGCCTAAAAAGAGCTTCTAAGCCTTCATGGACTATCAACAACATAATAAAGGCTTCTAGAGATCTCATGAACACTTTCGAGAAATTCTTTATTTCCCACATTTATCGTGAAGCTAATGGTCTAGCTGACTGTGCAGCCAACATGGTAGTCAATCACAACAATATGGTTACCTGGATGGGTGAAGAGGGTCTCCTCGATGACATCAGATTGATCATATTCACGGATTGATACAATAGTACCCCAAAGATCATAAATGGACAAAATAATGATTAAATGAATTAATAGGAGGGCTATGAGTAATTATGATAATGTCAGTACCATTTATTAGAAGACAAAAGCCACCTTTTCCCACACTTTCTGGGTATATGTGGTTGCTTCGAGAAATTTCTTGCCTATAACTCTCTGCAAATCTCGGCCTTTTGTTTTGAAAAGCGAAAAAATGGGAGGAAATAGATGCCGCTATGAACCCAGCAACTATAAGGAGTGGAAACAAAAGGAGGTAATTTGGAACATCTTGCAGAAGGGTGGGTTTATGAAGTTTATGGAGAGGCTCCATGGGAGGGACGCCACAATCACTAACTTTTTCTGCAAAAACTAGAGGAAGGGCACCCTGAAGATGGGAGATCAAACAATCTCCATTGATGAAGACCTCATCGCTCAGGTCACGGGTCTTCGCAAGGAAGGAAGCAATTACTACAGAAACAAAAAATTGAGCAAGGAGGCTATTGAGCGATACCCCGAAACAACAAAGGAGAAGAAGCACCTGGTAAAGCTAAGTAAAACCTACTACCTGCCTAGGGAATTTGTTAAGCCATGGAGGGAGGTTTTGTTTTCTATTATGTGTTACATTACCTTGGATGGAAGATTCACAAAAGTGTATGGCTATCATTTTGTATTGCTTAATCTTTTCAGGTATGATGAAAAAGTTAATATTCCATATTTCCTATTGTGTTCAATGAATGATACCATTAAAGCCCATGGAGAGAACCCTAAGGGTGATACAACCATGCATTAAGGTCTTATGGTGTTAATTTATGACCATCTAAAAGCCAACCAAATTGCCTGGCCCCAACCTTCTATCTCTGAGTCTAAGGAGGAAGGGTCAGCTTCTGGTTTTTCTATGGGTGGGGAGTCTGAAAGTGATTCGATGAGTGAGTCAGTGGAGAGTTTGGATGACTCTGAAGCTGAAATTGGTAAGAAAAGAAAACAAGTGAGTACCAGGCCCTCCTCTTTGAAGGGTAAGAAAAAATCTAAAGAAAAGGTTTTCCAAATCCGCTCCTCCTCCTCCTTGGAGGTCCCTGAGGATTTTGAGAAGAATGAACCCCAGTCTCTTCGGAAAAAGAAAACTAAAACTTCCATTTGAGGAAGATAATGATATGGAGCTGGAGGATAAAGTGTAGAGAAAGGATCCTGACATCGACCAGAAATTTGAGGAGGAGATCACAGGGGAAGGTTTTGATCAAAGGGTTGATGGAAATGTCGATAAGATCACTAGTGGCGAGGTCCCCAAAAACAAACAGGACAATTCTAGTGAGAAAACCCCCCCTTCAAATCCTCCCACTGAGGGATTGGAAGGTTTTGTGGACACCATCGATTAGTTAGTTAACAATTACAAGAAAGTTGTGGAGGATAATAAGAAGCTGAGCCATAGGGTCCAAATTCTGGAGACAATCAGTATTGGTGAAGGCAAATCTATGGCAGAATATGTTGAGGGTTTGAGTAAAACTATTGCCAGAGCTGAAGAGATAAAAGATTCCTTCAACCCTAGGTTTGAGCAAATTGAGAAGGTGCTGACAGAGATAAAAACCAATGGCAATGCTATGGACCAGAGAATGGCGGAAACTGACAACAAATTCAACAAAATTGAAAAATGCCTCAAAAGTATTGATGAACAAAGCTATAGC
Organism: Cryptomeria japonica; assembly: GCF_030272615.1. Lineage (NCBI taxonomy): Eukaryota > Viridiplantae > Streptophyta > Pinopsida > Cupressales > Cupressaceae > Cryptomeria > Cryptomeria japonica. Next base: position 242,204,476 of record NC_081414.1, read on the forward strand.
ATTATGAAGGCCTCAACTGACAACACCAAAATTCTCATCAGCAAACTGGAGAACGAGAAGGATTCCCTAGAGCTGGAACCTGACATTGAAGGTACGGGAGAAATACAAGGACCTAGAACAAAAGAAGGAGAAGAAGCCAAACAAGGCTATGGAAGAACTCAAGGTTGCTTTGGAAAACTATGACCAGCTGGTCAATAAGGTGGTTGATCTTCTTAAGTCTTTATAGTTGTTGTTTGTCTTTTTGTTTTTCTCTGGTTTTTCTACTTTGTTGTTCCTTTCTTTAGCTGTCCGTTCAGTTTACTGGCCCTTTTGCCAATCTTTTTGTAATTTGTTTCAAAGTTGGTTTGGATGCTTTTTGATGAACTATATTATGCTCCTATGTTAAAGGTTTCAGGTCCTTAAAACTTGTTTTTCATATTAATCAAAACAAAACTAACATTTATATTTCAAACTATTAATGAGGGTAAAATATTTTTAATTAAAATAAAATCCCAAAATCAATCTTTCACACTATATCAAATATATATATTAAACTTGCTTTTCTAATTAAAATTGATTTTCTTAAATAATTGAAATTAACCTTTCTATTCCAAAATGCAAAAGAGATTAAATTATTTCTATTTCGAATAAATTTAAATCTTTCCTTTCAAAATGCATAAACTGAATAAATTCATTATTTAAAATTAACCATTAAATTGAACTTGCTACAAACATAAATAGAGCGATCTTTTTAATTAATGATTAATCACATAAAATAAACCTATTTAATTTAGTTCCTTAATTACTAATGCGTAAATGAACACATTAAATCAAATTAAATACTTAGGATTAAATACTCAATTTTACCACATGCAAAGCACACAACCCAAGAAAGCCAACCAAATACACGACCCGCAAACCCAAACGAAAAGGGAAACTGACGGACCACAGACAATGCTCACTTGAGCACGACTAGGGTAAAATGAGGGATTTACGATCACCTAATGCAAACTCTAAGGACCAAAGAGGTACACTCAAACTTGTGAATCCAGGTGAAGATGAACCTCGCACCTAGGCGGTACTGTACCTGCAATCTCCTACAACCATGAGTCACACAAGCATATATATATATATATATTTAATGAAAGTGTTAGCTCGAGATTCATAAAAAGAATCGGGAGAACAATTAAACTTACATAAGAATCATTGCGAAAGCACATTAATAGGTATGCACAATAATCATAATATCTGACTACAACATTACATAATGGTAAATCAACCATCCAGGAATGCCACATAGAAAAGTCAACCAAGGTCAAACCAGTTTTACAAAGCTAACTAGGGTAGGGGCACTACAGGTTCACTCCACAAATTCTTCCTACCAGTTAAAGTAACAATATTAAAACAATATCAACAATATTATTTCCGGTTTAATTGACATCAATTACAACATAACATATCATTAATGCAATCTTCATACACATGCCAACAAGTACTAGTGCCTTGCTCTAGTTACTACTCTTTAATCTTTGCAGTTATTTCTTCAAAGCGACATTCTCAAGGTATAATTGATTGATGGCTCTATTCATTTGTGTCTCCGTAGTCTATGCCTCCTCTAATTTCTCTTGCATATGTTTGACCTATCTTTATTAAACATTGCTCTATGCATTAATTTTGTAGTTGATACCAAATGAGAAGTGTTTTTCATTGTTTACACCGATGCCATTCCATCATTTCCTTTGAAAATGTCAAGTAATTTGGGCTTATGAGGGCCCTTAAAACTCACCCATTTGGCCAAAACTTTAGTTTTACGATTTTACCCTAATCCACTTATCTTCTCATCAATATTGTTGGGAAAAATGGTGTCTCAACCTTGCATTTATGCGAGGTTACTATTTATAGTAAGTTTTCATTTGAGCATGAAATGGTGCGAAACTCTCCCTAAAGCTTCTGGTTGGCTAGATAAGTATTCCGGTAAAGTTGCATCGCAAGGTCACAGCTAGTTTTGAAGATATTAAAGTTTTCGTCTTGGAGGGGTGCGATAAAATGTTCAAACTTAATTTTGGGGGCTTTAGAGGCTCTGAAATGCCCTGAAAAGTGGTCGTAACTAGTGCAGCGGGTTACGAGGTGATAGAGCACTTCACAAGCTTTCCGGCGCTTCAAACGGTTCGTCAATCAGACACCTAGTTCTCAAGTTATGGCCTCCAGAAGTTTGTACTCCTGAAATAGGAAAAATAATTTGTATCGGATACATAAATGAGCTGTAAAAGGGAGTGACACATGTTGATGTGTGCTTTAACATGTCATAGGGCATATAGAAGGGAGATGAGGTTGGCTACACCTTATTGGGTGGTTTTAGCCCATGGTTTTGTAATACCGTTTGACGGTTTCTTGTATTGTATCTCCTATTTATGAGGTGTGTGAGATAGAGGTTGTGTGTAAGAGAGTCTTATGGCTATTGAGTTGCCTCTGAATCTCTGATTAGTGGTACTCCTGCGAAGAGCTTGCTCTGCAAGTATGTTGTAATCTGTTTTTGATTGCTAAATAAAATATTGAGTTGCTTTTGGAGTGTGGGGTTTTTCTCCCGAAAGGGTTTTCCCCACGTAAATTACTGTGTTGTGGTATGGATGCTATTATATCTATTTCTATTTTCTATAACTATTGTAACGATCTAAAAAAGTTTTTCATTACCCTCCTCTCAAGGTTAGTGTAGGAAGTTGTTTCCGCTACTTAACTTCCTTACAAATATCAAGCTCAGCAACAAATGTAGGGTCCTCTTGTTTTTTGACTTGGTCGAGAAAGAACAAATGTTTTAGAGTCAGCCCTAGAGCAATGAGAATATCAATTTTCTACATCATCTCTCTAGCCTCTTTCAAGGTACAACTAACCTTATGAAAATGCAACTCCTTGAGTGTTTGTTGAATAACCTCCTCATATCTAGATTCTTCAATCCCCAACAATTTCAATGGCTTTATCTCCTTGGAATCTTTTATTTTCATTTAAATCCAAAAGTCCTTGAATTCTTGTGTTTTGATAAAGTCTTCATCTTCAACAAATCTACCTGATATGGCTTCCCTTTCATCCATAAAATCAATAGGTTCTTCACCTTCTGGAAACTGAGCCTTATAGCCATGGACTTCCTCTTGAAATACTGATGTTGAGCCAGGTGATCTATCAACCTCTTCACCTTTACCAAGTGATTTGAGTGCACTAGCAACTTATTCTGTGTCCCCCTCTCCTTCTGAATCATCATAAGGGGCTATGGTTACCTTCTCATCTTGTTTTTGCCTCTTTAGAGGGGGATAATTTGATGCATTCTCTGAATCTGAATCATGGATAATCAATTTTCTATGCCTTTTTGGAGGAACAGGCTTAACCTCTTATGATACACTACTTATAGCTTTTCCATATAGCTTCTCAAAATATTTCAAGCATAACTCCATCCTTAGTATTTCATGGGTTTGATCATATGATGAAAACGTGGTTTCCCCTTCTTTTGTCTATTCTCTTCCAATTTCTTTAATAAGTTCCACTTTTTCCACCTTTGCATAACATCTTGAGGAGTCATGCAATTATGGGCAATATCTTCCACCATGTCAATTTGATGTTTAAATTATTTTATAAAAAAATTAATATAACATTCAGGGTCATAGACCCTCTCACTTCCATCTTTGAGACAATATGATTTCGTTAAATTATCTTGAACTTGTTCAAGAGAACTAGAACCAATAGACAATCCAACATACCTGACTACATGGGGCAAGAAAGTCCCCTTCTTCCTTGGTCCATTCACTTCCTTCTCAAACCACATAATTTGCCAAATAAATTCTAAAAAGGCAACCTTTTTTGATACAAATACTGGCAACTAGTGGGGGCCTGCTTGCATCCATATACCCTAATGAGAGTATGATCATTCTTGAAGATCCAATCAGCGAAATTATGAGTGTGACCCTTTTCTAGGTTGTATTCTAATGGCCTGAGAACTGCCCTTATCTCAAAAGGAATCCTTTCAACCTGAACCCCAAGTGCCTTGAATATCCATACAACAAAGGCATCACAAAATGCCTTGTAATCATAGTCTTTATTATTCTTGTCCCATATCCTACACCATAACTGAATTGGGAGTCTTTTTCCCTGACCATCTACAATAGTTAACTTCATCATGTCTCTAAACACATTTCTATTTTGGAAGAGTATTAAATGACACAATAGAGAATAATTTTTAAAATTTCTACTAGTATTCCTATAAACCAACTGATTGTATGAAATTCTTTCAATCTCACTGGCAATATCAAATTCTAGGTTAATGTTAGGGTTCTGGAACCTCATGGACATAATTATTCACACATTTCATCAAAACAACTTATTCTAATGATAAGTTTGTTCGCAATATGAAGGAATTGATTATGTGTTGCATTAATATTTGTCATTGATGTCAAAACTAGCTTATTTGGTTGTCTATCGGGTTCCGGTAGAATGGTTGGATTGTGATGATGATCAAGAGATTGGCCTCTAGTATGTTCAAATTGGTGGAAATGGTTTAGTTTGATCATTCATGTGGTTTATATGTGTGTCACATTCAGTTGGTTCAAGATTTGGTGATCCAGAAGCTATCATATGTTCTAGTAAGCCTTTTGGTTACTGGTAAGGGATAATCGACAAAGCTTTGTTTGGTTACTAGTAAGGGATAACCGACAAAGCTTTGTTGAAGATCTTTTGATGGATTTGATAAGTGGTTTTGGTGTGACTTCTAGAAGGTTCTTAGGATGCTAATGATTATCATGTTCATGTTCTAGTTGATTGGTGGTGTTGCATTTGGCTTATGGCAACCTATTTTAGGTCCTATGTTATTATGTGTTATTGACACCTAGGTTATGGATTGGTTTGTGCAACATGTTGGTGGATCCTCTCGATGCGTTACCGGTTGGATTTATTGATTGGATAATATTGTTTTGGCCTCTGGCCAACTTGGTTTATCATTGGATGGTGGATTTATGTAATAGATTTATTGTATTATCTTTTAGGTGGCTGACCTAATTGTTTAGGTCCAGGGTTTGTATAAATATGATGTAAGATCTCTTTGTAGATCATGGTTATGGGATTATTTGTGTCTGAATAAAGTTGTAATAATATGCAAAGGTTTTATTTGATCATAGGTGATCGAATTGGTTTTGTGTAAGGGGTTTAAGACCTCTATTATTAAGCTTAACATGAACTGTACTCAGGCATAGGAGATGTTATTCTTGCAGTTCAATCTTCTTTTTGGATTGTAGTCCGAAGATTTCTTGTAGTCAGTGAAGCTCCTTAGTCATGAGCAATGCGCTCTAGGTAGTGTGTCTTCCTGCATGTGCATTCCCCTTATTGTAATCACATACTTACTGTAGAATTATCATCTAATTGTGGGTAGGGTTTCCCATCGTGGTTTTTCCCTTTATCAGGTTTTCCACGTACAAATATTGGTGTTATGTGTTGTGGATGCATGGTAAATGTTTTTATGGTTTATATTTGTGCTTAATTGATATTTCCCCTATTCTAGTATTTGGTTTATACATTTTGGTAAAAGGTTTTAAGCATTTAAAGTTTCATAATTTGTTGACAACTAATTCAACCCCCCCTCTTAGTTGTCCGTCGGTTATCCTAACAACATTTTCTGAAAGAAATCCATAAACTGGAGTGTAGGAAATGGAGCCTTATCATTCATGGCCATTGGTCTGTTATCCTTGCCTCTTTTATTGAAATAAGCTACCTCTCACAGTCCAAAACTCTTTACCATCCTTTCATAATCCACTACATATCTTTCCCCATCAATCTTGGTAATTTCCTGCATATTCAGGTCAAAGCATTCTCCAATGCATGATCTTGTGATGACCAGAATAGGGTTTTCATCAATTCCCCTAACTCTTCTAGTTTATTTTTTATAATTATAGGCCAAGACCTAAATAAGTTCTACATCTATAAACACATTTGGCACTATGACCTTCACTAAGTCAAGATTCTAGGGATTGGACCGAAGCACTTTCTCATCTCTATTATTGTAAAATAACCACAAAAGGGATCTACTAGTGCGAGGAATGTCAGCATCTCTACATTCTCCCTTAGCATCCTGAAACATTATTTTAGTTCTGGTATCTATGGACCCTAGTAATGCATCTAGAAGGGCTTTCTGTAAAGGGACCTTGGGCTGTTCATTTTTTCCTACTTCCTCCTTCTTCTTCCTAGGCCTTTTTTTTAAAATGCAATTCGAGCAGTGGAAAAGATGATGGACTTACTTGTCCAGCTCTGTCTAGAGTGCCCAACTACCCGCAACTTATTACACCAGCTCAACTCTCACTTTTGCACTTCTTCGACGCTCAATTTACACTTCTAATGTGATTTAAATTGAATGGTAGCTACTTTAATTCAAGTTCGCAATATTTAATTCTTTTCAGGCCTCCACATGTGTGCACTTGTTGGCATTAAAGTTGTCATGATGTCAACATGTGTGTGCAGGGCTGATGAAGTTGCAAAAGAGTTGATGTGATCAGGTTGATTGATGCCATATGTTGGAGAGACTTGCAGAGATCATAGTGATCAAATTGATGAAGATGGCAGATGTAGTAGAAGAGATCAACTATGAAGTTGCGGACCCCCACAATGTCATATGATGGGTTCCTATTGGATGTCCTGAAGCTAAGATTGTGAAGACAATATATGATGTATATCAGTATAAAATTATTATTTAATATTGATCATAGTATTGTCTGATAAATAAGTATCACAAGAAATATCTAGATAGCTATATCGACCAAATGTTTTGCAGGTGAAGTGATTGTATCATAATAGCTAGGTCAATACTGAGTCATGTGGAGTAAATTGATATCAACATGTTGTGTCGATGTCGAGATGTGAGGAGTCTCTTTGGTGTTTTGACAAATCAGGATAGCAATACTGATCAAGTGTTATGCAATGAAGTCATCTTATCAGTATAGAAATGCATAAAACAAAGGTAGAGCCACTTATTGGGATAGCAGGAAAAAGGAAGAGTAGCATTTTTGAGTAATGCCGATAGATTAAACTACTCTGATATTAGTAGATCGGAATATCTATGCTAATCAAGTGATTGAGGATGCCTATCAGAGTAACTATTTAAGATGGCATAATGAGTTTGTGTTAAAATGATAGTGTAAACTACTCTGACATCATTGTGTTAGAATAGTTATGCCAACAAGGAGATCGTACAGGTGTAGCATAGTAGCTTTTGAACTCAAAATGATAATTATCTCTACACCGATAGTGTAAACTATCCTAATGGAGTTTATCATTGGTATAGTCTATGTTGATGCAGTTTATCACTGTTGAGTTTGATCATCAGAATACCATATGCCGATATGGAGGAGGTTTTTGGAGTTCAATTTTGGATTAGCTACGTCAATGTTGGTTCAAGTTGAGTCATCAGAATAAGTTGTTTTGACGGTATAGTATCCAAAAGCTAATCCGATAGTGATATCTATTTCGATGAGTTGCGACTTTGGAATAACTACACCGATGAAGTTAGTCACCATGGATTTTTCTTATCAGAATACTTATGCCGATTGAGAGTGTCAATATGGAGTTGTGATTTCAAACATTGATGTCGATGAAGGTTGTCATTGTGGAGTTATGAGTTTGGAATAATTATGCTGATAAAGGGAAGCTAATTGTGTCATTGGTATAACTTGTTATGTGGATTTAGCATGTTTTGCCTATGCCAATAGTTATGACTACTTCGATGAATGGTTGTTTGGATTGAAGTCTTCAGTTTGGGATATTTTATGCTGATAAGGTGTCTCAACATTGAAAATGTGGTTTGGCATAGCTTATGTCGATAAAGGAAGTTAAATGGGAGGTTCTCATCAAAGTTACCTATACCGACAAAGAAAGGTTGATAGTATGTTTCAGAATACCTTGCACTGTCAATTCAACATGATTTTTCTATGATGATAGTTATGGTTAACACAATGGGTGGTAATTTGGCCTAAATTATTTCAGCTCAGGATAATTTATGTCGATATGTTCAGTCAACATGGAGAATATGGCTCGCTATAACCTATGGCGATAGTAGAAATCAAAAGTGAGTTTTCCATCGATGTAACTCATGCCGATAGAAGAAACAAAATACATCGCAAGGTGATTGGGATAGGTTGTGAAGGAAGAATAGAGACAAAGTGTTAACTTGATAGTTAAAACTATATTGATGGAGCCTAAAGAAATCAACATCGGGATTGCTAAGGCGATGAAAATGAGGAAAGAGGATTTCAAATGAAAGAGTATATCAACATAGGTGTTTATAGTCAACCCAATGGGCTTGTAGAGCATGCCTCTAGGTAACCCAATAGTCCACATTAGCCTTGACCAAATCTGACTAGATGATGTGGCTTGTATGGAACGAATCAAATGATTCCTGTCTAAAAGATGAAAAGGTATTTTTGCTGATAAATTTGAAGCCTATAATCGACTCTATGGCCATGACTACAATCTGATTGGCTTAGAGCTCCACATGGATATTGATTAGGACTAACAAAGTGACTTGGATGATGTGAATGAGGACACATGGCTTCCAAAGGATAAAGGACAAATCAGATATGTTGAGGTCGGTGAAAATGGAGATTACTATCGATTTCTTCAGGGTAGGTCAGCAAAGGATTGAGGTGCATTAATGGAAGACCTGTTACAGGAGATTTTTGCAGAGCTTGAGGTAATAAAAAATGGTGGAATCAAATCTATGAGGAAAATTTAGATTTCAAAAATTAGCAACCCAGTACAGAGGCAAAAATAAAAATCAAAGAAAGGATATTTTTGCAGACAGTTGATTCAAGAAAAAAATCCAATTTTCTATTGACTAGATCTTAGAGAGATGGAATGAATCAAATTTTAAATTGTATATTTGGAGGGAGATCTTGTAAATATAGGACGACTAAATGGAGAGTCTTTTGATGAGATCTGACAATGGTGGTTGAGGTAGCGCTTGCAGAGTCATGAGGACAAGTTGGTAGGGAAGTGTGAACATGAGGCAAAGGTGTATGATGATGTGATGCATGGAACCACCACAATGATGGTTGGGATCAATGGCCAAAAATAAAAACATTGAAGTATACAGACTAAGTTAGTTTGCAGGTATGAAAGTAGAATGCAACTATGAAGATTAGATCAGTGCAGTGAATATGGTCAATAGGGGGTAGTTGACTCATTGAAAGGAGTTGCTGTGAAGTAAGAGAAGAGTGTTTTGTGAGATATGGTTGAACAATAGACTGAAACTATAGTAGAAGACAAGAATAAAGTGTGAGGTTGGTGTGGTTGCAGTGTGACAACATAGAGAGGTAGGGTAAAGAAGACAGAGAGCAGAAACAAAATAGTAGAGATCAGAGTGTAGAGAGCCAAGGCAACCAGAAGCAACAAGAGATTGAGCAAAGGAAAAACAAGTAGTAGGAGAGATGAGAATGCAAAGATCAAAAGATAAGAGAACAAGGGCTGAGATAGATAGAAGGTAGAGAGATAAGATTGAAGAATAAAGACCTGAGGGTAGAAAGGAGTTTACCAATCTCAAAGGCAAATTAGCTAGGTGTTGCAAAACTTCATTTACAACAAGGTATCTAACTTGTATTTGTTATCTATACTCATTGTAATGTCTGAGTGGGTGCTCAAAGTTAGGGGTTGGTGCTCCTTGGGTTGGTGCCCTAAATGTTGTAACCTATTTTACCTATGAGGCTGGATTGGAGTTGTAGACACCTAAAGGTTGTACAATGAATTAAGTGAATTTTATTCATTTAATTATCCTTAATTCTTTTAATTAATTAAATTAAGATTTAATTAATATCCCCTTTTCTTCTACTTTGCATATTAATCAAATTAAAGATTTGATTAATATTCTCCTTCTTCTATCTAAGTCATTTAATTAATTTAATTAAATACCACCTCTAGCCATTTTAATTAAAAATATCCATTTATCCCCTTTCCCATTTTAATTAAATTTATATTAAATTAAAATTCCCCTTCTAGCCCATTTAATTAAATTTACATTTAATTAAAACCACCCATTTGCAAAATTAAAAATCACATTTAAATAAATCAATATTTATTTAAATCCTACAAATCCAAGTTGGAACCAATAATTAAAATAAATTAATTTTATTCTAATTAAATTCTTTTTTCCCCACCCATTTGCAAAATTCCACATCTCCCACTTGCCTCCTAAACCTCTTCTAGAGCCTTCTAGATTATTCTAAACCCTTTTAATTAGCCCAATCAACTCCTAATCATGTCCTTTCCCTAAATTTGAGGAGGTCACTTCTCAAATTTGAAAGAAAGTCTTCTAAATGCATTTGACTTTATTTCCTTCAACAAGCTAACTTGTTGAGTTCCCCCAAATTTGGAAGGACTTTTACAAATTTGTTCCCAAAGTGTTCTTAACAATTAATGGTTAACTCAACCTTCCCCTAATGGTTAGATACTTTCTCTCTAACTTAACCCTCATCTAAGCCAAGGGTCTCATCAAGCACTCATGGCTTTGACCCTAGTTATCCTATTAACCATTGCACAAGAGTTTACCCTTTGGATAAAATCTTTATCCAATGGATAACTCTAACCTAACCTTAACCCTTACCTCCTAAGGTAACCTTCATGTCTTCTCAGGCATTTAGTGTCTCTTGCATCTCCTCTCAATCCCTCTCAAGGTGACATTTGTCAACTTGGGATTCAAATAAATCCCTCACATGGATTGATAACTTTCAATCCTAGCCCTTGTTGAGATTCTTCAATCTTAACCATCCATTGCCCTATTTTCCCTATAAATAGAGCTCACATTCTTCATTCTCCATATATCAAGTCTTTTGTGCATCTAATTTATAGTCTCATTTCATCAAGCATTGTTAACCTTTCTTTGATAATAGTAATTAGATCATTTATTTTTGCATATCATGTTACCAATATCATGTTAGCTTCATCTATATGCTAGTTTAATGTAATTTTAATACCATTTTCATGTTATTTTTAGCTTCATATCAATATCTTGCACCATATCATTACCTAGTTTCATATCTAGACCATTCACTAGGATCATAGTTGCATCCATTTTGATCTTAGAATCATCACATATGCTTCGTTCTTTTTGTAGTCATCCTATAGATCAAGTGCTCTTCCAAGCTGAAAGCCACCTTGATTTGAAGGATCCTTAGAGATAGAGAACAATGAGACACACTTAAGATCTTTATTTTATTTTTTGTTCTAATGATTTTGATCTTTAACATAATGTCTCATTGGTGTGTTTGTGTTGTTTGCCTCTCTCATGCAGGTACCACAATCTAAGCATACATATCTGGCACCCACCATGGGGCTCAAACCTCATTTTTAGACATTTCTAAATTTTTTTCCACAAGATTCATGCCCATAGATGTCAAATGCAGAATAGCACATACGACGGTTCATGCATACAACAGATTTTAAAGCACATACAACCTTTGTTGATGCAAATTTAACTATTTTTATTATGCATTCAAACATTTTTATTGCGTATTTAACTATTTTTATCGCGCATTTAACTGTTTTTATTATGCAATTAACTATTTTTCTTGCACATTTAACGGTTTTTGTAATGCATACAACTGTTTCTATAGCACATACAACTATTTTTCTAGTGCATACAATTGTTTCTGTAGCGCATACAACTGTTTCTGTTGCACATATGATCTCTATTTTTGCACATATAAAATAGAGGCAAAAGTTTGTAATCCAGTGTTGAAAAATTAGGCTTGTAGAAGCTCACTTGAGGTTTTTTTGATTTTGCTAACTTCTTTCTTTGCAAATTGCTAACTATTTTCTTGCAGACTTGAAGGAGTTAGGATAGGATTTAGTAGCTTCTTTTCTAACTTTTTAAGTTGGTTAAAAAGAACTCATCCTCCTATTGGTATAAAAGGAACTTCACACCTAAATTTTCAGATTAAAATGAACTAAAACTTTCCTTTGGGCTTAAAAAGAACCTCATTGCAAGGTAAAAAGAACAACAAGATTATACTTTTACTTTCTTGCAAGTTAGGATTCACACTTCAGATTTGGGCTTAAAAAGAATCAACAAATTTTCAATTTCTTGCAAAGGATTAAAAATAACAATCAACTTTATTATTGCAAGTTAAAAAGAACAAGCCACAAATTGTCAATTTACCAAGCAATTTACTTTCAAGCAAAACATGCTTTCATTTTGTTACCCAGGATTTCAGTTTCTTAGTTAGACAATAAATTGCTTTGTGGGATAAAAAGAACACCATGCTTGTTGGAGCAACATCTCCAAATAGGACTTCACTAAACATTGCTTTGAAAAGGTTAAAAAGAACTTTGTTTTCTTTGTCTTAAGTGGTAGGTATATGCTCTCCCCTTAATTGGGTAATCAAAAAGCCAAATCCACTTTTTCATTGCTCTATTTACTTTCAAGCATTAAATCCTTTAGAGGGCCTGCCTTCCCGAAGCCTCTAAAGGGCTAGTGTGAAGGGTACGACCCAAGTGGGGAATGGCTTTATCACCAAGTTTACCAACCCACTATAATCAAATGTGGAGACTAATGAAAATCCCCTCCAATAGAAGTGTGTATTTGATAGTTTTCCCCTAGTATCCTTGTGATGCAAAAAGCCTTTGTTCTAAAGGTTGGGAAGTCTCTTAATTGAGTTTATTATTTGTTGTGCCGAATGAAATCCTTACTACAAACCTTAGCATTAGAAGCTTTTAAATGAGTCAGCTGCCATACATTGGCAATATCATAGTGCAAGGGTGGGGAATAATCCACCCCCAGAATTACTCACCATATATCTCTTAAGATAACTACTCAACTATAAAGCAATTGACTTTGGGTTAATTAATGGAAAAAGGTAAAAAAAATGGGTGCCCTCTAGGGGCTGACAAGGTTGTTTGAGCTGATGAAGTATCAAGACTAGTGGGCTATGATATTGTTGATGAACTTTGAATAAAGTGTCTATCTGATTTGTCCTTTATTGTAAATCAAACCAATGATAACATCAAGGATTTTAAAACATCCTCACAAAACATACACTCAATGTTTAGCATAGGGATGACAATTATTTTCATGTGTGCTATGTCTTCTTGTCATAAACATTAAAATATCTTGCAAGTTACAAATCAACCAATACAACAATCAATTCAAAACAAAGAGAAAAAGAAAACCTTAGAGAGAAGAGAATTCCCAAATCCAACTAGGCACTTTTAGAAAAGGGTATAAGATCTTCAACTATCTTAGGATAAGATTTCATCCAACAAAATTGAGGAGTATCCAAAATAGTGATCAAAGGTTCCACCATCCAACGAATCCTATCAAAACAAATACCTAGTTAAGATCTTAAGTTGTCAAATTAAGTTTCTACATCATGAAACTTGAGTCATCATTTGACACACTTTGTCGTAGAAGCAAATAAAACTAAACTTCTACTTGACAAGTAGGCTTGAGTATCCAAAACAAAGTATCCATATCCAGCATCAACATCAACATTGATCATTTTATATGACCACTCCTCACATTTTGAAAAGAAGAAGTCTTCATCAAAAGACTAAGTTGAAGACTAGACAACCTAGTTCTAAGACACTTATCAAGAGGAGTAAATTTCTCTATATCAACCGTCAACTCTTTAAATCACATTACACATTCTTGCATCATATGCGGTTGTATCTCCAACGAAAAACCAACAAATTTGACAAAGAACCTTTGAGAAGTAGGGCTTACATTCAAAAGACATCATTTAATCAATGCCTTAATAGTGGAGGAAGGATTAACCCCGCCTTGTTTCCAAAGTTTCTTATTACTTACAATGAAGCTCGACCTGGGCCACCAACTCCACCAAGAACCCCAATAGAAGAAGAACTCACTACTGTAGAGATATATTAGTGCTTGTTGTCACTCAATCTCAAAAAAAACCAAAAAGAAGGAATCAAAACCAGAATCAAGTATGAGTCGTAGAGAGAACAATTCTTTTGATGAATATGCAAATATGGAAGAAACATCGATCACCGAAGAGCTTCTCCAAGAATGTCAAGATAATGTTATTTTCCAGAAAAACTTAGAAAGACTTATAGAAGTGGATAAGAAAAAATATCTCTTCATGGTAACTAGTAAAGGAGTCAATATTCCTAAGGATTTTGACACATAAAACTTAAGGAATATAAATGAGAGAATTTAACAAACAAGGGTGAGAAACTATACTTACAATCAAGAACAACTGAAAGAAGAAGAAACACATGATCAAGAAAACATATGCAACTGAGATCACACCCATGAACAAGATAACACTCACGAACAAGACCATACCCATAATCAGGACAATCTTAATGAATGAGGGGAAACTCCCTAGAGAAGGACAAATGCACCCCTAACTGTTCTTACACAATAACTCTAAACACTTCAAAGATAAATGTAAGACATGCAACAAGGAACCATAATATGATACTCATTAGACAACATTTGTCCTTATCCTTTTGATAGAAGATTGAACATGGTACCTTTTCCCCCCAATTCAGATATACCAAAGTATGACAAATATGATGGTAAGAGTGATCCGCATGATCATATTTAGGAATTTTGTACTATGAGCTTGGAGTTCACTCACAATGACACACACTTAATGAGACTATTCCTAAGAAGTTTGGGAGGGCAAACAATGGAGTGGCTGTCAAAACTCACACCTCCCATCAAATCACTTGATGAGTTGGTAAATAAATTCATAACACAATACTCCTATAATATCCAACATGCGATCACCATGCTTGATGTATGCAATACAAAACAAAAGAGCAATGAAACATTCATGGTACTTCTACAACAATGGAGGTGCATGGTCGCAAGATACCCATGAGATGTGCCTGAAAAGGAAAAGATGGAAATCTTCATAGACAATCTGAATAGTGAAATGACTTATCATCTCAAACTACAATGCATACCATCTTTTGCAAAATTAATAGAGAATGGTATCCAAGTAGAGGAAGCTTCCATCAAGAAAGGAAACTTGAATTTCTTTAAGGAAGGTGTTAGTTCATCAAACAATAATACCTTTAACAATCAAAACAATAAAAAAAACTCAGACAAGTCTAGATTTTGGACAAGAAACAAAAATGTTGTTAATGATGGGGTAGTCGATGCCAACAATGTAAAGTCTAAACAACCAATGTTGATGTTATCAGGAAACCCACCATCAAATAATGATCAAATAAGTGCCATTCAAGGAACTAACACTTATCAACAAAATACCAACCAAGGAGCTTCAATGTCAAAAAACAACAACAATCACCAAGGCAACAACAAAAACAACCTAGGGAACAACACAAACCAAAGAGGCAATGCTAATACTTTCCCATATCAACTATACACACCATTAGGACAAACCTTGGATTCAGCATTTTGAAAACTATTGGCAAATTTGATCATCACATTACTAGCCACAAGCAAGTTTGAACCCCAAGTCAAACCACCATGGTGGAATGACTCACATTATTGTGATTATCATCGAAACAAGAGGAATAGAACAAATGATTGCATGAGGTTGAAGAACCTAGTTCACGATATGATAGACAAGTGAGATCTAATGGTTGATGGTTATAAAACCAATGCTAACCATGAAGCTTTCAAAAATCCTCTTACCAATTACAACAAGGGAGGAGCATCAATGTCAAACAACACCAAAGGAGCTCGGATCAATCACATATACGAAAACACTATCAATCACATATTAGCCTGCGACAATCAAGTGAATGTCATAAAAATCAAAGACAAACAAGAACATGCATCGATAAATGTGACAACAAGAGCTCATAAATATGTCTTGAAGGGGAACACATCAACAACAACAACTCTCCCCAAGACTCAATATAACTTGGTTGACCAACTATGAAGAACACCCACTTAGATATATATACTTGAGTTGCTCAAACTTTCACCAAAACACAAAGATATCTTGGAGAAAGCTCTTGTCGAAATAACCATTCAAAATTATTTGGATATTGATCAATTCCAAGACATGGTGGCCCATATGATGGTGCCATGTAACATATCTTTTTTTGAACACGATGATGTCTCCTTGAGTCATTTGCATAACACTCTTCTCTATATTGAAGTCTTAGTCTATAAACATCAGGTAAAAAGAGTATTAATAGATGAAGGAGATGGTCTCAATATATGTACTCTAAATCTTATCTGTGCATTGGGCTTCTCTGAGCAAGCTATTGATCCCAAAAATAAAATCACTATCAAAGCCTATGATGATGAAGAAAGATCATCTAAAGGAACTATGATACTACCCATTCAAGTAGGTCCTGTACAAAGAGACACCATGTGCCAAGTCTTGGACATAGAATTGACATACAATATACTATTGGGTCATCCATGGATCCATTAAATGCAAGCAATACCTTCCACGTACCATCAATGTCTCAAGTTCCCCTACAACAGATAAGAAATTTCAATATCTGCAGATACTAACCCTTTTTAGTACTGCAATTCTATGGGGGCAACTCAAGATAGCTTGGTTCCACACAAAGGGGAGGCCCAAGCTTCCTCATCATCCAACCATCAAGAATAACTCAAGTCCCTATCCATTAACTTCAAGCAAAAGATGAAAATAAAGGACCAAGGCATGGGGGAGTGCTCTTTTGAACCCTTGTGTCTATATATGTTACCAACTTCATCAAGGTCTTATGGACAACCTTCCACATCAAGACATCAGGCAGCACAACCCATCACAAAGTTTGATGGTAAATTTATCCAAATGGGCACACTGGCTAAAGAATCAGAAGACAAAGACATCCTTAGCTGGCTATACAAGGATGAGGAAGAAATCAAAGCTACTACCCTAGAAGTAGCCATACCAACATAACAGTATGGAAATGGGTTCTGGATCATGTAATGAATGGGATACAAAGGAAAAGAACCTATTGGAAAGCATCAAGAGGGAATCATAGAACCCATAAAACCCCATTCATAATTTGAAAAAGAAAAAACATGACTTGGGTATGGCCAACATGTTCTACCTATGCAAAAGCAAAATCACCATCAAAAACCTCAATGGAAAGAAAAGAAAAAACATAATGAAGACTCAAGGTAAGAAGCACTGAACCAAGTAGCAGAATAGAAAAGGAAGGAGCAAAAACATGAAGAAAATGAGAGATGACAAGAATAACTCGCTATTCAAAGGGAGGAAGCTTCTTATAAGAAAGTACATCATGTACAAGAACCTGATAAAACCAAGGCTGAACCACAACCTAAGGAAATTGCCAGTCAAAGAAAAGAAACAGTGTATGAAAAAATTCAAAGAGTACAAGCAAGCACCGATCCCAAATTAGAACAAGCTACTAAACTTGTGTCAATTATCAGTGATCTTTTCTCACAATACAATATACCTATTAGATTCAATGAAGCCACCTAAGATAGCAATTCTAAAACATATACCAATGAGTATGAGTGGGACACCTGTTTTGATGTTACTGAAGATATTGAGGTGGATACAATCCATGCATACACACCCATTTCTCATGAGGGACAAGGCTCAAGATCTCGATCATTTGAATTCAAACCATAACATATCTATGAGGCTAGTGAGAACAAGCAGCGGCAATATGAACAAGGAAATGTTGAGGAGAGTACCATAAAAGACCCCGAGAATATCATAGACCTCACCGATATCCCAAACAACTATGATGATATCTCTGTCATGAGACTTATAGCAGCTAATCTTAACCCGCAAAATGACTCCTTACCACTCACATCCTAAAATCATAGACTGGGAAGAACCCAAACATCATGATATACCAATATTCCCAAATGATGAGGCTATTGTCCAATATCTATTCTCAGTCAACCCAGAAACATGCTCCACCAGTGAACCACATAATAATATCTACAATCAGTGGAGTGCCAAGTCTCTTAGTCACAAAATCATAATAAAAAAATGGATCTAATGGTGAAAACCATTTAATGGCGGTGTTAGATCACAAAAATAAAAAAGTAAAAATAGAGGACGTATCTGAAGGTGAAAACCTTTTTGAGGCACCTAAAGATGGGAGACTTGACACTCTTCCTGAACATTACCAGGAGAGGTCACCAATATTGATTGAGCCAACTCAATTAATAATTATCGATACTGAAGCGACAACCAAAAACATATATTTGGCATAATCACTCTAAAAAAAAAAAGAAAAACTAGATTTTGTCAAATTATTTAAGAAGAAGCAAATCAATTTTATTTGGTCTTACGTTGACATGCCAAGGGTAGATCTAAATCTAATCATGCATCACTTGTCCATTGCTCCTAGAGATAAACCTGTCAAACAAAAATTAAGGAAGATGAATCCACATATGGCATTATTAGTCAAAGCATAACTAAAGAAGTTATTAGATGTTGGATTCATCTGACCTATAGACTATGCTGAATGGATCTCAAACATTGTACTAGTTTCTAAACTAGTTAAAAGTATAAGGATTTGTACAGACTTTAGAGACCTCAATAAGGAATGTCTGAGAGATGACTTTTCTTCGCCAAGCATTGACACCATTCTCAATCTAACAGCAGGGCACACAGTGCTATTTCTCATGGATGGCTTCTCTGGCTACAACCAAATCAAAATATCTCCAAAGGATCAAGATAAAACTGCATTCACATGTCCATGGGGAACATATTGTTGGAACGTCATATCTTTTGGCTTGAAAAATGTTGGTGCAACTTATCAAAGAGCCATGACAATAATTTTACATGATATGATGCATACTTTCATGGAGGATTATGTGGATGATTTGCTAGCTAAATCATTCACAAGAGCTAAACACCAGACATCCTGGATAAAATCTTTCAACGATTGAAGCAATTCAATGTCAGATTAAACCCTAAGAAGTGTGTCTTCAGGATCACATCCAACAAACTTTTGGGATACATTGTATAAAAAAATGACATAGAGGTGGATCCAGCAAAGGTTCAGGCTATCATGGAGATGCCACCTCCTAAAAACATTAGCCAGCTATGATCTCTATAGGGAAGGCTACAATCAATCAGATGATTTATTGCTTAGTTAGCAAATAAATATCTTCCATTCAATCATCTGCTTCATAAGAATATAACTTTCAAATGGGAAGATAAATGCATAATCGTTCCAATAGCTCAAACAATATCTGATGAATCCACCAATTTTGGTTCCACCAATAGCAAGAAAGCCACTCATCCTCCATATATCAACAACAACAATATCATTGGGGGGACTACTAGCACAAGAAGATCTAGCAGGCAAAGAAAGGGCTATATATTACATCAGTAGGACATTGAACAAATATGAACTTAGTTATACACTCATCAAAAAGGCTTGCTTAGAAGTGGTGTTTGCTTCTCAAAAGTTTCACCACTATATGTTAGCCCACATAATCAAGCTGGTAGCAAAGATCGATCCTCTCAAGTATCTACTTTGCAAAGGCGCTCTCACAAGAAGATTAGCTAAATGGGTCATGATTCTAAGTGAGTTTGAGATTCACTACATAGAACGATGGTCTACCAAAGGAGAGGCAATTGCAGATGAACTGGCAGAAGCACCACTACCAGACCAACACCCATTACAAGTGGAATTTCCAGATATGGATGTACTCACTATCACATCCAAGCAATGGACCCTATACTTTGATGGATCCTATACACAACATGGATCAGGTGTTGGCATCTTGTTCATCACTCTAGAGGGGCACACAATTCTGAGATCTTATAGACTAATATTTCCATGCACCAACAACATTAGTGAATACGAAGCCCTGGTAACAAGAATCAAAGTAGTTATAGAATGGAGAATCACATAATTAAGAGTCTATGGGGATTCTCAATTAGTTATCAATCAGATCAATGATGACTATTAGATGAAAGATGATAAGCTAATGCCTTACAAGAGAATGGTGGATGACTTAAAAAAGTACCTTGTGCACATCACCTTTGAACAAATTCCAAGATTGGAAAATAGAGTTGTCGATGCAATGGCCACTATCACCTTGCTTCTACAAATTACAGATAAACAAAATCATTACAAATTCCTGGTGGAGCAATTATTTTCCCCAGCCTATGACAGTTTTGCATCCCAAGTCATCTATGACCAGACCAATTTTGATTCCCCTCTATATGGGAAGATATATGACTATCTCAAAAACAATATCCTCCTACCCAACCTATCTCACAACCAAAAGAAAAGCTTCATCCAACAAGTTTCCCACTATATCTTAACCACTGACACACTTTACCATCGAGGTCTAGATGGTACTCTTCTTTGATGCCTCAATCATAACGAATTTGACTCTGCCTTACATGAGCTTCATGAAGGTATTTGTGGTACACATCCAAGTGGTCCTACTCTCACCAAGAAACTTTTGAGAATGGGATATTACTAAATGACAATGGAAACAAACTCCTATCACTTTGCTTGGAAATGTCCTAAATGCCAAATTCATGGTAACCTCATACATGCACTAGCATAGGAGCTGCAACCATTCACCACATCTTGGCCTTTTTGTCAATGGGGACGATCTGGTAGGAAAGATTCATCCTTCCTCTTCAAATGGGCATAAGTTCATTATCACCTCCACATAGTACTTCACCAAGTGCATTGAAGTAGTCCCAATGACCACTATGACTGGAAAGAATATCTCATCACTCATCCTCAACTATCTCACTTGTAGATATGGCATTCCCAGTTCCATCATCATAGATAATGGATGTCCTTTCAAGAATCAAGATGTGTGAGAGCTGTGTGAATGATTCAAAATCCAACATCACTTTTCCACACCATACTACCCACAAGGGAATGGCCAAGCAGAAGCATCAAACAAAACAATCCTGAAAATCCTCAAGAAAATAGTGAATGATGTTGGCAAGGATTGGCATGTACAACTCAATTCGACACTTTGGGCCTATAGAATGAGTATCTGCACACCTACAAGGGCTACCCCATATTCATTGGTGTATGGTTCAAAAGCAATTTTGCCTCTTGAGGTAGAAATCCCATCTCTCCGAGTATTTTTGAAGGGCCTCATACCATATGAGGAATATTGAGTAAATAGGTTGCATGAACTAGAGCTTCTTGATGGAAAACAACAATGTTCCTATGACCATCTCAAGGCATATCAACAACGAATGTACAAAACCTATAATCATAAATTCATCCCAAGGACTTTCAAAATTGGTGATCTAGTCCTAAAAGAAATCCAAGAAATCAGTAAGATCGAGAGAAGAAAGGGAAGTTTGAGCCCAACTGGTTGGGACCATTTGTCATCATATCAGCCTATGGATTAAGAGCATATCAGTTGTCAACTTCAAAAGGGGACGTACTCGACGAACCAACCAACAACATCCATCTGAAGAAATTCTACACTTGAGTTGTCTAATGCACGGATCAAGCAAAAAAAAAAAAGTATCAAAAATTGTCACTAAGGTGAAAACCTGGCAAACAGGCACCTTGTGACACACAAAAAAAATAAAAAAATACAAAAATACAAAAAAATGAAAAAAAATCAAAAAGTGCAATAAAAACAAGTGGTGAAAACTTGGCAACAAGCGCCACTTGGGAGAGAATGGCTCCTCCATCTATCAGTACTTGTATCATATCTTTGATTCATCTGATCTAAGCCCATAGTAACCACCAAACACTTATACATGCCACATCATCCTGGACATACTTAGCGTAATCATTGTCCCTGATAAATATAAATCATATCCCACCATGGCTTGGTGATCAGTGTAAATATCCATATCGAGTACTATCTAGAGTGGTGGCAGGTTTGTGACCTCGCTGGGGGCATTTCACCTTGAGGGTTTTCAACATCAGACCAAACACATAGAAAAACAACAAGGATCAGAACAACTAACAAATGATAATGACAATGCAAGAAGACTAGATATCATGTAATTGAACTGATTGGAATTGAACAAAAGATCTATTTGCAAGATGTTTTACTTGACACAAATATAATTCCAATAGCATGCATGCTTACTTATGGTTGTTAATTTTTGCTTATCATATCTCCTAAGTGACTCAAGGATGTCTTACAACTAGAGAAGGAAGGAAGGAATGTGATGTTTTCTTTGTCTAATGTTTGGGAGTGAAGTCTTGTACTATGCAAATTTGTCTTACAATATGATCATGTAACAACACTGAAGATATTTCCAATTTGTATGAGACAAAGGATAACTCTTATCTATTTTACGCAAGCAACACTCAGGTCATCTTGGTTCAATTATACCTCGATGCTTGTGTCATCTTCCAATATCAAAATCCATGTAAGTTATACTCAAGTCATTATGGTTTAATTATACCATGATGCTTGTATCAACTTTCAACAAATCAAGGCCCCATGATGAAAACAAAGGAAACACTAGCACTTTGACCAAGAAGATGACAACTTGTGGGAATGAGAATGCATTAGTATCATATCATTATCATATTAATTTTGCATTAGGTTGCATATCATTTCATGACCATCTTGTATTAGTATCATATTATTGTTGCATTAGCTTGCATATCATTTTAAGATCATTAATGTCATAACATGATAATCTTACATTAGATTGTATATCATTGTCATTTTCATTTTACATGGGGTTGCATTTAAATCATTAGGTGCATTCTCATTATCATATTAAGTTTGCATTATCATTATCATTTAGACCATTTTAAAATCTTGCATATAGTTACATTCATTGCATTAGTTAACATTATCATTATCATTTCATACATCTCATTTTCAAGATACATCTCATATTATCATTTCATACATCTCATTACAATTCATACATCTCATTTTCAAGATACATTTGCAAATCAAAATCATATCATTATCACAATGCATCCCATACATGAGCATCATAATATCAAGCATATGTAACATTCTAGATTGCGTTATCCCCAACACACAAAAGCACAAAACAGGTTAGCAACATTTGCACAAATTATAAGCATCTAAATTTATTAAATTTAACCATCATCTGCATATCACCTTCTAAACATATAGTACATTACAATCATCATATAAAGAATATAAAACACCCACAACACACTCATCACATCATCTGCATCAACATCTGCAAAAATCATCTAGATCAAAAGCATATCATATAGCTCATCAAAATCAAAGTAGCTACATCCATAACATATCATCAGTGTGTGTGTGTTGTGTGACCACATGCTGATCCAAAGGAAAAAAAAGGATATACGTCAAAAACATATCATCAATGAAGTAATGAAATGGCCAAAGTCCCTCGATATATATTGTAGACGTATAAAAATGACCATATTCCTAAATGAATATTTTATGTTCATTTCCCTATTTAATTAAATCCAATTTAATTAAATTATTCACATTCTTCTATTTTATTAAGTAAATTATTCAATTTATTTAAATAAAATTCACTATACCATTTAATGAATAAATCATTTATTCAATTAAATCCCCCTAGCCACTTTTAATTAAATTCAAATTTAATTAAATAGTTATCCTAAATTGAATAAATCTAATTTATTTAATTATAACCAAATTGAATTAAATCATTTTATTCAATTAAATCCCCCTAGCCACTTTTAATTAAAATCAAATTTAATTAAATAGTTATCCTAAATTGAATAAATCTAATTTATTTAATTTCCCCAAATTATAACCAAATTGAATTAAATCTTTTAATTCAATTAAAATCCTATTATCCCCCATCCACTTGCAAAATCCCAAACCCCTTCCTAATCCCTTCTAGAATCTTCTAAACACTTCTAATTAACCTAACACTCCTCTAAACTTTGTCACATCCCTAAGCAAAGGGAGGTCACTTCTCAAATGGCCCAAAGTCTTGGATAACCATTAAAGGTTTTCAACCTTCAACCACCAAAACCCTTAAAGTCTTTGAAAACCATTGAAGGCTTCCAACCTTCAACCACTTAATCCCCAAAGTCTCCAATAACCATTAATGGTTAATTCAAACCCTCCCACATGGTTAAAACATTTGTTTTGACTCAACCTCTACCCAACCCAAAGGTCTCATCAGGCCATTAATGCTTTGACCATGATTATCTCTTAATCATTTGCACAGAGGTTTATTCTTGGATTAACTCTTAATCCAGTGGGTAAACCTAATTTAGACTTGACCCTTAGCCTTTAGATAACCATGAGGTCTTCTCAGGCCTTTAATGCCTCCAACCTCTTCTCTCAACCCAATCCTGTATTGACATTTGTCACTATTTTATTGGTGCCAATTGTGCACATGGATCCTCAACTTTCAAACTTGGCCCTTGATTAAGCCATTCAATCTTGACCATCCATTGCCCTGTTTGTGCTATAAATAGAGCTCTCATTCCGCCATTTTTAACAATCATCTTTCAAATTTTAAGCATCACACTTATGCTCAAATTCTCTCAAGCTTTCGTATCATTTTATGCTCATCATTTAGCCTCTTTTAGATCAGGAATTAATCATAAATATGCATGTTTAGAGTAATTCATTTATCATTTTAGCTCAATCATAGAAGAAATATAGTATGCTAGGATAGTATTCATACTAACCTCATCATCTTATCATTTAGTTTATTGCATTTTAGCATCATACATAGCTTACAACACATCTCATACTAAAATCAATCAAAAGCATCTCTCGTTCTCATATTTGCCATCCCTAAACCATTTTGCTCAGTAATCTGAGAGCAAAAACGTTGGTTTGAGGGACATTGTGAGATAGAGAACCATGGGACCCTCCTTGGGAAGCTGAGTAACACATTGTTACTCCATAGCTTGCATCAAGAAGTCCTGTGTGTGTGTGTGGACTAGTTATTTATCAAATTTTCACATATTTAATTTTATAAGCCCACTTTTCCACCATACATATATCAATAACAAATGTCCATCATTTCACGTGGCATCACTATCGAGGCAATCAATAAACATGAATAAGATCATCAAAACATCATATGAGAACATCATTGAGTAGCATATCAATAAGATCAAAGTACAACAAAGTATCATATTTGGAGGTCATCAAAATACAAAGATATGTGTACATCAAGGTACAAATATAGAATCTATGATCATGATCATGACGCAGGATCAGCCTGACCACCTCCAAGACCTGTTGGTCGAGAGCTCAAGCTACCTGTACTTGCACTATTGCTAGGAGAATCCCACCTAGGACCCACAACCCCCTCACTGCCCCTCTATCTATGAGAACCCCTATGCTGAGAACTAGTAGCATAGGTAGGAGCACATCGGTCTAGTGGTACAACCTAAAAATATAGAGTCTTGTAATACTCTGCCCACCTGTCTACTCAATAAGACTTCAGATGTTGTACCCTATAACGCCCTGTGTGATTGCCTACTGCAATGATCATATTGTCTCCTCTTCTTGGCCTCATCACTCTATATCTGTATCCCACTCTAGCGACATTGTCATCACCTGTCTCTATAGCTCTAAAACCTGTGCCTAGGCCTATGTAAGCTGACTCTGTACCCTATGCAACAAGGATTGTAATGCTGCTATATGTGCCTACTGCTGATGAGGAGGCACTCTAATATGCAAAACCTATGGCTACAAAGGTTGCGGATCCTACATACCAACTTGTCAAGGGGTAGGACTCCTCCTCCCTCAAGCCAATGGTTTTACAATCTCCTCCTTTGACTCCTCCTCTGTTATTGCACCCGCCAATACCATCAAACCTACTCCTCCACCAACCACCTCAGACTCTGTATCCTCATCAGAATAATCACCACTCTCCTCCTTAGATCTGTCACTATCTTATCCCTCCTTAACCCCCAGGGCACCAACATCCTCCTCCTCTACCTCTCACCACTCCTCCTCTACCCCTCACCACTCCTTCCTCATCAGATCCTCGTACCCCACCACCACCTCCACCCTGACCATGTCCAACTGCACCACCCACAACAATCCTAACACCTCTCCTCCCTCTACCCCTCCTCCCACCTTGACAACCTCAAACCTGATTATCACCATCAATCTCCTTCAGTATAGGAATTGACTATCCTGGCCCTGTCAATTGAGGGAACCTATGGGTCAAAAAGTACTGTGTATACTCTGCAGTCATCCCTACATCCACTATATCCTCAAACTTGGTCCATACACAAAAAGGCAAAGAATAAAACTTAGCCCAAGTTGTCGCAAAATCCAATGTGGGCTCCCAATTTGTCCTCTCCTTGTGTACCCGAGCCTACATAGTCATCTCCTACGACATTGGTTGCACGCGTGCAAACTATCGGTAAACATAAGGAAGGATAAACTTCTCTATCACATGCGGGGTGTGACACAAAAGGAATATACTCATGAATAAATGTGGCATCTCAAAAGCATCCTATGACCATGGCTCACACACTCTATAGGGTCTCCACACCACTGTGTCCATATCATCCAGGGCCCGCCTCCAATACTCTAACTTCCCGAGCATCGGCTGGGAAGCAACCTAGTTGTACATCATCACAAAAGGCACCCCTACTAGTCTAAACCTCAGCCCAAGTGGACGGGCCACAACTATATTATCCCATGCCCAAATCTATAGTAAAGTACATCCAGAGGCTAGACTGGCCGCATCATCATAAACCACCTAATGAAGGTCATGATATAAATGGGTGAGCAAACAAATACCCCACACGTATCATGTGCATGTCTGCACCATTTGTCGGAGCACTCAACCCCATCCAGCTGATAAACCATGTGACCTCCTATCCAAAATTAGGAAGCTGCCAATCAAACCTACCAAAACTGAAGGGAGTGGGGCATAGTTGTGTACCATCTCCTACCATGCCACTAAGTAACTTGCAATATGAGGATCGAAAAACACCTCCCACAGAGCATTAGTCATGTCGGCCTCCTCCACATCATACTCCACAAGCTCACCTATAATCAGAATCTGCTAGATGTCCTCCCATGTCATTGTGATCTCACCCATCGGTAAATGGAAGGTGTTATGCTCGATGTGCCATCTCTCAGCCAGCGCAGTGAGTAGTTCCCTATTCCTCCAATAGGGCAGAATGTGTAACAAGGGGATGAGACTACAAGCCTCTATGACTGCCAAATCATCAACACTCAATCTATCTCACATCACAAAAGTCTTCAGGAATTTATCAATACTCAAGCCTCTATGATCTATATCAATACATGGATATCATCCTATCAAATACATCTATTCTACACAATCCGGCAATCAACAAATCAAGTGATGATAGTCACATAATCAACCAAGGTCTGTTCAGTGATCCAATCAATCAATCACGCCCCATATCAAAAATCATATTGACAATCAACAACAAGCTCCATATCGGGACTCATATAAAAAATTAAATACCATTTTAATGACCAAAGTTCCATATCGACAATCAATCTCAAAAAAAAATCAATCAAGTTCCAATCATTCTAGACTCATATCGTAGATCAGTCAAATTTGTTTCATATCATGACTCATATCAAAGCAGGACCCATATCGAATCAATACCCATATCAAAATTAGACCCATAAGAACAAGTTGACCCATAATGACAAGTTGACCCATAATGAAAAATTGACCCATAATGAAAAATTGACCCATAATGAAAAAAATGACTCATAACAATAGCAAAACCCATATAGAAATTGGACCCATATCACAAATAGACTCATATCAACTTTGAACCATATCGACTTTGACCCAAATTGATCTAGACTAACAATCGAATTGACAAAACAAACTCATAACAACAAACATCAATTAATGACCAAAATCAACACATTTGATTCCAAATGACACAGTGCAAAACTCCTTAACAAATCTAAAAATCAAAATTGCACATGTTCAAATTGATGGTATGATGAAAGAATAAGTATCCGATAGAATACTGAGAGGGGGGGCTGAATCGGTATACTGAAAAACTGATACGAAGTTCCCAAACTCAAACTCAGTCAAACAAAGTAATCATATCTCAGTCAAGATCAATAATCATAAGAATACTTGACATCAACTGGTTTAACTGTTATGACAACTTTAATAGTAAACAACTTCAATCTTGTGAATATCAACAATGCTTAATAATAACTCAACATATTCATCTCTTAATGCTTCTACTTAACATGCCTTATCAAAGATTAACCAAATCAACAAATAAGATCACAACCACAAAAGCATTCACCACTTGACACAAATGTTTATACGTGGAAAACCCAAATAGGTAAAAACCATGTTGAGATGAGACTCACAAGGATAGCTATCTGAACTCTTTCGAAGTTCGCCCTGTTAGGAGCCAAATCCTATTAGAGCTTTACAATAAGTCTCGTTAAGAACTAATTCTAGTTAGGAATCACCTGGTTAAGGGATTTACAAATAGGCATTGTCAGAAGAACAATTCCCTGTTACGAGTAACCTCATTAGAGGATCTAAGAATCCAAACTAATGGACCACCTTGTTAGAGGGTTTAATGAGTAACCAAGCTTGTTAGATCTTACCCGGTTAAGGGATTTAACTTCTGTTGTAATTGCTAGAAAACAACAATTTAGTTGATCTGTTTGAATAACACTACTATTGCTTGATCAGATCCTTCTATAACCTTCAGTTTGCCTTCACTCAAAGTGCAGATCCATTCACTGGTTTGGCAACTATACACTCAACAGGTTTTCTACCAACCTTGCCAACAACCTTAACAAACAACTTCATCGACCTTAAATAGAAATGAATTAGGTCAGTAACACAACAAAAACCTAATTATCATCATCAAGATTACAAACAAGTCATTACAATCTTGACCATTAGAAATTATGACAATCTCTTCACATTCTTCAAGACAATTTCAATCGCTCCATGATCATCGCTCTATTGGACTTTGTAAATCATCACGCATTGTGCATTAGATGCAATCCACTTTGCTCCTTCCCTAGACAAGAAAAAATGAATCAAAACAATTTAAATATCTCCTTAATCAAATGATCACATGTGTCTCCATCATTATCGCTTATCAGATAACAAACCATCAAACTTGGTCAATTAGGGTTTAACAACTGATAGGGTTTACCGATTACATTACATGGAAAGGTTTAACCCTTTACACCAGTTTAACTCACAAACTTAACATACATGTTTACAACATCTTCCACAAATCTCTTCTTACCAGTTGCTAGCCAATATAAAAACCACAATATCAGCAATAACATGAATACCATTTATCGGTTCAATTGACATCAATGACAACATATCATTAATGCAATCTTGATGCAAAATACCAACAAACTCAAAATGCCAACACAAATTTTTCAAAAATCACACAAAATGCTCACCGTCTCATATGCGCCAAAATAGTCATCAAATGCATAATTTTATATGTGCTATTTGGTCCATCATATGCACGACTAAAATTATCAAATGCATTAAAATACATGTTTTATGCGCAACATTGTTTCCTATATGCGCAATACTGTTTCTCATATGCGTTAATCTACAACTCCTATGCACTAATAAAAACATCATATGCGTTACGAGAAAAATCAAATGTGCAACAAAATTCATCACATGCGCTAAAAGAAAAATTATATGCACGAAAACAAAAGCTAAAAAAGAAAAAAATGCAAAAAACCCTAACTAGCCCGAAAAATTCAAAAATCTTGCAAAAATGCCTAAAATGTAAGCTAAAATTTACAAGTAGGGTTAGAAAATTGAACTCACCGGTGGGCTATACTCTGCAGGCCTCTCAAATCGAGGAAATTACTCAAAACGGTGATGGTGATATGGGGTGCCATCTCCTCTCTCTCCTCCAAGCTCCAATGCTTTAGAGACAAGTGTGCAAATGAGGTAGAAATGGGCCCTTGCAGGCTTATATAGCCCATGTTGACGTAAGTCACTGTGATGCCTCGGTGGACGTGTGGGGCATGTACGGGCTATACCCACATAGTATTCACTCCATTTTTCCATATTATTTTTAATAATTCTATCAGGTGATATATTTTAAAAATTAAAAAAAAATTAAAAAATTTTAAAAATAAAAAAAAATTGATAAATTTTAAAAATTCAAAAAAAAAAACCGATAAATTTTAAAAATTCAAAAAAAAAAATCAATTTTTTTTAAATCCTAAAAGATCAACATTTTTTTCCCAAATGTTGCCGTACTTCATGCCATCTCCTCGAAAAACACATTTTTTCTCAATTTATCGCTCGAACAAGCATATCATCATTATCATCAGTCTCATATCGACATATTATATCGAAATCAATTTTTCATATCCAAGGAATCATATTGACAACTTTGACAACACCATCATATCACAAAATTTTAATGACAAATTGAGCGTTTTTCTTTGAGTCAACATGTGGTCACACGTTAACTCAAAGAGGGGCAAAATGTACACACCTAAAGGTTGCACAATTAATTAAGTGAATTTTATTCATTTAATTATCCTTAATTATTCCAATTAATTAAATTAAGATTAAATTAATATCCCCTTTTCGTCTATTTTGCCTATTAATCAAATTAAAGATTTGATTAATATTCCCCTTCTTCTATCTAAGCCATTTAATTAAATACCCCCCTCTAGCCATTTTAATTAAATATTCACATTTAATTAAAAATATCCATTTATCCCCTTTCCCATTTTAATTAAATTTACATTTGATTAAAATTCCCCTTCTAGCCCATTTAATTAAATTTACATTTAATTAAAACCACCCACTTGCAAAATTAAAAATCACATTTAAATAAATCAATATTTATTTAAATCCTACAAATACAAGTTGGAACCAATAATTAAAATAAATTAATTTTATTTTAATTAAATTATTTTTTCCCTACCCACTTGCAAAATTCTACATCTCCCACTTGCCTCCTAAACCTCTTCTAGAGCCTTCTAGATTCTTCTAAACTCTTTTAATTAGCCCAATCAACTCCTAATCATGCCCTTTCCCTAAATTTGAGGAGGTCGCTTCTCAAAATTGAAAGAAAGTATTCTAAATGCATTTAAGACTTTATTTCCTTCAACAAACTAACTTGTTGAGTTGCCTCAAATTTGGAAGGACTCTTACAAACTTGTCCCCAAAGTCTTCTTAACCTCTAATGGTTAAATCAACCTTCCCCTCATGGTTAGAGACTTTCTCTCTAACTTAACCCTCGTCTAACCCAAGGGTCTCATCAAGCACTCATGGCTTTTACCCTAGTTATCCTATTAACCGTTACACAAGAGTTTACCCTTTGGGTAAAAGCTTTATCCAATGGATAACTCTAACCTAACCTTAACCCTTACCTCCTAAGGTAACCATCATGTCTTCTCAGACATTTAATGCCTCTTGTATCTCCTCTCAAGCCCTCTCAAGGTGACATTTTTCAACTTGGGATTGGACTAAATCCCTCACATGGATTGATAACTTTCAATCCTAGTCCTTGTTGAGATTATTCAATCTTAACCATCCATTGCCCTATTTTCCCTATAAATAGAGCTCACATTCTTCTTTCTCCATATATCAAGTCTTCTATGCATCAAATTTGTAGTCTTATTTCATCAAGCATTGTTAACCTTTCTTTGATAATAATAATTAGATCATTTGTTTTTGCATATCATGTTAGCTTTATCTATATGCTAGTTTAATGTCATTTTAATACTATTTTCATGTTCGTTTTAACTTCATATCAATATCTTGCACCATATCATTACCTAGTTTCATATTTAGACCATGCACTAGGATCATAGTTGCATCCATTTATATTATAGAATCATCACATATCCCTCAATCTTTTGGTAATCATCCTATAGATCAAGTGCTCTTTCAAGTTGAGAGCCACCTTAATTTGAAGGGTCCTTGGAGATAGAGAACAATGAGATGTGCTTAAGATATTTATTTTATTTTTTGTTTCAATGATTTTGATCTCTAACATAATGTCCCATTGGTGTGTTTTTGTTGTTTGCCTCTCTCATGTAGGTACCACAATCTGAGCATATAGGAGCAGTAGACTCCAACAACGTTTCTCACCAAGGTTTTTCCCCACCGTGGGTTTTCTTCATATATTATTGTGTTATGGATAGGTGTCTTATGTGTGTGCGCTCATGTATTTGATACCTTTACTCATTGCTTGATGATTAAATTTATTATTGCTTAGATCTTTAGGAAGTAAAAAAATTTATTGATTACTGTTGATTCACCTCCCCTCTCAGTGTTCCATTATGTTCCAACAGTTGGTATCAAAGCCCTAGGTTCCCAGTTAGAAAATCTTCCTCTAGCTTGGGTAGATTCTGGTGTATGAGCACAATGGTCAAGTTTGAGTCAATCCATACTCCTATGTTTGATGACTCAAAATATTACATTTGGTCTTGTAGAATGGAAGTATATTTGACCTCCTTAGGTTATGATGTTTGGATGTCTGTAGTAAATGGTTACTTTGCTTCTACTTGTCTTACTAATCCTGAAGCTAAAAGAAGATATGACTGGAATGCTAAAGCCATAAAGGCTATTCTCAGTGCGCTATCTGATAATGTATCTTCACAGGTTGATAGATGCAAATTTGCAAAGATTATATGGGATAGACTCAAGAAATTTTATGGTGAAGAGCCTACCACAACTAGATCAGATTGTGAAAGAAAGAACAACAATGTTATAGATTTCAATGTACAAATGATAAAAGAAGATCTCATAGTAGCTGCAGTAAAGATGAAAAGAAAACTCTGACTTTTATGGCACAAGAGGTCCAAGGTGAGGAGAATACATCAAGAAATGACAATAGAGCTCAATCTAGAAAGCAAGATTTATCCAACAGTGATAATGAGGAAGAAGATTAAGAAGAAGTTGAAGCTGAAGTGGATCTTGAAGGAGACATAGTGAGTGCACTTGATGGACTTAGCAAGGTGAGGGAAGAATACAAAAAGTATAAGAATGTTTCTATAGAGGAATAAGAGAGATTAAAAAAATTTCTTCAAGAGTAAGAGCAAACTATTGCAAATATGAAAGCACAAGTAGAAGGTTCTAAAAGGATAAATGAAGAATCAAAATCAGATTTTGACACCAAGAAGTGTAGGTGTGAGGAATTAGAGCTAGAAGTGGAGACTAAAGCAAAAGAGTGTCATGATCCAGGATGAAATAGCCAAGCTAACAATAGAACTTGAGAAGTGCCAAGATGAGATCAAGACAATAATTAAATATTAGGGCAGCACCAAGGCCTTGGACAAGATGTTGAGTAAACAAAAGCACTCCAAGGATACTAATGGTATTGGATATGAAGTTGGCCAATGATCCACAAGAAAGGATACCTCCAACAAAGAAATTCACTTTGTTTCCTTAGGTAATAATGGTAATAAACAAACCTTCACAGTAAGGAACGTTCAAAGAAAGAAAATAGATTTGTCTACTACAACTAAAAACATGAAGATGAAGACCGTTGATACAAGGATAAATGATTTTGATTCAAGAGAAAAAAGAAAGTTGAATGAAGATGGCTACAACATAAATGAGAACATAAGAAAGTCTAGAAGACCTCCTACTATAAGAAGATCAAACAATACTACTACTCATAAGACTAAACAAGTTTGGAAAAAAAAAGGATCTGGATGAAATGACTACAACAAATAAATAGTCCAGGATTGACCAAAAAGATAGGAAAAGAAGTGGAGAAAACCGACCTACATGATCTCCACATACATGATAGGATAAATTTGTAAGTTACAAGTCTTTTTTCTCTGGTTATTGTCACTAATGCAATGGTTATGGTCATAGAGAAAGTGAGTTAATAAAACAGTCTAGGATTGATCAAGATGCCTCTTCTAGAAATAAGAGTGTAGTTTGTCATAGATGTCATGGATATGGTCATAAAAGTTCAAGTTGTAGAAACATGTATAGATCTACCTCCATCCATGATAGGAAGAGTCCATTTTTTTCTCCAATAAATGTAAAGGTTGTATGTTACAATTGTAATAAAGTTGGTCATAAGAGTCATGCATGTAGAAGCAAAACATTTCAGTCATATGGCAACCCTTCCATTTTCTCTTCCAACAAAATTGCAAGGAATAACACTTATGGACAGCAAGGAAGAGTTGATAGAACTTATGTAAGACATGGACATGCACGGAACAAAATCAGAATTGCTCCAAGAAGGTTAAGAAGTTCTTTTGTTCCATTTGTAGCTAGTCACAATGGCATGTTTTGGAAAAAGAAAAGAAATCAGTTTGATAGATGCCCATCAACTTATCTATTTAGCAAGAACATGATGTGATATTACTGTCACAATTTGGCCACATTGTAAAAATTTGTAGATCAAGGGTTGTCAAGCAAAGGAAAATGATAAATGCTGCTCCAAAGGTTGCAAATGAGAGACAAAGGGAGATCAAGCAAGTTTGGAGAAGAAAACAAAGGGATGTGACCATGGGCAGGCACTGTGCATTCAATGCACAAGTAATATCTCCTAAAGATTAAGGAAATACAAGACCTCAGGGGGGGTAACATACTGATTACATCCTTTGGCCCCAAATGTTGAAAAACACAAGTGTAAGAATAGACTGCTGCAAATATGAGGAAAATTAGCTCTAAGGACAAGACATGAAGGAAGAAGATGAAATGGCAGATTTTATGGTTGATGGCTTGATAATATATCAAGATTAAGCATTGTTGGCATATTGATCTCTATGGAAGGATAGTTACTTGTAGTTGGCATGAATATTTCTGTGAAAAGTCATCCTTGTTGTAACTGCACACCTGCATATGAAAGGATGTACACTACTACTGAATGTTGAACAAAAAGGGGGACCCTAGTAGTTATAGCCTTGCTCATTCTTGAACATGTGTGTGTGCTTTAAGGGAGATGAAGCATAGATGTTATTTGTCTTAGGCCAATAAGTGTATTGATTGGTTCATGGTATTGGTTGTTGATGGCAGGAAGATAGATGATTGAGAACAAAGAAGTTATTGTATATCAGTATTGGTTCTTAGGGGAGTAAATGAGACCTAATAATTTGTTTGATCATAATGGTGCAGCTAATAATG
Source organism: Cryptomeria japonica (assembly GCF_030272615.1). NCBI lineage: Eukaryota > Viridiplantae > Streptophyta > Pinopsida > Cupressales > Cupressaceae > Cryptomeria > Cryptomeria japonica. Next base: position 242,239,425 of record NC_081414.1, read on the forward strand.
CAAGGAAAGTGATTGCAAGAGGTTTGTATGCAATACAAAGAAGTAACATTGAGAGTGCATGCATAACAAGGTGCACTAGGTGTAGTCCAAAGTGTGATCAACAAGAGGTACACATATTGTGATGAGATAAAATATATTGTGATCATAATGGTTGCAGCATAATCATAAGGAGATATTGAAGAAAATTTAGAAGAGATGTTACATGTCTTCCTGCAATCAAGATACATGCATTGGATTAAGGAAAATATGTCTATGGTTTAGAGGGATCATATTGTTCCTACACCTTCTTCCTTGAACCTCATGTACAACTCTCAGGGGGAGATGATTTTTAAAAGTAGTATTAACATTAATTTTAATATTGTAATATTGGTTCATCTAGCTACTACAAGGATTACTCTCATGTGTCAAAAACAAGAAGAGTGAGAGGAAGTAGTGCTACACACAATCAAATGAGTCAAAGGGGGAGTGTGATGAGAAGTACTACACAAAGCAGTCATGTTATCAAATGAAAATATATTGGCTGTTAGGGCCCATTTACCATTGTTGTCAAAGGGGGAGAAAATGTGTAGTGTTGATATCAATGCCAAAGGGGGAGATTGTTGGCATTGAAGTTGTCATTGATGTCAAGATGTGTATGTGTAGGGCTGATGAAGCTACAGAAGAGTTGTTGTGATCAAGTTGAAGGCAGTGATCAAGTTTATTGATGTCATAATTTGGAGAGACTTGCAGAGATCATAGTGATCATATTGATGAAGATGGCAGATGTAGTAGAAGAGATCAGCTATGAAGTTGTAGACTCCCATAATGCCATATGATCAGTTCCTATTGGATGTCCTGAAGCTAAGGTTGTGAAAACAATATATAATGTATATCGACATAACCTCACTATGTTATACCGATCAAAATATGGCTTGATAAATAAGTATCACAAGCAATATTAGGATAGCTATATCGACCAAATGTTTTGTAGGTGAAGTGATTATATCGGAATAGCTAGGACGATACCAAGTCATGTGGAGGAAACTGATATCGGCATAAGCCATGCAAATGTCGGGATGTGAGGAGTCTCTATGGTGTTTTGATAGATCAGGATAGCAATACCAATCAAGTGTTATGCAGTGAAGTTGTCATATCGTTATAGCAATGCTGAAAACAAAGGCAAAGCAACTTTTTGGCATAGCATGACAAAGGTAGAGTAGCATTTTTTAGTAATACCGATAGAGTAAACTATTTCAATATCAGTATATCGGAATAGCTATGCCGACCAAGTGACCGAGGATGCCTATCAGAGTAACTATTGAAGGCAGTATAACAAGTTTGTGTTATGTCGATAGTGTAAATTACTCTGACATCATTGTGTCAAAATAGTTATGCCAATAAGGAGATCGAGTAGGTGTATCAGAGTAGCTTTTGAACTCGGAATGACAATTTATCTCTATGATGATAGTGTAAACTATTCTGATGGAGGTTCTCATCGGTATAATATATATCGATGTAGTTTATCATTGTGGAGTTTGATCATCGGAATAACATATGCCAATATGGAGGAGGTATTTGGAGTTTGATTTCAGATTAGCTACATTGATGTTGGTTTAAGTTGAGTCACCAAAAAATAGTTGTTTTGATGGTATAGTATCCAAAAGCTAATCCGATAGTGATAGTTGTAACGCATGCTAAAATTCATCTTATAAAAACAAGAAATCAATTAGAAGTGAAAGGGAAATCACGAATCCCTTCTAATCAAAGAATCTAACAAACTAACAATGAAATGATACAACCAAGCAAAATAGGAATTATAATTTCAATCAATAAAAACTCCCTATTCCGTGACTACGTAGAACTTCCATTGCTCTTCTCCTCTTCGTGGTATGATGGCTCTCAGATATTCGTTGGTAACCTGCAAGTGACACAAAGATTCAAAGTTTGTGATTGTCGAAAATGGAGATTGGATGCTCAATTTATAGAAAATTGGATGAGATTGATTGAAAGGTGGAACAAAATGATCAAGAGGTGGAACTCAGGTGAGCTCAAATGAAAATTGCTAGTTGAACTATTGATTGTAGGAGTGAAACTCAATAGATTGAATAGATTAATGGAGTCAACTGAATGATGAAAGAGTTAACTGAAGGAAGAAAAAGAATGATTGGAGGAAATAAAGAGGATGACAAAGAAATCTTAATTTAGAAAAAGCTAACAGAAAGATGGAAATAGAGTTTGGAGAGATAAATGATTTAATTAATTAATTGATTGAATTAATTAATCTAGCATGTGCTTGCATTTAGATTTAGATTATCAATTTAATCTTTGCATGATATTTATTCAAATAATTGAATTTAATAATTCAATTTAGTATTTGAATATATTTAGAACTTGACTTTGATTTTGAATTTGGAAGAAATTAGAAGAATATGAAATTAAATGAAATTAGAATTTGGGGATTTGGAAATGGAAGAATTTATTAGTTAATTAAATAATTTAAAGAAACTATTTAATTATTTAGAAAATAGAATTTAATTAAATTTTAAAGATTATTTAATTTAAAGGATTAAATCACAATTAATTAAATAATTAATATTTAATTAATATTTAGAAGAGGGTTGAATGATTAGATAATTGGAGATAGAAATTGAATAATTAGTAATTTATTTAAATAATAAAGATTATTTAAATTGGCGAATTAATCAGAATTAATTAAATAATAAATAATTAATTAATATTTAGAAAATGATTAAATGATGAAATGATGAAAGAAATAAAAATAGAATAATTAGTAAGATTATGAAGAAATATGAAATTAGAAGAATGATATTAATTAACTTAATTAAATAATTAAAGAATTATTTAATCAATTAGAGGAATAATTAGTACATGATCAATGAGAAATTTTAGGTGTCTACATTTGCCCCTCTTTGAGACAAAGTCAGAACAACATTGTTTCAAAGAAAACAAAAAATTATGCCCTAGTATGCCTTGGTACTGTTGTATAATGTAAATATGCCCCCTCGAAAAAATTGGTCGGAAATTTCCAAAATTGAGACCATGTTTTCGATATCAGTCAAATGAGAAAGTATGCAAATTTTCGTGCGATTGCAAGATCGTTTGAGTAGGCTACAAGGTGTTTGAAGCTGGCGAGGACCACAGGCGTCAAGGTGTCAAAAAACCCTAATTTTGAATTATAAATAGAGATTCTAGGTTTTCATTTGCTCATTTGAAATTTGGTAATTCCTTGGTTTCTTTGCAATTTGTGTGCTTTTTTTTGAGTATTTGATCATCATGGCTGGTTATAGAGCTCGATTGCACCTGTATGACCGAGTACGTTCATATCAGAGACATCCTGGGACTGGCGGCATGGTATTTTTCCAATGTTTTTCCTAATTTATGCCTTTTTTATGCCTATTTTTCAAAAAAATTCCTTGATCAATTTTTGCTCTGTGTTACGCAATCGCTTGTCGATTTTCACGCATTAGTGTTAAGTGTATCACAAATGCTCTAAATGCTATGCATGCATCCTAAGTGTTACATATTAGTGTTAACATGCCGCATTCGTGTATATCATTACGCATAAGTGTTTATTGTTACGCATGCACCCATTTCATTATGCATTAGCTTTAATCATAACGCAAGAGTCATATTTGTACCGCATAAGTCATAACTGTCACGCATTCATTGTATATGTAATTTTTTTTCATGTGTTTGAAAATATTTAAGTTTTTCGGGATTCAATATCTAATATTTTTATGATTTTGTAGGAGAACATTGGAGTGTTATACTGCCGACAGAGAAGACCTAGTGGATTGGATCTTCGAGCTGACTTACCGGATGAGGAGATCGAGCATATCCGACAAATTGGTCTATACCATGTTTTACATTTGCCAAAGGTTACGGCCAACAGGGTCATGATTACAACTTTGATAGAGCGGTGGCACTCTGAGACTTGTTCTTTTCATCTTCCGACTGGTGAGGCATCCATTACCTTAGAGGATGTATGGCGTATACTGTGTATTCCCATTCATGGTGAGAGAGTTGTATATGACCATGATGATGGCATTGCTAGACTATGTGCACTTTTGAAGTGTGAGATTCAGGATTTGTAGATCAGTGGTCATTATGAGATCCCTTAGGCCCGATTAGACTATGATGACCTAACCATTGTATTATGCGGTGTTGTCGGTGGTTTATTGATACCTGATAGATGAGGTCATGGGTTTCCAGATGGATGGGGCAGATTTCTCCATGATATGATTGTGCATCATCGACTGTATGCTTGGGGTCCTTGTCTACTTGCCATGTTGTACTATCAGATGCATGGTATTATGTATCTGGGATACCGCTCTATCAGTTGTGGTGTTACTTTGCTTCAGACATGGGCATGGGAGCACATTTCTATTTCTAGGTCTGTCATTGATGTAGACTTGCAGCCTGGTGAGCCTTATGCCTTTAGATATACAAAAAGTATCAGACACAGGGGTTCAGGGAGCACGTTGTATTGGAGACATCAATTTGACATATTGCGGATTATTATGATGTATCTCCTAGGGCAGGTTTTGAGACAGTTCGGTGAGGTACAGGTGACACCAGTGGTTACTGCCTATTTTTCTTGTGTATCACGAGAGGTATCTGATTGGGGTGTGTGCATACAGTCACATGTTTCTTCTATTGAGTTTGATTCTATACAACAATTACTCTGGGGTTGGGGTAGAGGTGGAGCGGATCCAGGGACGACAATGAAGTATGATGTGTGCTTTGCTAGGCACAGGCCAGTGCCTTTGACCGATCCTATTGTTCCTATTATAGAACAACAGATTCGCCATCCTAGTCTATTAGCAGTGAGGACAACGATGATTCTTCTAACTCATTGAGCAGCGAGGATGGAGGTGATGATGAGGATATGTCAGAGCTAGAGGATGTGCCTAGTGTAGAGGGTGGGATAGGATAGGTTGGTGAGGAGGATGACCCGCAGACTCTTAGAGCGTGGGTCTAGAGTTTGGAGGATGAGGTCACTAGATGAGATATCGAGCGAGAGACCTACCGTGTAGATTATGGTGCCCTTGAGGCTGAGAGAGATTGTCTCCAAAGGGAGAGAGATGAGGCAGTGCGAAGATGTCAGATTACCATGGATGCCTTCGATCAGCTTTTCAGAGTAGGTACAGATACACACGACCAGACAAATAGGTATTTCACTGCTGCGCAGGAGTCTATTTATTATCGGCAGGCATATGAGAGAGCCATTGCTGAGGGTCAGAGAGAGCCTAGCTTTAGTGCATTTATGGGGAGAAGATCGAGTAGATCTACTTCATGATGGACTAGCAATGGTGGCATTATGGGACCACCTCGACATCCTAGGGCAGGATCTAGTGGACAGGATCCACCTACTAACAGAGGTAGTGTTGGTTGATCATGTTATCTGAGCCTTCAGCCTTATTTATTGTATTCACACACATTATCATTTTTGAGTTATATATATATGGCATGCAGGTTTTGGTAATGATCTATGTATGTTTTGCTTTCCATGTATGCTTTATATGATGTTATGAGTTTTATGATGCATATCTATTTTAATTCTATATGATTCTAAATGCAATGGTGGTACATGTATGTAGTAATGGTGTAAATGAAATCTAAATGACTCTATAATGAATGCTTTTGAACTCTATAATGAATATTATGCAAATGAATCTATATGAAATGCGAATGAACACCATAATGAATGCTTTTGAACTCTATAATGAAATGCAAATGAACTCTATAATGAATGCTTTTGAACTCTATAATGAAATGCAAATGAACTCTATAATGAAAATGAAAATGAACTCTATAGTGAATGCTTTTTGTATGATAATGCTTGAACCAATTTTAACTTAGATACAACTTGAAGAAATATTAATCAGATGGTATAGAGAAAAAATTGATAATAGAAAGAATGTTAGAAAGAATTTGATTTAGATAGAAGATGAGAAATCAACAAACTATCAATAAGAAAATGAGATGAAAATAAAAATGAAATTGAATGAATCATGAACCTGTGTCACATTTTTTATTGCGTCAATATATATTCATCACTAAGCCTTATTATTGAACAATGAAGCTTTAGCACATCAGGGTATAAGGAACCAAGATGCAAAGATATCTCATTGAAGAAACAAACACATAGCAGACAAGGAGTGAACCCTCCATTCTGGGAATTGTGTTAGGGGTTGAGGTATGTGTGGTGATTTCACCTTTATGTGAAGGCTCTTATCACAGACACCCACTAGAGAAATTTCCCTAGAATTTAATCGGTTCACATCACAAATAGAAAATAAATAAAAAGATAATGCCCATCATAGCTCCTCTAGTCACTTGTGGACATCCTTGAGTAGCATAGAAACAATATCTGTTGCCAAATGATAAAAAGATAAAGACTGACCCAGACAAAACTCAGTAGCTATACTGACCTTGTGCCTTCATTCTTAGTTGTTTGATATGATGGTTGATAATGTTTGATCTCGGAAAGTTGTGGACCCCATTTAAGACTGACCTGTCTGATTTCGAGTGTATCCTCTTCTATTTAAGACAAGATAATGATCACATTGATATGGATATGATATGATTGATAAGACAGTTTGATCAGTTGATTGCAGATGTTTGACTAGATAGTTGTATCCTTTGTTAACTTTGTGCGAAGTGTTTGTTGGATATCTGCTAGGGTATTTGTTTCTGACAAGACATTTTATAGCAAGCTGTTTTGATTGATTGATTTTTTATTTTTAGTTCTTTTCCAAGAGCTTTTTCGGTGTTTTTTGGATTATGATATTTGGATGTTGTTGGATTGATTTTTTCAGGATCGTATTTGAATGTTTTTGTTTGATTTTTTTAGGATCATATTTGAATGTTTTTGGTATTTTTTCAGGATCGTATTTGAATGTTTTTGGTTGATTTTTTCAAGATCGTATTTGAATGTTTTTGGTTTTTTTTAGGATAGTATTTGAATGTTTTTGGTATTTTATGATTTTTTCACTATTTTTGGATTTTTTTAAAGTTATGCCCCTAGTGTGCAGACCTATATGACATAATGATCTGCATAATGTATGTGGAGACAAATGAATTTTTGACATGACCTATGTGAATGTAATATGCAAGATGAAGACTCATTTCCTACTCGAACAAGGTTGACTATCTTTGTTTTTGCATTTGTAATACTCCTATTGAAATGGAGGTGCAAAACATTTCATAGATAAGCAGTCAATTGATCTCTAAGGCCCTTCGAAACATTCATCTCAACACACTTAGTGACTAGGATTTATAAATGGAGACGCAGAAAACTTCCCCATTGGTTCTTGAAACTTTGATCTTCTTTTGTCCATGTGTGTGCAGATGAGTTAATTCCTGCTCTTGTGTTCACTAAAGATCCTTAGCATCCTATATGACTAGCTACATGGTTTTTCTAACTTCAAAAGCATCTCGAATAGAGCCTCGCTGGCAGCAAGCCTTGAGAGCTCTGACGAGGTTATAGACTGTAATTTCTCAAATATTGCTCCATTGCCAGTAGGCGTTCATAGCCCTTATGGACTTACTTGTATGTTCCCATAGTCAAGCTTTTTATCACATTTGTATACATAATATTTCAGCTATATATCATTGCTCTTTTTGCCTTTAGATGGATATTTGGCATAGCTCTTTTTCTATTTATTTTCTTGCCTTGACTTGTAAGTAATGAAACCTACTTAGGTGTGACAATTACAGTGGCGCTGAAGTAGAATTTCAGATTTTTCACTAGTCATATGATCAACTAGGTGTCTCAAGTAAATTAGAGATTTATGGTGTTTGAGATATAACAATTGATAGATTTTGGGTTAACAAGTTTCAAATAGTGAACTCACTACCCAACCATAAGTAAAGCGTCATCATAGGGTAATGTTGAAAATAAATGACCTTAGAACCTTAAAGACTTCCTATCTGAATATCTAAGAAAGAAAATGACCCTTGCTTTCCTTAGATGCAAACGAATGATAAACTTGAATAGTTGCCTTATTTTATTGATGCTTCTATATGAAAATGTGAAAACTTTAAGAATGTGATGCATCTAAAAAAGAAACTAAATGTAATGTAGTATTTTAAATGATATGATATGCAATGCAGAAAGTAAAACCTAAACTACATAGTCCTTAGGTATAATATCGCTTAAGGTGCATGTTGTTCATAGGGTCAGAGATTGGATCTCCCTCCATGGTAACCAAATTATAGGCTCCATTTCCTATGACCCTTGTTATAATGAAAGGACCTAGCCAATTAGGTTTGAATTTCCCTGGCCTTTCTCATTCCGCTAGGTTCCTTTGATTCTCTTTAAGTACTAGATCTTCCACTTGAAAAGTTCATGGGCGGACTCTTTTATTATAACTTCATCTCAGTCTATTTTGATATCCTTGTAAATTATTGAACATTGTTTGTCATTTTTCATCAAGGGTCTTGAGTTCTTGCAACCTTGCTACCCTGTAGTCTTCTTCTAATATAATGTTCTATAAGGATACTCTTAGAGATGGTATTTCTATTTCAATGGGGAGTATCACTTTTATACCATAGAGCAAGGAATATGGTGTTGCTCCTGTAGGTGTGCGTACTCCTATTCTATAAGCCCAGAGAGCGGGATTTAATTGGAGATGCTAGTCTCATCCTGTGTTAGTGACTACTTTCTTAAGAATTTTCAATATCATTTTATTTGTAGCCTCTACTTGTCCATTACTTTGTGGATAATATGGTGTGGCAAATCTTTGTTGTATGTGAAATTTGTCACACAATTCTTTTACTTCCTAGTTTTTAAATGGATGCCCGTTATTTGTAACAAAGCACATTGGAACTTTGTGTCTACATATAATGTAGTTGAGCATGAATTTTTCTATCTTCTTTCTAGTAGTGTATGTTAAAGGAATTGCCTCAACCCATTTGGTTAAGTATTTAGTGGTTGTCAAGATAAACTTGTGCCCATTGGAAGAAGTAGGGTTGATTTTACCCACTAGATCTAATCCCCATTGTGTAAATGGCCATGGTGATGTGATGGGTTGAAGATCTTGTGCTAGTGCATGAATAAGCTCTCCATGCATTTGGCATTTTTTACACTTCTGTACATACTTGTAAGCATCTTTTTCCATGGTTGGCCAGTAATACCCTGTTCTCAACAATTTCTTTGACAATGGTGGACCGCTTTGGTGAGCCCCACAGATTCCATCATGGACTTCTTTTAAAGCAAGATGTGCTTCATTCTCATCCAGGCATCAGAGAAGAGTTCCATCAAAACCCTTTCTATATAAAGTATCAGCTATAATGGTGTATCTAGATGCCTGACGAATAAAGGTCTTCTTTTGATTTCTGGACAGATCTGGTGACATGTATTGGGTGTGCAAATATGTATATATTTCATTGTACCAAGGTGATTCTAGACCCACAATTGCACATACATAGTCTGATAGGGGAGTCTCATATGCAGGTAGCATTAACTGTTCTATGATAAACTCAAACTGAGTTTCATTAGTAGGCATATTCAGAAGAGATCCTATGGTTTCCATTGCATCCGCTGCCTTGTTTTGCATTCTTGGGATTTGTTCAAAGGTAATTTTTCTGAAGTGCTCCTTGTAATCTTCGACCAACTTCTTATAAGGCATGAGTTTGTCATCCTTTGTGTTGTAATCATCATTGACCTAGTTTACAATCAACTGTGAATCGCCATAGACCTATAACTCTTGTATTTTCCATTGTACAGTTGTACGAATCCCTGTGAGGAGAGATTCATATTCAGCCATATTTTTGGTGCATGGGAAATTGATCCTAAATGACTTAGGTATAACATCCCATTGAGGAGTGATGAAGAGAATGCCTGCTCCAGATCCATAACTTGTATATGACCCATCAAAGTATAACTTCCACATTACTGAGGCAGTTAATGTAAACATAGATTCATCTGGAAAGTCTATCAACAATGGATGTCTGTCCTATATAGGGGCCTCTACTAATTGATCTTCTATGATTTGTCCTTTGATGGCTTTTCTGTCTATGTATTCTATATCAAACTCGCTCAAGATCATAACCTATTTAGCCAATCGCTCGATCAATTTTGTTTTGCTCAATAGGTACTTGAGTGGGTCAAAGTGTGCAATGGGTTGTACCTTAGGACTCAACATGTAATGTTTGAGCTTTTGGGATGCAAAGATTACTACTAAGAATGCTTTCTCTATGGAGGTATAATTAAGCTCATAGCCGATCAAAGTCCTACTTATATAATAAATGGCTCTTTCTTTTCCATTTTTGTCATTCTGTGGCAATAGAGCTCCTAGAGTTGAGTTCATTGCTGATATGTATAACAATAGAGGTTGTCCTGGAGTAGGAGATATTAACACTAGTGTGTTCAAAAGATAATCTTTCAGAGCTTGGAAAGCTTTCTGGCATTGTTCTGTCCATTTAAAAGTAACTCCTTTCTTGAGTAAATGTTGGAATGGGTGACACTTATCGGCCAACAGTGCTATGAATCTCCTTATGGATTGCAATCTTCCTTGTAACCCTCTGAGTTGTTTAAGTGTTGACGGAGGTTGCATATCAATGATTGCCTTGACCTTGGTAGGGTCTATTTCAATTCCTCTGTTTGATACTATAAACCCTAACAATTTACCTGTTGTTATGCCAAACACACATTTCTTTGGGTTTAATCTGACATTATACTATCCCAACTGATCAAATATCTGTGTAAGAACTGCAAGGTGACTTTCTCTAGTTTGTGATTTAGCCAATATGTTATCCACATAATCTTCCATTAAGTTATGGATCATGTCATGAAACAATGTTGTCATGGCTCTTTGGTATGTTGCTCTGGCATTTTTGACACCAAATGGCATCACATTCCAGCAGTACATTCCCCATAGGCATGTAAAGGTCATTTTATGTTGATATTTTAGTGCAATTTTAATCTAGTTGTATCCTGAAAAACCATCCATTAAGGATAGCATCTCATTTCCAACTGTTAGGTCAACTATCATGTCAATATTGGGTAGCTGGAAGTCATCCTTAGGACAAGCTTTATTTAGATCTCAAAAATCAGTATAGATTCTTATGCCTCCCGTGGGCTTAGTCATAGGTACCAGGTTGGATATCCATTTTGTGTAGTCAATAGGTCTAATAAAACCTACATCCAACAACTTTTGTAATTCTATTTTAACTAGTAATGTGATACTTGGATGCATTTTTCTCAATTTTTGCTTGTAAGCTTTAATTCCTGGTATCAATGGTAAGTGATGCAACACTAATTGAGAGTCTAAGCCCAGCATGTCTGAATAAGACCAATAAAAGTTGATAGGCAGTTGCTTCAAAAAATGAATGAATCTATCTTTTTCTTCTTTGTTCAGTGATTTTGCCAGATGGATGTTATGTACAACCTCCCCTTTTGCTATGTTTACTTCTTTTGTTTCCTTTGTAAGTAATGCTGAACTTTCTCTTTCCATAGGAAGATTACCCAAGTCACTTTTGTCATCATGGGTAGTTTGATCCTTATCTTTTGTTGGAGAAGTACTTTCTTCTCCAGAGTATGCTTTTCTATTTAGGTCTATGCAAACCCTGCTTTATGATCACCTTGTGGAAATCCCTATCTAACTCCTAGAAATTCTAAAATTGCTTCATCATTTTAAAACCAATCCAACATTGGTTTTCCTTCTTTCCCCCAATCAATCAAGTGTGAAAGTACTAGGGGTAAATTATTATTCTCTTCTTTAGTAGACTCTGATAACATGAAGACTTGATTGTTTGATATTACACTTTCTGGTGGGGTAGAATCATGGAGTGATAAGAACTCGTAGTCATGAGAGTTTGTCTAACTTTCAATATATGTTTCATTATATGAGCTATCATCACTTATTTCTTCTTGTTCCTGTCCCTGATTTTGTTGTAGATTGACTAGTCTTCTTTGCACATTAGTGACCCTTTTCAAGCCTGGTATAAGCCTTTGCAATATTTCTTCATATGTTTCATTAGGTTGAGCCTGAGTTGCTTCTCATGGTAGAAGTAGTGACAATAACCATGGGTGGGATTTAGGTGGTGGGGGTAATCCTGCATCTGTTGCCACATTAGCCTATACTGTTGTGTCAATAACTGCATCATTTTGTAACTCAGTGGTAGGTTCTTGCAAGAGTTCTCTCATGTCTTCCCCATCTGATTCTGTGCTTGGTGATGTAGGTACCTGATTACTTGTTTGAGATGAAGATGGAAGTGCCTGTGTGGACAAATTCCTTTTTGATATGTAATCTGATGGTTTGCTTGGTTGATTTAGTATATCAAGAGTATGTTGTCTTGCTTCGGTGATATGTTGTACATTCTTGTATCCCAATCCTTGATTCCCTGGATTATCATTAGGAACAACAGGTTCTAGTCTTCCTTGTTTCTGTAACCCAAGGCCTATGGTACCATCATATCCATGTCTTTGGAGTATTTTGAATCCATTACCATATTGATCTGTGTGTATTCTGGGTATTTTCATATGATCTTCTTCTCTATATATCCAATGGTTAACATATTCATTCAAGGATTCTTCTTGTAAGTCACCCCATCTAATGAAAGAGCATGAATTTTTGTATCTAAAAATTTCTTTTCCTTTGTCTTGCTTTTGCACTATAGTGTGAGGTTTCCCAAAGGACTTAGGAGAAAGAGACAACTATTTCCCACTAAAAGTATTTGCAATAGAGTACTCTCCACAACCCATATCCTTTATTGGTAAGGAGGATGTTGGAGGCATATCTTTTTTTGTTTCTATGATCTTTAATGTTTCCAGTTGTGTAGTGAGAGGTGCGGCCTGATTGATAGGTACCTAATTATTGACACTATCTTTCAGATAATTGCAATTTTAGAACAGATTTGGATCACCCTTTATGGTGATTTCAATACCATTGTATGGGAATTTGACACACTGATGAAATGTGGATGGTACTACTTGCATGGTGTGGATCCATGGGCAGCCCAATAACATGTTATATCCCAGCTCTCTGTCCAAGACTTGAAAAGCGACCTCTGTTGTTATTGGTCCTACTTGTACAGGTAATGTTACAATGCCTTTAGATGGATGTTCTTTGTCATCATAAGCCTTGATATTTATCCTTTTGGAAGAATCAATGTGAAGTTCAGAATATCCTAGTGCTTTGACCAACTTTAAAGTACAAATGTTGAGACCGGTTCCCCCATCTATGAGTACTCTTCTGATTCTTTTCTTATGAATATAAGCTTCCAGATGTAGTGGGTCATTTTGAAACAATTTATCACTAGGAATATCTTGTTCTGTGAATGCAATACATGTGCCTTGTGTCAGATTTCCTACCATAGCCTAGAAGGCATGTTCATCTATATCTTTGTCCACTACTGAATCTTGAAGTGATTTGTCTAGTATAGCTCTATGATTGGGTGAAATACGCAATAGTTTGAATAATGATATCTATGCCGGAGTTTTCTTAAGTTGCTCAAGTACATTGTAAGTCCCTACTACTGGTGGTTGATTTTGTGGTATCCCATGTAAAGTTACCTTTGACCTGCAAGTAACCACTACACAGTCTCTGTCTCTGGGAGTAATTGTGATTGTAGCAATTGTATCATTTCTATCATAGATTGTTTTATCAAGATTTATGTTGAATCCCTCTTCATAGTCTTGATGTGTATGTTTGACATCCATAATATGTTCTATGAGTTCATCTTCAAACCAACCTGAGTGAGATGGTTGATCATGCCCCCAGTCTTTGAGACAAATATTTGTATCATCATTATACTTTGGTGCTTCGAATATCATGCAAATTTGGTTGTCATCTCTATGAGTGTCTTTCTATTGGTCATTTTGATCAGGTGTTTCTTATGAATCATTGTTTGTTGTATCTCCTGAGCTAATGGCATGAATAGTGTAATTGAATGAGACCTTTGTGTAGTTAGTTGTATTTTCTTGGGTACTTGATATGGTAGCTTTTCCCTTGTCATGCTTAACAAAAGGATCCTTAAAAATCATATGATTTGTGTTTGCTGACGTCTTATTGGTATCAATTGTGATGTCCCCTTGGTCTATCATATCTTCGACCAAGTTTTTCAATTTGTAGCAAGTTGCCGTTTTGTGACCTTTAGTCCTATGATAATCACATAAATCATTTTCATTCCACCATGTGGGTTTGAAAGGACCTGGTTCATATACTCTTACTTCAGGTAAAGTGATCATGTTTGTCTGTATTAACTTTTTGAGTGCTGACTCAATACATTCTCCTAAAGGTGTGTAATTTCTTCTTGGAGTGTTTACCCTGGGGTATCTTGTGTTCATGTTTTGTGTAGCATTTAAATTTGCTGATGTTGTGTTATTCCATGTATGTGGATTTGTTCACTGACTCATTCCCAAAGATAAAATGGGTTGAGTTTTGTTTATCGTTCTGGCATCTACAATACCATCATTGGTCACATTTTTGTTTTTTGACCAAAACTTAGATTTGTCATTGTTGTTGGTGTTGCCATACTTAATAAGACCTTGTTATATTAATCCCTTCTCACATTTGAGAGCCTTTTCTCTGATTTGTTTGAATGTGGTTAGACATTGCATTTGTATTGGATATTTAATCTTAGGAATCAAATTTTCTGTAAACATATCCACTTGCTCTATTTCTGGGATAACTGTCTTGCACCTCCTATAGAGAGCCCTCCATCGTTGTATGAAGGATGCAAATATTTCATTCTCGTGTTGTTTAGCTACACATAATTCCATCAAAGTAACCAGGGTGTCAATGTTGTGTGAGAAGTTTGCAATAAATTGTTCAGCTAATTCCCCCCATGATGTGATGGTTCGTGGTAAATGTGAAAACCACTCTAAAGGTGGACCTCCCAGACTTTTAGGAAATAGTCTCATTAGATAAGTATCTTTTGAGGCAACTTCTATACATGCCATAAAAAATTCTCTGATATGATCTCTAGGATCACCCTTCCCTCAATATCTATCAAATTTGGGCATTTCAAAATGTTGTGGGAAAGGTGGCATGTATAATGTGTGATCGAATGGATAAGGACGCAAGTCCTACATTGTGTAGCTCTTTCTATCATTACCAGTTTGCATGGTCATCATTTGTTGTTGCAAATTCTGTATTTGTTGTGTCAAAATATTTGTTTGTGTATGTCCCACAAAAGGATTTGTGGTTGCATAACTAGGAGGTTGTTGGAAGGTACCAAAATTATAACTTTGTGTGTTGTGTGTTCCACTAGGTATTGTGAAATAGGTGATATGCGAACCCATGTTTGGTTGAGTTGTACTTGTTGTATTGGAAATACCTAGATTTGCATTTTGATAACTATATGTGGATCCCATAGAATAGGAAACTGGAGGTTGGGTTGCATTTGTTGCTTGTGTTCGAATAGGTGCTGAGATACTTGATATTATCGGTAAGCTCTGTGATGGTATACTAGCATTGATCACTGAGGATGACACACTTGTTTGAAAGTTTGCATTTGTGTTGACATTTGTTTGGATAGGTACATTTTGAGGAAAACTAGAGGCCGTTGCTTGTATTTGTGTCAAGGGTGGTGTTTGATTGTTATCTTGACCTAAAGTTCTTCCTGGTGGTAAAATCTTTGTGACATCAAAATCCTCTGGTAGTTTTTCCTCATTTTGTATTTACAACGAAAGATACTTGTCCCTATCACTATGTATAAGTGCATCTAGGATCATGAGGACATGCGGGTCTTGTTATGCGAACTCAATTTCTTCCTTTGTCAGATGTTGTTGTAATTCCTTTATGGTGGACATTGTCTATGTACTTGAGTGTTGACTTGTTCACATGTCCATGTTCCAAGTAGGGTTTATAGACTATGTGTTGTTCGGGTTCATTATTCCTTTTGCTTTCTGGGACCTTATGACGGGCATCTAAAATCGCTTATATGAGGGTGATTCTATGCAAGATGATGACCTAACACTAGACAATAGATATAAATATGAGGTATGCAAGACTATACTAGACTCTCTATTGAGGATTTTGATGTGAGACCTTTTTAGCTTTTCTAGATTTCTCTAATGCAAGTCTTTCCATTTGTTGGCAAAGTTGTTTAGCCTCAATCTCTCTATCAATTATATGGGAAATCCTAGACTCAATGTTTATCTCGTGTATGACTCCTATATATTGAGGTGCGCTTCTTCTTAAATCACAAGCTAAGTTAGCTAGACCATCAATGATTTCTCATTGACTGCCATTTGGAACTAGATTAGGTTGCTCTAACGGGAGCAAACCATCACTTGGGAGGCCCATGAAGGCACATGCTATGAACCTATAACTGACAATGGACTTACACGTATATGAGGTCTAGATGAAGACATATATGATAATGTAGGACTATGCAACTAATATGGATGATAATGCAAAAGACTTAGGACGATAATGAGGATGCGATTGGGACTATACAAAAGATGTAGGACAATAATGAGGATGTAAGTGGGACTATGCAAAAGACTATGTAAGGGACTGCCTATGGTCACAAGTATGTAAGGACTTTTGAGAATCAGTTTCAAAATGGACTTTATTTTTAGTAACTTCATGTGTAGGACAATGTTTTGTAGTTTTCCAAATCTAAGAACAATTGCTGGTAGGTATGTATAGCTAATTGACTCAATTTTCATATAATCTCAGAAAATTTGGAGATACGTGGGATAGGGCCTGAAATAGCCCAAGGGACTGACTCAATACTAGTCTATCACAACGATACACAAAAAAGCACAGAAT
Organism: Cryptomeria japonica; assembly: GCF_030272615.1. Lineage (NCBI taxonomy): Eukaryota > Viridiplantae > Streptophyta > Pinopsida > Cupressales > Cupressaceae > Cryptomeria > Cryptomeria japonica. Next base: position 242,256,155 of record NC_081414.1, read on the forward strand.
ACAATCTTAGGCTAGATATTGGACACCATTCAGTGAGGCCCCTGTAGCAAAATACCAAAACAAGATGGATAGATAGAGAGTTTGATAGCACTAGCTCCACTCCACGACACACACTTCTTGGGGATGCCAGTCTCTCTTACCCCAAAAATCCAAGGATCTTTTCACCGTGGGACTTCTGTCTCATAATGTAAGGTACATGAGGGGTATCTATGGGGTACGATCTGCACTCCTAGAACCACTCAATGTAGTATTAGGTTTCAAGGGGTTCTGATCCAATGATGAATTCTCAGAGCAAGCCACTTAAGGATTTAGTTGAGCTTATCAATGCAAGGAAGGCCCCCACATATGTCGAATTCACTCAACACTCTAGCCACCTGACCAGTATATTTACATAGCAGCTCGAAAAACCCGCTTGAGAGTACGCTGGGAGAGATGATATCCCCAATGCATCCCAATTTGAACTACCTCTATGGGGTGATGAAATCCCCAGTCAAAGATACCCCTCACTACGTAGAATAAAAGAAAATTTGGATGTCATTGTCACATTCCCTCTTACTCCCAAGACCCTGAAGGCGGGTGGAAAGGCATTTAGTGCAACAGTAGGTCCACCTCAGACACAATAAAAAGTTCTTTACCTTAGGAAAAAGAAAAAATGATTTAATCTAATGTAGCCTGATTCACGTTCATTTTGTAGCCCAGATTTAGGTGTTAGATATGCATGTGCATGTCAATTTTAAACACCAAATCCAAGTATGAAGGCATACATGTCAATTTTAACCATTTGTTGATTTTAAGCACCAAAAACCAAGTGTGAGGTACACGCATGTCAATTTTATCCCATGTTCATTTTAAACACCAACAATGAAGTGTGAGATTATCCATGTGTGTCCATTTTAACTATTGTTGATTTTAAGCACTAAAAATTGAAGTGTGAGATTATCCATGCATGTCCATTTTAACTATTGTTGATTTTAAGCACTAAAAATTGAAGTGTGAAGTGTGCATGCAAAATTACTAATCTAATCCTCTTTGTGAATCTGCCACAGGCTGTAAACAGAAGATTAGTAGTAAAATTAAACCAATAGAAAACAGAAACTCAAAACTTGACAGAGGCGATTGCGTAATACTACCTGAGTGATTGTGTGGTACTTACAGACCGAATGTGTAAATCTGATAGACAGAATGCGTAAATCTGACAGACTGAATGCGTGACGATATCTAGCCAATTACATAGCACTAACAGGTCAATTGCATGATAGAATGTAGACAACAACAAAGAAAAGTTAAAAAATAAAAAATAAAAGAAAACTAAACCCTATCAGGAACCTGCAAAACCAATTGCGGAGCCCTAGCCAAATCCCTCATCACCCATTCAATATTGATTAGATCATATTTAACTATATAAGAAAGAACTAGGCTATTATATCTATCTAAGGCCAGTTGTTCTTTTGAATCCTATATGAATTTCTGCCTGGAGAACTTTTTGATATTGTTTGGCTTCCCTCCTTTGTTGTTTCGTCCTTCTTGAACTGAACTTTTCTTGCCATAAACTATGTTAATCAAATCATGAAGTAAAAAGTAATTTGATCTCGGATTAACCAAATTTAAGACAAAATTAAACATAATAGATAACAAATGGAAGAAAAAAAATTAAACAGCAAAGCTTCCTGCGAATGCGTGATCGAGAAAGGGCAATTGCGTGATCTAGACAGGGCGATTGCATGACCCTGTCAGAATGAATGCATGACCCTGAAGGGTCAAATGTGTGATTCTATCTATTCAATTGCGTGATGAAAATATCTTTTCTCAAAATTCGTGCAACCTGTGAAAAAAATGAAAAATCCGCATAATCTGCAAAAATCACACAGAACACAGAAAAGGTTAAATTATTGTTAGTTCACGCCGGGTTCACCAAAATGTAACGCATGCTAAAATTCATCTTATAAAAACAAGAAATCAATTAGAAGCAAAAGGGAAATCACGAATCCCTTCTAATCAAAGAATCTAACAAACTAACAATGAAATGATACAACCAAGCAAAATAGGAATTATAATTTCAATCAATAAAAACTCCCTATTTCATGACTGCGTAGAACTTCCATTGCTCTTCTCCTCTTTGTGGTATGATAGCTCTCAGATATTGCATTGGTAACCTACAAGTGACACGAAGGTTCAAAGTTCGTGATTGTCGAAAATGGAGATTGGATGCTCAATTTATAGAAAATTGGATGAGATTGATTGAAAGGTGGAACAGAATGATCAAGAGGTGGAACTCAGGTGAGCTCAAATGAAAATTGCTAGTTGAACTGTTGATTGTAGGAGTGAAACTCAATAGATTGAATAGATTAATGGAGTCAACTGATTGATGAAAGAGTTAACTGAAGGAAGAAAAAGAATGATTGGAGGAAATAAAGAGGATGACAAAGAAAGCTTAATTTCGAAAAAGCTAACAGAAAGATGGAAATAGAGTTTGGAGAGATAAATGATTTAATTAATTAATTGATTGAATTAATTAATCTAGCATGTGCTTGCATTTAGATTTAGATTATCAATTTAATCTTTGCATGATATTTATTCAAATAATTGAATTTATTTAATTCAATTTAGCATTTGAATATATTTAGAACTTGACTTTGATTTTGAATTTGGTTTTTGAAATCATGCACATGTATTTGAATTTGGAAGAAATTAGAAGAATATGAAATTAAATGAAATTAGAATTTGGGGATTTGGAAATGGAAGAATTAATTAGTTAATTAAATAATTTAAAGAAACTATTTAATTATTTAGAAAATAGAATTTAATTAAATAATAAAGATTATTTAATTTAAGGGATTAAATCACAATTAATTAAATAATAAATATTTAATTAATATTTAGAAGAGGGTTGAATGATTAGATAATTGGAGATAGAAATTGAATAATTAGTAATTTATTTAAGTAATAAAGATTATTTAAATTAGGGAATTAATCAGAATTAATTAAATAATAAATATTTAATTAATATTTAGAAAATGATTAAATGATGAAATGATGAAAGAAATAAAAAATAGAATAATTAGTAAGATTATGAAGAAATGTGAAATTAGAAGAATGAGATTAATTAACTTAATTAAAGAATTAAAGAATTATTTAATCAATTAGAGGAATAAATAGTACATGATCACTAAGACATTTTTAGGTGTCTACAATATTTGTTCCAATGAGTTGTGACTTCTAAAATAACTATACCGATAAAGTTTGTCACCATGGAGTTTGCTTATTATAATACTTATGCCGATGGAGAGTGTGAATATGGAGTTGTGATTTCAGAACAATGATATTGATGAAGGTTGTCATTGCAGAGTTATGTGTTCAGAATAGTTATGTTGATAAAGGAAATATGATTATGTCATCAGTATAACTTGTTATGTTGATTTAGCATGTTCAGCCTATGCTGATAGTTAAGACTACTATGATGAATGGTTGTTTCAATTGAAGTCTTCAGTTTGGGATAGTTTATGCCAATAAGGTGTGTTAACATTGAGAATATGGTTGAGTATATCTTATGGTGATAAAGGAATTTAAAGGGGAGGTTCTCATTAGAGTTACCTATACCAACAAATAAAGGTTGACAGTATGTTTCAGAATAGCTTGCAGTGTTGATTCAACGTGATTTTTCTATGCAGATAGTTATGGTTAACCTGATGGGTGGTCATTTGGCCTAAAGTATTTCAGCTTGAGATAACCTATGCCAATATGGTCAGACCTAGTGATCGAGAATATGGACTCTAAGGAGGACCCCATTGGGGACAAGAAAGAGGAGGGTCCTAATACCACTATGGGGGCCCCTAATGGGGATGTTGTGGATGTGAATCAGATTGGGGACCCCATGGATCCGACCACTATTGGTGTTGCTAACATGAGTATCTTTGCGAGCAAAGCCCTGGAATCTGGACACTGAGGGTCTTATGGGCATGGAAATCTCTAATAGAAAAGCCCTGGAATCTGGTAATTTAGACCCGGATTTAAAAATGACTAAACAGGTGATGCATTCTATCCCTCTGATGGATCTGGTTAATGATAGTGATAACTCCCTTGCTAGTGGTGTGCCCAAAGAGACTAAAGAAAATATGGATGACATGGTTACTAAGATCCCCTAGGAGGAGTTGAGCATAGATGTGCTGGACATCACGTAGAGAATTGAAAACCTTGACCTTGTGCTTGATCTGCAGACTATCAAGGAGGATGTCAACCAACTCAAGAAAAAGATGGAGGCTTGGGAAGCTCAAATGGTGGACCTTAACAAATTCCATGTGTAGGTTTTACATAGCTCTATGCTCACCCTCTCTCTGCTGAGGGAACGATATACTTACATTGAGGAGGACAAGCAAGAGGCTAGGGATTGATATAGGTTCCTGTCAAATGAATGGAACAATGCTATGGATGCCGCTAGGGTGTGCAAGGCACCCCTATAGTTTGTTTTTGTTTTCTGCTATTGTTTCTAATTTCTAAAGACTTGGTTCCTTTTTTCTGATAGTTGTTGTTAATTGTTGTTATAGTGTTGTTTCTGTGCTATGATTTTTAATAGTTTTTCTATGTAAAGGGTCAGTGCCCTTGTTCTCACTACTTTTTTAATCAAAAACATGTTGAATATGGCTTGGTATAACCTATGGTGATATCAAAAATCAAAGATGAGTTTTCCATCGGTGTAACTCATGCTAACAAAAGACATCGCAAGGTGATCGGTATAGGTTGTGAAGGCAAAATAGAGAGAAAGTGTTAACCTGATAGTTAAAACTATACTGATGGAGCCTTGATAAATCAACACTGGGATTTCTAAGGAGATGAACATGAGGAAAGAGGATTTCAAATGACAAAGTAGATCGACATAGGTGTTTATAGTCAACCTGATGGGCTTGCAGATAATGCCTCCAGGTAACCCAATACTCCACATGAGCCTTGACCAAATTTGACTAGAGGATGTGGCCTATACGAAGTGAATTAGAGGATGCCTATCTAAAAGATGAAAGTGTATTTTTGCCGACATATTTGAAGCCTGTAATCGACTCTGCAGCCATGATTGCAAGATGATTGAATTAGAGTTCCACATGGATGCTGATTAGGACTAACATAGTGAATTGGATGATGTGAATGAAGACATGTGGATTCCAAAGAATGAAAGACAAATCAGGTATGATGAGGTTGGTGAAAATGGAGATTGTTGTTGATTTCTTCGGGGTAGGTCAATAGAGGATTGAGGCAAATTAATGGCAGACCTATTATAAGAGATTTTTGCAGGGCTCAAGGTAATAAAAAATGGTAGAATCAAATCTGTGAGGTAGATTTAGATTGAAAAAATTAGCAACCAAGGTATAGAGGCAAATTGTAAATGGTCGATTCAGGAGAGAAAATCTAATCTGATACTAACCATATCTCACAGAGACAGAATGAATCAATTTTTGAATTGCAGATTTGGAGGTAAATCTTGCAGATATAGGATGACCGAATGGAGAGGAATTTGATGAGATTTTACAATGGTAGCTAAGGCAGCTAAGCTTTTAGAGTCATGAAGACAAGTTGTAAGGAAGTGTGAACATGGGGTAGAGGTGTACAATGATGTGGCACGTGGAACCTCTATAATGACGGTCGAGATCAAAGACTCAAAAAAAAAGTCAGTGAAGTATACAGGCTAAGTGTGCATGTGTGAAAGTAGAATGCAACTATGAAAAGTAGATCAATGCAATGAATATGGTCAATAGGGAGTAGTTGACTCATTGAAAGGAGTTGTTGTGAAGTAAGAGAAGAGTGTTCTACAAGCTATGTATGAGCGATAGACTGAGAGTGTATTAGAAGGAAAGAATAGATTGTGAGACTAGTGTGGTTGTAGGGTGACACCATAGAGAGGTAGGGTAGAGAAGACAAAGAGAAGAAAAAACCCAACAAATATTAAAGATAGAGAGCAACAATTAGAGTGTAGAGAGACAAGGAATCTAGAAGAAACAAGAGATTGAGCAGAGGCATAATGAGCAACAGGAGAGTAGAGTAAACAAAGACTAGAGAGAAGAGAACAAGGGATGAGACAAATAGAAGGCAAAGAGCTAATATTCAAGCATAAAGACTTGAGGGCAGATTACCTAGGTGTTGCAAAACTTCATTTGCAACAAGACATCTAACTTGTATTTGTTATCTATGTTAGACAGTTCAGATAACCGAAAGACAACTAAGAAGGGGGGGGTGAATCGGTTGTCACAAATTATCAAAAGCATTAGCAATTTAAAACAACAATACTGGAACCCAAAACAATAATGCTGGAATAGAATTTAATCCAATTAAGCATAAACAATTATCATAGAATAAAATCCATCCACACAACACCAAGATTTCTACATGGAAAACACGGTAAAGGGAAAAACCATGGTGGGAAGCCTACCCACAGTTAGATAATACTTTTGCAGTAAGTATGTGAATTTACAATGAAGGGGCCTGCACATGTAGGAAAGCCAATAGCCTAGAGCACACTATTCATCACAAAAGGAGTCTCACTGACTACATACAAATCTAGACTACAATCCGGAGAAGTGTTGAACTGTAAAAGATAGCATATCCTATGCATGAGTACAGTTCCAGTTAAGCTCAATACTAGAGGACTAAATCCTCTTACAAACCCAATTCGATCTCCAATGATCGACCAACTCCTTTGCCTAAATGATATTACATTAGTCGTACATTACATTCCTTGACCATGACCTCTTACAATAATCATGATGATCTACAATGAGATCTTACATCTTATTTAAATAGACCCTCAACCATAAACAATTAGGTCAGCCACCAGACAATAAACCAATTACATAATTACAAACCATGTAGGTCTTAAACCAAAACAAATAATATCCAACACATAAGACATCCTGAAAATACAACAATAGGTCTTATCCACACGTTTCATCAATGCCAATCCACAACCTAGATCAACCGATACCAAATATAGGTCCACACGCTTCAAAAATGATCTCCAAATGCCAAGTCTCAAACATGATCACCAACAACATCCTGAAACTCTATTAGAAGTTGCATCAACACCAAGTATGCAATGCATCAAATATCTCCACCAAAAGCTCTGTCGGTGAAACCCTTGCCAAAACTAGAAACCAATCTTCTAAGTAGAATAGCATCCAATCACTAGAGAAAAACAAACTGACCAAATACGAGTATAAGCATTATGAACAAGCCAATTCCATCATCAGATTATACTAGAGTCAACCAGATCTTGTCAGATCCAAGTTAAACAAAAACTACTCAACCTACTGGGACCAGAAGGGTGTCAATAAAGCATCCAAACAACTAGTGTTGACATCAATTACAAAACATCAATGCAACACATAATCAATTCCACCAAATGTCCAACAATCTCCCCCTTTGGCATTGATGGCAACACTAGATGTGAAAAACATCTAAGTACCAAGAAATGCCAAACAAGTCTCCCCCTATGGAAGACAACCAACAATCTCTTGCATATAGCTCTAAATATCAATATCTCTCCCTCTTTGAATAATATCTTTGTAAAGTTCTGAATTTATTTTTCACATCACTATCTCTCCCCCTTTGACATCAATGCCAGAAATCTGCCAGAAATATCAAAGCAAAAACATAAGCCTCTAAATCTCAAAGCTGACTACTTCCCATGAGCAGTAGCATCCCACATCAGTGCTGGAATGAATAGTATCTCTGATAATGCATGTTGGACTGATCCCAAACCGCATCAATCAAGTCTCTACCGGAGGGGCAGAAATCCCTAATCTGTCTCATAGGTTCTCAAATGATTCCTTGGATAGAGGTTTAGTGAAAATATCTGCAATTTGTTCTTTAGTGTTCACATAAACCAATTTAACTTAATTTACTTCCACCTTCTCCTTCAACAAGTTATACTTGATAGATATGTGCTTTGTCTTAGAATGAAATACTAGATTCTTTGATATATCAATAGCTACAGAGTTATCATAGTGAATAACTACCGATGCATCAAAATCCACCTTTATATCCTTCAACATTTGCTTCATCCATAAAATGTGTACAATTAGTAGCAACAACAACATACTCATCTTCAACAGTAGATAAAGAAGAACATGATTGTTTCTTGTTTATCCATCAAACCAACTTGTTTCCAAGAAAGAAAGCTCCACCAGAAGTACTTTTCCAGTCATCAACATCTCTAGCCCAATCAGCATCTATATATGTACATAAAGTAAAGTTATAATCCTTAGGGTACCACAATCCATATTCTGATGGACGTTGCAAGTATCTAAAAATCCTTTTTACCACCATCTCATGATTTTCTCTAGGATCACTCTGAAATCTTGAAATAATACAAACAACATTCATAATGTCAGGCCTAGTCTAAGTCAAATAAAGTAGACCTCCAATCATAGATTTGTATCTTGTAGGATTTATCGGTGCAGAAACATCTTTCCTTGTCAATTTCTCACTTGCAACCATAGGTGTACTTACTAGTTTAGAATCTCCCATACCAAATTTCTTCAACAATTCCTTAGCATATTAAATTTGATAGATAAAAATACCTTTGTCAATCTAAATAATTTGCAAACCTAGGAAAAATTTCATCTCACCAATCATAGACATCTCAAGTTCTTTCTCCATGTTCTTAGAAAATTCTATGCATAATTTATCTTCACCTCCAAAAATAATGTCATTAACAAATACTTCAACAATCAGTATATCATCATCGGTGATTTTATAATATAAATTACTGTCAGCACTGCCCTTAATAAAACCAAGCTTCAAAATAAATTTATCCAACCTTTCATACTAAGCTCTAGGTGCTTGTTTCAATCCATATAAAGATTTCCTTAACCTGCAAACCATATCAGTATCATCTGATAGTGAAAAACCATCAGGTTGCTCAATATAAACTTCCTCATCAAGATCCCCATTCAAGAATGCACATTTAACATCCATCTGTTAGACCTTGTAGTTTTTATAAGAAGCATAGGCAAGAAATAATCTTACAGCTTCAATCCTAGCTACCAGTGCAAAAGTTTCTCCATAATGAATTCCTTCCTTCTAAGAATATCCTTTACAAACCAATCTAGCCTTATTCCTTATAACTTGACCATCCTCATTCAATTTATTCCTAAAAACCCATTTAGTTCCAATAACATTTTTATTCTTAGGCTGGGGAACCAAAGTCCATGTGTTATTTTTCTCAATCTGATCTAATTCTTCTTCCATAGCTTTTAAACTCTTTGTTTTGATAAAGGTGCTACCAGTTCATATATAATCATTTCCACTATCGGTTCCTTCTCATAAATTCTGATTTGACTTTTGCTCAGCTCATCTACTTTGACATTAGATCTCTCCACTATTCTCTACAATCTCTTGTCATAACATCTATATGCTTTGATTTCATTAGAATAACCAAGAAATATGCCTTCATCACTTCTAGGATCAAATTTCCTAATAGCATCATCCCTCCTGATATAACATTTACTACCAAAAATTTGGAAATACTTAACCGTAGGTGTATTGCCAACCATAATTTATAAGGTGTCTTATCGATTTTGACTTTGATATGTACTCTATTGAATGTATAAACCGTTGTACTAACTTCTTCTCTCCAGTAGATATGAGGTAGATTAGCTTCCATCATCATTGTTCTAGAAGCATCCAAGATAGTTCTATTTTTCCTTTCCACAACTCCATTTTGTTGAGGTGTCCAGGGAGCAGAAAATTGTCTTCTAATACCATGCTTGTCACAAAAGTTATTGCACTGGATGTGAATTCTCCACCATGATCTGATCTCAAACATTTAATCGTTAATCCTGTCTCAATTTCCACTTTAGCCTTAAAGATTTTAAACTTTTCAAATGCTTCAGATTTTTCTCTCAAAAAAGTAACCCACATCATTCTAGAATAATCATCAATGATTAGCATGAAATATCTATCACCATAAAAACTTATAACTCTAGCAGGGCCACACAAATCAGTATGAATAAGATCAATAACATCATTTGATTTATCTTGTATACTCCTAAAATAGGTTCTAACCTATTTACCCATTTGACATTCTTTACATACCAGATTATAGGGCTTCATAATCTTAGGTATATCTCTAACAACATTAGTTGAACTGATCTTCACAATGCAATCAAAATTCACCTGACACAACCTTTTATGCCATAACCAACTCTCATCAATCTATGTAATCAAACATGTCTTCTCATTGCAGTTCAAATGAAATATGTTACCTTTTGTTTGTGTACTGGTTGCAATCTCCAAGCCAGATCTATAAATGATTTTGCATTTTTCATCCTTGAACTGTAATTGAAATCCCTTATCTACCAATTTTCTTACACTCAAAAGATCATGCTTCAAACCTTCAACATAATAAACATTCTTAGTATTGTTCTTACCATCCAATGATATAGTTCCTTTTCCTTTGATCATACATGCTTTGTCATCTCCAAATCTAACTAGTCCACCATCAATTTCTTGCAAAGACAAAAACTTCCCTTTATCTCCAGTCATATGATATGAACAACCACTGCCAATTACCCATTCATCCTTATCCTTAATTTTTGCAGCAAGTGCCTTCTACTTAGGTAAATTCTCTTCCAGTGCCTAATCATCTCCCTTGATAGCCAGAAATAGCCATTCCTTCCCATTGTCAGATCCATTAGTAGAATCTTTTGCCGGTTCATCATCTGAATAGTAATGCCTTCCTCATTCGCTATGTAGCATGATTTGTCTCTATTTTTCTTGAATCTATACTTGTTCTGATATCCAGGGTTAGGCTTAAAAGATCTTTTAACTCTTTCTTCAAATCTTGAATTCCTTTCAGGACATTTAGGTACAAAATTACCAATCTTATTACATGCAAAACATTTAAAAGGTGTGTTTCCTTCATACTTACTTCCTACCGGTCCTTTCGGTACTCTTCTAGCAAATAGTGCTTCAAGTTTCTCAAACTCATCATCTTATCTCTTCATATCTTCTAATTCTTTTGCATATAAATCTGTTGAGTCTTACTTACCGATTGTAGATGTAGATGCATGAAAAGTAGGTTTAGTCTTCACAGCTCTAGAAGGTCCAAATTCCTCAAGCTCAAAAGCTGATAGTTTCCCAACCAAAGTATCTTTGTTGATAGATGTATTAGCCATAGTTCTCAACTCATTAATAGTAGTAGTGTTCATTTTGTAAGCCGATGGTAGGGCTCTCAAGACTTTAGAAACAATTTCATCTTCACTCAGAGTTCCACCACAAAATTGAATTCCCATAACAATCGCATTTACCCTTTCCATGAATGCAGTAATCCTTTCATCTTCTTCCATCTTTAGGTTTTCATATCTCACTCGGTAACCTTCAAGTTTAGCAATCTTTACTGTAAGGTCACCTTCATTAAGAGTTTGCAACTTATCCCATATAGCCTTTCTAGATGATTTGTTAGTTAATCCCATAATTTGTTGATCAAAAAGTGCACACAAGAGGGCTTCTCTTTCTCTACAATCATTCTCAAGCTCCTTGTCTAGGTTTTCCAGAGGAGGATTGCCAGATCTCGGATTAAAGGGTGTGACACCATTCTGTGTGATCTCCCAAATCTCCTTGCCAAGACATCTCAGATGAGTCTCCATCCGAATCTTCCATACTGTATAGCTTGTTCCTTCAAGCCTTGATATATCCCTTCGAATGATAGCTCCAAAAGAACTAGATGAACTTGAATTGTTAGTCACCATAGGATCTTCCTCAAGCGGTTAAGCTTTTTGCAGAGAGGACCAAAGCTCTGATACCAATTGTTAGATAGTTTAGATAACCAAAAGACAACTAAGAGCAGGGGGGTGAATCAGTTGTCATAGATTACCGGAAGCATTAGCAATTTAAAACAACAATACCAGAACCCAAAACAATAATATCGAAATAGCAATTAATCCAGTTAAGTATAAACAATAATCACAGAATAAAAGCCATCTGCACAACACCAAAATTTGTATGTGAAAAACCCGGTAAAGGAAAAAACCACGATGGGAAGCCTACCCACAGTCAGATAATACTTATATAGTAAGTATATGAATTTACAATGAAGGGGCCTACACATGTAGGAAGGCCAATTGCCTAGAGAAAAATGCTCATCATAAAAGGAGTCTCATTGACTACATACAAATCCAGAGTACAATTCAGAGAAGTGTTGAACTGCAAAAGATAACATCTCCTATGCCTGAGTATAGTTCTGATTAAGCTCAATACCAGAGGACTAAATCCTCTTACAAACCCAATTCGATCTCCAATGATTGACCAACTCCTCTGCATGAATGATATTACATTATTCGCACATTATATTCCTTGACCGTGACCTCTTACAATAACCATGATGATCTACAATGAGATCTTACATCTTATTTATACAAACCCTCGACCATAAACAATCAGGTCAGCCACTAGATAATAAACCAATTACATAATTACAAACCATGTTGTCCTTAGACCAAAACAAATAATATCCAACATATAAGACATCTTGAAAATACAACAATAGGTCCTATCCACATGTTTCATCAATGTCAGTCCATAACCTAGATCAATCGGGACCAAGTATAGGTCCACATGCTTCAGCAATGATCTCCAAACACCAAGTCTCAAACCTGATCACCAATGATATCCTGAAACTCTATCAAAAGCTACATCAACATCAATTATGGAGTGCATCAAAGATCTCCACTAAAAGTTCTACTGGTGAAACCCTCATCGGAACCAGAAACCAATCTTCTGAGTAAGAAGAATAGCATCCAATCACCAGACCAAAACCAACTGACCAAATATGAGTATAAGCATTATGAACAAGCCAATTCCATCACTAGATTATACCGAAGTGATCCAGATCATGTCGAATCCAAGTTAACCAAAAACTACTCAACCTACTGGATCCAGAAGGGTGCCGGTAAAGCATCCAAACAGATAATGTTGACATCAATGAAAAAAATCAAAGCAACACATAATCAATGCCACCAAATGGCCAACAATCTATACTCATTGTAATCTCTGAGTGGGTGCTTAGATTTAGGGGTTGGTGCTCCTTTGGGTTGTAGCCCATAAAACTGTAGGGGTTGGTGCTCCTTGGGTTGGTGCCCTAAATGTTTTAACCTATTTTACCTGTGAGGTTGGATAAGATCAGTAGACTCTAGCAGCATTTCTCACTGATTTTGTTCCCCACCATGGGTTTTCCTCAAATACTATTGTGTTATGGATATGTATCTTATGTGTGTGTGCTCATGTATTTGATACCTCTTCTCATTGCTTGATGATTAAAGTTATTATTGCTTATATCTTTAGGAAGTAAAAGTTTCTATTGATTAAAACTTATTCACCGCCCCTCTTAGTGTTCCATTGTGTTCCAAGAACACTGTCCACTTAAATACCACTAATGCCATTTCTCAAACCCACTTTATTCATCCTTGCAAAATGGTGACCTTTTCACCAATTCACAAGTGGTAGTTGATGCCCTTTGCGAAATAGCGTTGAGTTCGCTATTTCGCAATCGTCACTTTTGTCTTTTGTGAAATGGCGATCTCTTTCCTATTTCACATTCCTCACTTTTGTCTTTCATGAATTGGTGATGTCTTCATTATTTCACAATCCTCACTTTTGTATTTCATGAAATGGCTTCGCTATTTCACACCCTTCAATTTTAAACTCCATGAAACAACGAAAGGTTTGCCATTTTGTATCCCTTATTTTTTGACTCTTGCGAAACAACGAATAGCATATGGAGAAAGGTCCTCATTGATTGCACATGCTATCTTAAAGCTTGTTTTGAAGGCTTATGAGGTATGGATCGTGTAAAAATATATAAGAATATGAACAAACCCATGGTATGGTTTTTCAAATAATTAGGATAAATATGCTTGACAACACTCACATTCCAATAGGTGGGAATAGATATTTTATTGAGGGTACTGTTGTGAATTTTTTTATAAGAAAAATTCTATAGCTTCAACCTTTGTTAAGGTTACAATGAGGGTTAGGGTTTATATCATGGTCAACGCTAGCATTAGGGTTAGGGTTACAATGAGGGGTAGGGTTTATATCATGGTCAAGGTTAGCATTAGGGTTAGGGTTTGGTTTAGATTTATTATTATGATTAGGGTTAGGGTTCAATGTTAATATTTGAATATTTATAGTCATGGTTAGGGTTTAATGCCATGGTCAGAATTATATACTTAGGGTTAGGGGTAGAATTAAGATTAGGGTTAGGGTTTGGATTATAATTATAATAGGTTTTGAGTTTATGAATAGGGTTTTGGTTAGCATTAAGGGTATGATTGGAATTACTATTAGGGTTGGGATCAAAATTATAATTAGGAGTAGGGTGAAGATTTAGATTTGCAAGGGCTAGGGTTAGGGTCAAGATTAGGATTAAGGTTAAGATTACCATTAGGATTGTGATTTGGTTTAGGTTTATGATTGTAATTGTCAAAGCCCAATCATCAAACCAACCTCCAAGCCAATCAACTTCATTATCATACCAACCTTCATTCTCTTACAAAACCATTTCATCTGAATGAACCTATCAATAATACTAGTCCAACTTATCCATGCCTCAAAGATATCTAAAATATTCATGAACCTCATACTTATCAAATGGGTTTCTCCACTTTGATCCAATCCAATTTACTTCATGAGACTATCATTCATTCCATATCATACCCTCCTCAAAATTGACTTGCATCTTCTTTTAAAATAAAAAAGTATCCCATTAGTAATATAATTTGTCAAAAAATGCATTTTCAAGGAAAAGAGTTAGGCCTCCATGAACAAGAAATATTAGAAATCTATATTGAACCACTAGGACCCCACATGACCCCTAATGACAGCATATGATCCCTTAGAATATCATACAACCCTTTTGGACCATATGATGTATTAAGGGGTTGTATGGCATCCTAAGGGGTCATATGGTGTTCTAAGACATATGTGGCCCCATTAGCACCCCACATGACCCCTAACGACACCATTCAACCCCAAGTATGACTATATGATATCCTAAGGCATCATATGGTGTCCTAAGGGGTTATATGGTGTCCTATGAGGTTGTATAATGTCCTAGGGGGTCATATGGTGTCTTGAGGGGCAAGATGAACCATTATTATAATATAAAAAGTAGTGCCAATACTGCTTACAAAAAAAGTTTAGATCATCCCCTGAAAGCGAGCATTAGGTTGAAGGATGAAAATAATAAACTTGTATTCTCACCCTCTCTCCCTTCCTCCATACCCCATCTCTCTCTCTCTGCTCCAACTCCCTCCCTCCCTCCCCATTCTTTCTCTCTCCCTCCCCACTCTTTCTCTCCCCCTTTCCCATCCTCTCTCTCTCTCTCTCTCTCTCTCTCTCTCTCTCTCTCTCTCTCTCTCTCTCTCTCTCTCTCTCTCTCTCTCTCTCTCTCTCTCTAACGTAACCATAATTCTAACCTTCACCCTAACCATATGCTATACCTAAATCCTAACCCTTATAACCATAATCTCAAAACTAATCCATAATCCAAATCCAAACCCTAACCCTAACCCAAACCAAACCTTACCTCAAACACTAACCAAATCCAAACTCTAACCATAATCCAAACCAAACCTTACCTCAAACACTAACCAAATCCAAATCCAAACTCTAACTATAATCCAAATCCAAACCCTAACCCAAACCAAACCTTACCTCAAATACTAACCATGATGTAAATGTCAATCATAACCATAATTCTACCCCTATCCTAGGTAACTCTATCCCTAAACCCTAACCCTAACCATAATCATAAACCTAAACCAAATCTTAATCCTAATGCTAATCTAACTATAAACCATGCATTATTATACATAATTCTAACCATGAAATTAAACTGTAACCATGACTATAAATCAAATCTTAACACTAAACCCTAACCCTAATCATAATAAATTGCCTAAAGCACTAAAATGTCCCTAACCATAATTCTAAACCTAACCCTAATCACAATAAATGAGGATTCCTAGGGCCACCCATTTATTATAAATTGCTTATAGCACTAAAATTACCCACTTGTGAAGCATGCATTGAAGATCATAATTCATATATGAAGAGCACAGCTTGTTTAAACTATCCATTTTAAAATAAACCCAAAATCATGAATTATTAAAAGTCTTCATGGCATAAGAAAAGACTCAATCATATCATCATCTCCTTATCTACCACCTAGATACTTTCCACCATCAACTCTTATTGACTAGATACTTTTCACCATCTACTCTATATTATATTTAATCTATGAAGAAGTTTATTCATGCAAACTAAAGAGATTACTTAGAGGAAATGTTGCATGATATTAGATGTTAGATCAAACTCAAAAGCCAACTAAAATGGACAAATAATATTACAACACATTAATTTAGTGAAATGTGCATATTATTCTAGAATGTCAGAGCAATTTCTAATGTAGCATTATTATTAGATTATTATTCGTAGGCCTTTATATCTTCTAGGAGGTGTTCAATAAAGTGTTTTGTAGACATTTTGTGTTTCAAGTTTACATAATAATTAAAATGAAGGAAAATAATTGGACCCAAATTGTATTTTAAATTTTAAATTTTAAATTTTCTTTTGAAAGTATAAAAATGAACTTATAGTCTATTTGGCTCATTATTTGAATCTCGCGCACACAGGAGTGGAGAGTTGGAGCTATGATACACTAGAAGGCATAATCTAGTTCTCTAAGCAATCCTATTTGAACCCCCATTTGCATAATGACTGCAAGAATCATTTGAAATACCGAGCTGCCGACAAAGGATCTAGCCAACCATAAATTGAAAAATATTTCAAGCTGCCCACAAAGCATCCAGCCATTTGAAAATTGAAAAATGGAGGGAGAAAGAGGACGAACAAGTGCAAGTGCCAGCAAATCCACTGTAAGTGTTGCATTCTATATTTTGGTCAAATCCCATTAATCTTCAAATCCACTATAAAATTATTCCAATTTACTAAACAGGATTGAAATGGTAGTGTAATTTTTTACATTGAGTGAATAGGGCTTATTGGGGTAGAAAATTGTGTTTTTTGCAAAACTTACAAGTGTTGTGCCTTATGAACCACTCATTATAGAGCCTTTTAGCTCATCAATTAAATAACTTGATTACATAGAGATTACAAGATCCAAACTAAAAACACCTCGACTAATATTGCCCAACTATGGACAATAGGAGATTTCCAACAAAATATACAAAGTATGAACATGGGGCAACAAAATTGCAATAGGGAGAAAACTAATATCAAACCTAATTCAACACCCTCTTGAGCTCTACTCATGCAGTAATGTCGAACTCCTAAGATGAGGCATCATCCATTGAAAGAGGGAATGCATAATGTGTTCCATGCAGATCTAACGAAGCGTGCTCCCTAAGAACTCAGACTGCATCAAACTTTTCCATTACTATTGTAGCCATGGGCTCACAAATTTGGAGGGCGTGTTGTCAGACCCATTGAAGAAAGGGTTGTGGAGAAGCATATCCAAACCCATATATGAAGGAGAGAAAAACTAAATGTGGCACTGAATCACAAAGAAAGAAATCCTTATTCAGGAAACCACCCCACCAGATATCTCTAGCAAAAATATCATATTTGTGTTAACTATAAATTGATCTCTTCCAAAGTGAAAATAAAGGAGTGAACAAAGGCCCCAATTATCATCCTAGTACAGTCTTTTGAATTTGTGAGATCCATAACCACTGAAGCCAGCCTTGAAGCCACCATGCTTGGAGTAGCCACTAGATGTGCCATAATCCACTCTTCACCTATGACTGTCCTTACACCCCATTTGACACTTCCACATGGTATTGCAAATGTGTCAAAAATTCTTAGTGGATGGAAATTTGCGTAAAGACCCAAGTTTTGCATTCTCTCGTGAAGCTAGATTCTTGATGCCATAATAACTGCTTATGAAGGTAGACCACTAAAAATTATAGAACATTGTTTGTAATGAAGACCCCGGAGCCAGAACACTACTGATAGATGAATTTAACCTTTCAACATTGTAAAAAACTTTTGGAATACAGATATATAAAATTACACAAATGGTGAGGAAGGACATTGTAATTCTAGTAACTTGTGTGAAGTACCTTTGTACTTGTGTGGAGTACCTCTATATGAAGTCCTTACTTTGTCCTTGATTTCCATGTTCGTAGCCTTTGCCTGCATCAAATTGAATGCTAAAATGGTTTCCATGATGTCATACATAAGAATCCCCATTGTAAAGGATATGGATTATTTTTCAAATCCTTCGCCACTTTTGAATAGACTATTTCCCTGGTTCTTGATTATCCATGCATCTTCCTATCTTTGGCTCAATGTCATGAAGTGACACCTCTATGAAAAACATGCTCTTTAATTCCCATTTTTTAACATTGCGAGATGTTATTCTAAACGTACTATCAAACTAATTTGAGTTAGTTGTATAGCCCGTATACAAGACATTATTTCCAATTACATCATCACACTGAATACTTCGCATCCACCTGAAGTGGCATTCCAAGTCATAGGAGTATGTTTTTAGTTGTGTCCTACGTCATAATCCCAACCTACCATATCTTTATCCATACAATAGTTAATCAATAAGAAACCTATTTTTTAATAAGAAATTTACACCTTGTCTCATTGATTTATTGCATGAAAGATCTTTCCTGTGATCAACAACAATAAAATATATTAGTAAAATGATACTTAAACTTTGTTGAAATCACTCTCCAAGTGCTCCATTAGAATTTTGTCTTTGCAGAGCTCCCTTGATGAAAAAGTAATCTTTTTCTCTTCTTGTTCACATCCCCTATTTGCTAAAATGTCTTCCATCATGTTGGCTTCTCTATAGCAATGCATAATTTGATATGAATCTAGACAAGAGAGCAACTATCTTGCTTCCTGAATGATATAATCTAACTGCTAGTTGGGGGTTTGAGACTTGATCAAAGCTATGATAATGATCTAAGAATCCCCTTCAATTATAATATTCTTAACCTTATTTTTTATTGCTAATTTAACATCAAATAACAGAGCCTTTTCTTCTGCCAAGTTGTTGGTTCCATTTGGTATCCTCCCATAGCCTGCTATCACCGCATGATCTTCTGGCTCTCGAATGACACAAGATGACATACGTATTAGCTTTATCGATGCCTTTTGAAATCAAATCAAAGTCCATGAAAAATAACTGGCCAAGTTGAAGGGTGAAGAAATCTAAGTCCATCATCTGGGAAACCTCTACTAAGTCCATGATCTCTTGTAGATGCTCTTTGTCACCTTATAGTTATGCTCACCCATGTCTTGATGGACCATGAAAAACCTCAAGGAGTTTTTGGTAATTATCTCTTTCATTTGATGGAGAGGAGGTACCACCAAATAGGTATTTATCAGATCTATCTTCCTCAAGTGGGGGAAATTCGGGAAGAGAAGAGGAAAGGGAGACATGTAGTAGGTCTAAATGAGGGAGATCAACTAGAGATGAAAGATTAAAATAAAATTCCGTAAACACAAAGAATTTTTTCTTGTTGAAGGGGGGTCATGTTCTTATGATGATGAGAGCATAGGTGACAACGAGGTTCCCCTGAGGTACAAACATCTACAGAAACATTGGCTACCCAAGGAACTTCCTCCAATAAACACTAATTTTTGTGTCAACAAGAGGATATATCGCATAGAAAAATCATCATTACATGGTTTGGGCCTATTTTGCATGGAGGACATAAAGGTATGTTACAGTAAAGTTACTAAATTGATGGAGTATGTTAGACCCTGTTACAGTTACAAAGATTGGATGCAGCTGGTTTGATATACACAAAGTATGAGTAGGTATGCACTATTAGAAAATTATATATAGATAAAAGATATGGATCAAAATAAAGGAGTGGCTATGTACATTGACAGAAGACCAAAAACATTAGGGAATATTGCAGGGCTTATGAATAGTACATGGCCTGGGTCAACAAATAAGCAACCCAATTGCATTTTTGAGGCATGTGAAGGAAACTGTGTATTCGTATGTGCAATAAAACCAATAACTACAAGGAAAGAGTTGCTAATTGATTACAATTTGAATCACATAGATAAAAACACAGTTACTATGGGGGTGGTACATACTATATACCATTTTACCCAACCTCTAATTAATGACTCCAATATACCATTTTATTATTATGTTATTTTTGGTAAGTCTATTGGTTTCATTTTGCTAATGTTTTTTAATATTTAATTTTTGTCACAGCACGACATTGATCATACGGGGAAGGCTCCGGCCTAGAGCACAGGTCGTGATGCATATTCAGGCACTTCTACACAATAGGTTTACCCCATTATTTCATGTCACTGTCTCCAATTAGGACTGTCAATTCCTTGCTTTCATTACCTAATCATGTAGTACCCTTCCATCAATCACAATTTCTAGATACATGTTTTGACTATAGTTGACTTTTTCAATGGATATAAGTGGATACATTATATGGTGATATTTTACACAGATATTATGCTATGATGTGTTATACTTTGATTTGAGTTTTAGTGTATGTTGTTTACGCATTATTTCCTCATTGATGGTTAGATGTTATTTTATTGGATTATTGACCATGGACTAACACATTTATTTTATGAGTGAGATGCATTATGTATATGTTATCATGTTTGTAAGTGTATAGGGTGTGAGGAGATGATTTTTCTTCACTCACTTCGGTGAGACAGGGAACATCATGATTCTCCTTCACTAGTGTGTCTACTGTGTTTGAATATATATATACATACATATATATATATATATATATATATATACATACATACATACATATATATATATATATATATATATATATATATATGCATGAATTTGTGATACAGGATTTGCAGGTACAAGGAACTGACTTCACCTAGCCCCATAGGTCTGAGCATACCTAAATAATCTAATGGAAGTAGAGGAGATAGTCTTAAGGCCCTAAGTTTTACCCTTAGCCTTGCTCATCACTGAACAGTGTCAGTTGTTGGTCAGTCGTCCCTTTTTATTGGTATGCGGGTCGTGTTTCTATTTTGCTTTGTTGTTTGCATGTTATGCAATTTTAAAATTAATTTTGAAATAAATGATTAAGTGTATTTTAATGTTTTAATAGATTAATCAATTATTCTATTTGAATAGTTAAAATTGAATTGTTGAGTTAAATAGAGAAATGATATATTATGTTATTTTAATTAATATAAAAAAAAAGAAATAAAGTTATTTTATCTTTATGTATATTTATTGTTTAACTGATTTTCATTTTTTTTAAAAGGAAATGATATGAAATGACGAATTTAATGAAAAGTATTATATTGGAAAAGAAATTGAAATTTTCAAGTTTGATTTTAAAAAGTTTAAAAGTGACCTAAATGATATTTTGAGGAGAAAATTCTTTATATGTGAAATATTTTCCAAAAACATTTCATTATGCATTTTGGGAAAAACATTTTGGAAACCTCTCTTTATGGTTTTGAGCTGGAGATTGTTGGGTGAAGAATTTGGTTGGTGTTTTGAGGCTTACTCTCCTTCAACTCTATCTTCTTGGAAAGCTTACCAAGTTGGTGTATTGTTTTTTTTTTTATTTGGGTAAAATTTTGGTTTTAATCTACTCTCTATTGAGTTGTAAGTTGTGTTTGCAATAAATTTAAATTCATGTGTTTTAATTTCCCTATTAGTTGTTATTTCTAAATTTCCCATTGTTGATTTAGAGGGGGTTATGTTGCCAAATTTTTTAATTTTGGGCAAACTTGGGAAAAATGGGGAAATAGGAAATTGTTGTTGTACAAATAAATTGAAAACAAAATAAATAACCATATGCCTTGTTTAGTGTTTTAAAACCCCTGCTGTTTAAAAAAAATGGATTTGAACTTGTGTTGGGGTGTATTTAAAAATTACTGGTTAAAAAAAAATATTTACTGAGTTTTATTTGTCGCTAGAAAAAATTAGTTTTCTGGGTTTTAATACTTATTAAAAATTATTACCAGTTCACATATTGTGATGATTGGGTTGTTGTTTTATAAAAAAAGT
Source organism: Cryptomeria japonica (assembly GCF_030272615.1). Lineage (NCBI taxonomy): Eukaryota > Viridiplantae > Streptophyta > Pinopsida > Cupressales > Cupressaceae > Cryptomeria > Cryptomeria japonica. The sequence continues at coordinate 242,278,215 of NC_081414.1, forward strand.
TATTATTATATATATATATATATATATATATATATATATATTTTATTGGGGTGTTGTGGTGGGACATGGGGTGTCGTGGTGGGCCATGGGCCACCATGTACCCATGGGTGGGGAGTCGTGGCTTCCCCAACCCATTAGGTTGGGGGTGGCGGTGCGAGGGGGGGCATCGTGGATGGCAGCCACGACATGGCCACCTACCACAACCTTGGTTGTGGGTGGGGGCTACATGGAAGCACCTCATAAAAGGTGCATTGTAGTTTAAAAGAATTTTTTTATTTAAATTATTTTTTATTATTATTTATATTAATTTAATTATATATATATGTATATATTTTGATGTGATAAAAAAACATGTGTTTTGGAAAATGTGGAAAATAAAAAAAAGAATTTTATTTTGAAAAATGAGTATTTTATTTTGGGAAAAAGGAAATGTTAGATTTAGTATATAAATGATTATATGTGTGTGTGTGTGTGTGTGTGTGTGAGTGTGTGTGTGGCTTTTGATTTGTAGTGAAATGGTGATTATTAAATGGTTTATTTTGAAATTTAGAGGAGTTAGATGACCTTGGTCAAATTTGTGTTCAAATGAAATAGAAAACAATTGTTATTCTAGATTAGTGAAGGTGCTTGTTTTAATTTGATTATTTTCACATTTAATTTGGAAACTAGAAGTCCTTGGTTTAATGGAATTAGACATTTTCATGTGGTCTTTTTCATTGGTCAATCATGTGACTTGACTAAGTTTTGTTAGTTGGTTTAACCTTTTTCAAGGGCTTGTATAGCCAAGTGTTTTCTATTGTCTTGAACTCTGTTGTGTAAGCTTGTTTTGGTACTTTGGTTTTGGAGTTCGTTGGTAACTTTTTTTGTTTAGTGTCACAAGGGAGAGTGGCTTTCAAGTGGGGGCCATTCCCAAAGAGGTTATCAGCATAACCCCTCTAAAGTTGTATAAGTAAGTGATAACCTAATAATACTTTAGGGTGCTGGGTAGATGAAACATGAAGGTAGATAATTATACCTCACTCATGGTTGAGTGCTAGTACAAACTCAAGATGTAGTGAGAAGGCCTGGAATGACAAACCAACAACCTTGTCCTCACAAAAGGATTGTTTAGGTCCACATGAGACCTGGATGGGGTTGAGGGTTCGAGAGAGGTTACCAGGATAACCCAGGATGGGGGTAGGGAACTATGGAGGCTTGCTAGGATAACCATACCAAGCTATGTGATGACACACTTCCCTTATGGTCACTAGTGTGTAGCCTTGTTGGTATCACCTAAGTTTTGTTGTGGAGTCATGTTTTGCGAGTTTATGCTTCATGTGAGGTTTTTTTTTTCAATGTTGTGTTTTGACCATGTGTGTGCATACCTTGTAGATTGGTAGTGGGTCTTATTTCTATCTCCTAGCATGGTGGGGTGGTTCTTTTTGAGCCACATGGTTTTTTCCTTCTTGTGGGAGTTGGCTTCGCAGGTGTTCCAGTTTCGCTTGGATTCGAGCATCTTTTTATTCAGTTGGATCCTATTTGTTATTTTGGATTATTCCTTGTATATCATGGACCTTATATGGTCAGTTGTAATTTTTGATATGTATGCCTTCATGGCAAGATGTAAATTGTAATGTAAACATTATCTAATCTTTGAGACTTAGTGATTTAGTGGAATGTAATGTATTTCTATCTTATGATCTAAAATAATGTATGAATGGAAATTAAATGTTAAATTTATATATTTTATTTGAATATTAGATGTAATGTAATGGATGGAATCCTCATGAATAAAACTTAAACATTTTGATAAAATCTCATACTATTGGATAAATTAACCATTAGTTAAATGCAATTATGTTTTATGTTTAATCAACTTAATTGGATTAATTAATACTAAGAATTGTTTAGTTTGAACCATGTTAACCAAGTTGGGAAACCCTTTAGGTTTTAAGTTAAGTCTTTTGTTGTGTAATCTAAACGTTATGTTTAAAAAAAAATTATTTGCAATCTTTTCAAGTGTTTTAGTTCAATCCCTATGGGGTTTCTTGGTGGGGTGTTACAGATCACATTCTGATTTTGATCACAATCTTTCATAAAGAAAATGGAGTGAATCATATTGTCTTCGAGCCTTCAAGGCTTTCATACTAAAACTCAATCCACACTCAATGATAATGTTATTTTTTCATAATGTTTTTAATATTCTTCTCCTAGATGGATGATCGAGGAAAGGCACCAACAGTAGAGGAGAGCATCCATAGGGAGGTGCACTCACAATTATGCAATGATGATATCACATATTCCACAAACTCTCTAGATATGATAAGCAAGACCCAAAAAATGCAATGAAGAAACCCTTTAGTTATTATTCATAGTGCTTCAAATAGATGAAATAAGAGAAAGGGATAAAATATTGACTGAGAGAGCATGAAACCTATAGGTAAGCTGTCATGATATCTTTAATTATAACATAAATTCATTCATGGTTTTATATTTTGTATTCTTTTATGTCATGAACTAAAATATGAGTTGTTTTTACAAGATTTTTTGCATCCTCGTGATGTTGTTGGCCATGATTAGGGTACTGCAAGTGCTGCCCAACAAAGATTACTTTAGTGGCGAATATTCACCAATGGCAAATTTTTCATGTCGATGACCTAGGAAATGGTGAATATTTTGTACTAACTAGGGGTGGCCATGTCGCCAGAACATTATCAATTTCCATCAAATTCATGACCTGATAGTCATATGTTTTATGTAATTAAATGTTTCTATCTGAGGATTTCACCAATACAATATACGATGGACACACGGTAAATTTAATTTTTTTCACCTACACTCTCTGAGGTTGCCTTAATAGACTACCATAATCCTCCTATAGGCACAAGAAGATTTTTTAGCCAAGAGGACCCAATTCGCTTGACATTTTGCTAACGCATGTCTCCATTCACCCCAATTTTTGCCAACTATATTGTATTTGCCAATTATTTGGATGACCCATAATCTGTTAGGATAACCAGTGGACAACTGAGAGGGAGGGGGGGGTGAATCAGTTGTCAACAGATTATATTAATCAAACCACTTTATAAACTTTAATCAGAGCACATAAACATTGAATACCGGAATAACAAAAATAGATACCGGTAAGCAATAAAACTTAAGAATGCAAAAGAGAATTAACACAATGCAACCATACCACATAACACCATGATTTGTATGTGGAAAACCATGGTGGGAAGCCTACCCATAGTCAGATGATACTTCTGCATAAAGTATGTGATACAATAAGGGGCCTACACATGTAGGAAGACACACTACTTAGAGTGTACTGCTCATTACAAAGGAGTCTCACTGACTATAGAGAGGTTATAACCACCTCAAGATAAATGGATAACAATCCAGAAGAATGAATTGCCACAGATAGCATCTACCATGCCTGATTACAGTCTCGGTTAAGCTCAATACCGGGGGCCTTTGACCTCTGAATATAACCCAATTCAATCACCTATGATCAACCAAATCTCCTTTGCATATGATATTTCATTCCATGACCACAACACACAATCTACAATGAGATCTTACATCAATTTATACAAATCCTAAGGCCTAAACCAATTAGGTCAGACACCTAAAAGATATTACAATAAGATCATTACATACATCCATATTACAATGATATGCCATGTCATCTTCAGACCAAAATAACATTAACCAATCCATAAAACATCCTGGTAACGTGTAGAGAACATGTTAACATGATACCGATCCATAACCTAGATAGGTACCGGACCTAATCTGGGTCCACCATGCCAAAGCAATGTCTCCAATCAGTCGAGGCACGATCAAGGATCACCTTCTGCATCCTAAATTCCATCTAGAAGCCACACCAACACCACTTGTGCATCTTGTTAGAAGATTCTCAGTAAAATCTCTACTGGTAAAAATTTAAACCCTTATCGGTAATACAAGATCTTCTACCGGTAACCAAAACCTATCTGTCGGTAACCAACCATAACAGCTAGTGTTGACATCAATGACAAAACATCAATGCAACACATATCAATTCCTTCATATTGCCAACAATCTCCCCCTTTGGCATTGATTCCAACACTAGATGTGAAAAAGAAAATGTCTAAGTGCCAAGAAGTGCCAAACATTTTTCATAGAAGATATAACAATGAAAAACTGAAAAATCCTAGCAACTCCCCCTAAGGAGTGCAGTCCAATCTGAAACTGATCTAACTCTCTCTCCCATAAACATTATTTTTCACATATAACTCTCCCCCTTTGACACCAATGCAAAAGATATGACATAGATATCCAAATTCTATGAATCTCAAAGCTGAGTACTCCCCCTGAGTAGTAGCACCACTACATCAACCTAGAGCAAAGGATAAAGATGATGATGCATATCGGACTGATGGTCTTCTCCATCAATTAAGTTTCTACCGGAGGGGTAGATACCCCTAACCTATCTCTCAAATACTCAAATGATTCCTTAGACAATGATTTAGTGAATATATCTACAATTTGCTCTTTAGTGTTCACATAGACCGATTTGACTTCCTTTTTTTCCACCTTGTCCTTTAGAAAGTTATATTTTATTGATATGTGTTTAGTCTTAGAGTGAAATACTAGATTCTTAGACATGTCAATAGCTGCAGAGTTATTACAATAGATAACTACCAGTTCACTATAATTTACCTTGATATCCTTCAACATTTGCTTCATCCATAAGACTTGAGTGCAATTAGTTGTTTCTACCACACATTCAGCTTCTGTAGTAGATAAAGAAATGCATGACTTTTTTTTTTTGTTGATCCATGAAACCAATTTCTTTCCAAGAAAGAAATCTCCACCAGAAGTTCTCTTCATGTCATCAGTATCTCCTGCCCAATCTGAATTTGTATATGCACATAAAGTGAAGTTATCATCTCTAGAATACCATAAGCCATATTCTGTTGTTCCTTGCAAATACTGGAATATCCTCTTTACTGCACATTCATGGGTCAGTGCAAGAAGATGAGTCCACTTTTTGGCCAAAAAGTGGAAGTGTTTTCCCTGTTTTTCAGATTTTGTCTCACTTGAGCTTAAATTTTGAAACACTTAGAGATTGAATCTTGAAAAAAGTTAGTAATATAAAAGATAGCTCTCTGAGTGTACTTTTCAAATATGTAATTTATTTTAATACCCACATAATAAAAAATAACTTTTTGAATGAATTTCTAAAAACTATGTTTTAAAAATGCCTGTTTCAGGACCATACCATGCATGTGTACGACCCACACTTTTTGACACAATTAAAATTATTTTCTCAAACCGTTTTGGGAAATGGTTTGTAACACACTGAAGATTGATGAGCATATTTTTCTGTATTTTTTTTTCAAATATTTTTTTTTTAATTAATTTTTTAATGACCGTAATTATCTTTTTAAAAATTTGACGTGTACGACCCACATAATTTGACGTAAACTTAGTATTTTTTGAATTTTTTTTTTTAAATTGAAAAGAATTTTGTGTAGATTGATGACATATAATTTTTTTTTCAAAATTCATTAAAATAAATAAGTTATTAAATTAAGAAAATTAGTTAATATTTCAAATTTATGACCCTGATTTAGTATAAATTAAATGAAAAATAGTTAAAATAATCAATTTTTAAATTAATTTACATATTTAGAATCTAGACAGTATAATCTGAAATGGGTTTCAATTCCGTATAAAAATTCTTTGATTAGAGGCACGTAAACTATTTCATTTCATCATATTTGTGCTTTCATTCATGGAGCTTTGAATTTGCAGGTTCATGTCTCAGGTGTGGCCATCCCAGGCCTATCCCGGGCCTAATCCCGAGGCAAGTGGCGGGTTGTGAATTCAAATTTTACATAATGGGCCCCCGTTTCATTTTTTGCCCGTTGGATTTAACAACGGGCCCCCGTTTTAATAACGAGGGCCCGTTATTAAAATAACCGTTGCTGTAAAAAAAAATAGATTGCATCGATTTACTACACTATCATTGAAATCCGTACTGACAAATTTTTTTTACATCATTTGGCAGTACTTTTTAATATTTTTTACGCGATTTTTTGAAGACAAGTTTGTAAAAATGGGTTCTAAGCAACGTCAAAAGAAAAAAAAGAGGACAATGACAGTGGACGAAATTCAAGCACAAAGAGAGAAGGAGGCAAAATGCCAAAGAGATCGAAGATCACAACAACGGCAATTGAATAACACTTTTGAAGTATCTAGTTCAGTGCCCGTTGTAGATGAGACCATTGAAGACATCATGATGGATGCAAGAAATATAGAACCACACATGGGTATGACTGTTGATGCAAATGTTGATGTGGATGCGAATCCTGGTATGTTTTTAAATCCTGATGACTATGATGCCAATCAAATTGCTGATTTAAATGAAGCTGGATATAAATTTCATACACCAATACGAAAAGAAATAAAAATTGAAAATATTACACCACCATCTCTAAAAGAAAATGAATGTAATTTGTTTACTATTGATAGCAATGTGCTAGATAATCTTAATGGGTTAGTTTCTTGGAGACAAATCAGAACACATGCAAACAGATTATATAAACAATTTTTCTATAATAAAAAGTTAGGATTCCAATGTCAATTAATGCTACAATTAATAAAAATGTTAAAAATGCGTAAAGTCATGAAAAAAATAGGTATTTATGCAAAACCAAAAAGAAAAGATGAATCATATAAGCAAGTTGTATCTACTGTTGCTAGTGCCATCGATTCTATAGGAAAAACAAGTCGATCTAAAGATAAGAATGCAGCACGTAGAGTTATAACGACTGCTATAGTTGACAAAATGATTGTTAATAAAAGAATGTTAAGTGATATAAGTGGCTATTTGGACTTACATCGTAGAACCTTGTCAAGAGCGGCCAAAAGAAGAGACACAATTGAAATTGATCCACTAAACCATTGTTGGAGTTTTAGTGGTAGACTTCAAAGGTCGGACATGAAATTAAATGATGAAACTAAACAATTAATTACAAAATTTTGGCATGATAACACTAGAGTTTCATCAAATGTTAGAGATGTTTTAAAGTTAAGGGTGGGATCAAAAATTCATGATCCTCATCCAAAACATCTTCTTGACATGACTCAAACTGAATTCTTTAAAAAATTTAGTGATGAATCTGTGTTAATGAATTTACGAATTAGTCAAAGATCATTTGAAAAATGCAAACCCTGGTATGTTAAAATCAATAAACAAAGAATATCTTGTTGTTGTAAAACTCATGTCTAGTTTCGTTACTATTATGATGTTTTTCGATATATTCGTTGTATGTTGCATGGTAATGATCTTGTGCAGGATTGTGGTGTTTATGTTCCACCTGAAACTATAAAAGATTTTATTGGAAGTTTATTTTGTAAACCACCTAATGAACAATTATTTCTTTCTAGTTCATGCATTTATGGTCTTTGCAATTTATGTGGGAACTATTCTTCGATAGGTGAATGTTTGCATGAACATGTTTCATCTGAGTTTGGACAAAAAATGGTTGATGTTAGGAGATTTAAAAATATAGAATACCCTCTAAAGGATGGAAAGATGGGGAAACGTTTGGAATTGATTACAGAACAGAATAGTGTGAATGCATTTATTAGTGAGTTTAAAACTCATATTGTTCCAAAATATGTGAAACATTCCCAACATGCCCGATGGCTTGATGGACAGTTTCGCATATGCAAGAACACATTTCCAATTGGAACAATAGTATCAGTTGTGGATTTTGCAGAAAATTATACTCTAAAACCACAAGAGGAAACTCAATCACAATACTACAACTCAGTGCAAGTGGCCATATTTGTGCACATTATATATAGACATGACCATGACAGTACAGAAGATAACAGAAAATTTTTGAGGGAGTATCATTTCTATGTTAGTGATAATCGATTACACTCTTCAGAGTTTGTCCAACATTGTTTTGAGGTATTTTATGATAATCTTAAGGAAAGAGAAATTGACATGAAACAACATATGATATGGTCAGATAACTGCACTGGACAATTCAAAAATGCAAGAATGTTTTATTGGCTATGCAAAGTTCACAAGATAACCAATGTCCAACATTTATGGAGTTTTTTTGAAGCGGGACATGGTAAGGGGGAACACGATGGAGCCGGTGCCTATATAAAAAGAGCTCTTGCTAGAGAACAATTGAAATTCGAGGATGCAGTGAAATTCAGAGATGCTCATGCAGTTGTAGATTGGTGCAATTCAAAGTTGTCAAAAGGATCAACTGAAAAATATGCAATTCGACGTTTCTTCTGGTTGATAGAGGAAGATAGTATTCCTATTCGGCATGATTGTAATACCATCATTGGATCAGCTAAATGGCATTCGTTTAAGAGTTCTAATTCAAACACATGGACTATATTCACAAGGCAACTTGCTTGCTTTTGTCAGTTTTGTGTTTCCGGAGATTGGGAATTTTGTGAGAATAAAGAATGGGTTGAAGAATGGCAACAAAGATCATTGACACCCATAGATGCAAATGATCCGCATGAAAGAACTGATGAAGATATGGATCAAATGTTTGCATCAAATGACTATGATCGCATTTCAGATCTTATACAACAAGGTAAAATTATTTTTGAAATTTGTTTTGATTTATTAAATAGTACATAAATTTATGAAATCTTACAGTGTATATTTTTGTTTTTATTTCTTATTAAATATTAAAATAAAATTTTTTTGTGCACAGGACATGTCTATGCTATTGTTGCACCAGAGGACAATGAAGAGGGGACAGAGTATTGGTTGGCTCGATGTGTAGAGCCAAAACATAAGCTAACTACTCCTCGAGTAGATGATGATGGTTATGACTATCCAACAGGATTTGTGGTTGTTGTTGGCACTTGGCTACGCAAATATCTAACAAGAAAGAATGGATTGCCCGCATTTGAAGATTATGAATTAGAGAAAAAGATTATACATTACTCACATTTGGTAGTGGCAACTAATATAAAATTGGATAGATATCGTGGCAGGCCTGCTAATAAACAATTATGGACTCTCTCTATGGAAGAGCACGAGACAATTATAGATGCTTTGCAAAAGAGAGAGGATGCAGATGGTATAATAGAATGAATATCAAGTAAGTTATAATTTGAACCCTTAATCCACCTCCCTTTTAAAAGTCGCGATGCATATTATATATAGTATTTTAAATCATGAATCATAATTACAAAATCTAATCTACTAAAATTTTGTTTTAGGTCTACCACAAGTAGAAGGCATCAATGAAAACAAAGTTATTTGTGCATACTTTATGTTTCATTTTGAATAATTACAAGTAAGTTAAATTTTTGTACCCTTAAGGCAAATCCATTTGTATTTTAAATTCAATGTATTCTGATTATAAAAACTAATCATATGTATTTACTTTTTCTAGGTCTCTCAGAGTAGACTTGGCCTCAATGACTACTATATTGTTTGTGCATACTTTATGTTGTATTTTAAATTCAATGCATCCTGATTATAAAAACTAATCATATGTATTTTTTTTTCTAGGTCTCTCAGAGTAGACTTGCCCTCAATGACTACTATTGTTTGTGCATACTTAATGTTGTATTTTGAGAGATATAAATCCTTATTATTATAATTTAAATAGACTGTTTATTTTATTTTAGATATGTCTTCTTGATTACATTTTGTGTACAATATACATAAATGAGAGACTACTGGTCAAATTTATGAATGAGATAATTATGTTTTAATCAAGTTCTATTCATTATATTTGTTAAATGATACTTTTTGATTTAGAATATGTTATAATTATAAGATATGTTTTGATACTTAGTTCATGATGTATGCACATGTAGTTTATCTAATCACAAGAACTATTTAAATAAAATTCCAAAAATAAAATTACAAGTCCACATAATGCCTATAAAGTTGTTTAAGCACAACTTCCATAAATAAAATTTCAAGTCCACATAATATATAAAGTATGCGCAAAATTTCAAGTCCACATAATTTCAAGTCAATATATATGATCTAATGTGCACATAATTTCAAGTCCACATAATATCTAATGCGCACAATACACATAAAGTATGCACATAATATATATGATCTAATCCTATTATGAAACTATCCATATATATAAAGTATGTGTGTGCACGTGTAAACAAATATGTAAAGCCCGTAAAATAGTACATATCAGAGCCAAATAAACAGTAAAATTTCAAGTCCACATAATCCATATAATATCTAATCCATATATATGTCTAGATGGTAACATGATGTTCACTCCACATAATATCTAATGTGCACAAAATATATATGATCTAATCCTATTATGCAACTATCCATATATATAAAGTATGTGCACGTGTAAACAAATGTGTAAAGTCCATAAAAAAGTACATATCAAAGCCAAATAAATAGTAAAATCTAAGTGCTATCATCAATAACATCTCGTGGTGTCTTGTCCCCAGGACGTGGTCCAGATCCACCTGTCTCATGCTGTACAATAAAAAAATAATATTAAAATATTACTTGAAATTAACTATTAAAAGAATCATTTATCAAATATAGTAGAATTCATAAATTAAGTTACAAACTTACCATATGCTCATCAAACCCTCTAGCAGTATCTCCTCTAGCAGTATCTTGTGCAGTATCAACACCAAATGCAGTGCTAGCTAACTCCTGTACAAGGTCAAATTCAAAGTGTCCAATTAAATCTTAAATTAAGAGTCAAAATAAGATCAAATTAAGTATTACATATTAATACCTCAAAGGATGTCGATGTGCGTTCAAATTGGCTCTGATCAAAATTATGAGGATAACCTATCCTAATGGTAGTGTCCACCTGCATACATGCATTTAATGAAATCATATTTAGTGAACATATATATGTGTACTAAATAATTTCAAGTAAAGTTACAATATTGTAAGAGTTCATATTTAAGTTAAGAATTATAAGATACATACCATAGATGGTGTCACAATAGTCAGACCCTCTTCTCGATGTGATGTAGAGGGTCCCTCATGACCTGAATCCTGGAGAAAGAAGCATTCAATGTATCAACATGAAAATTTATATAATATACGACGATAGCATATTAACTTAAAAAGATCTAGTACAATGTCTAGATAGAAATTTATACTATACCCCATAAGGTGTGCCGAGTTGTCTTCCAGTAGATGTAATATTGACTCTAATATTAGGCGTAGTCCTTATCTACATAAACAAAATTTATTTAATGAAGTATTAGATTGTATAAAAAAAGAGATGCACTTAGTTTATACCTATATTTAATGAAGTACATAAAAAGATTGACATGTACATGTATATATATCTATACCTGGTCAAGATAAACATCCGAGCAAAGAAAATCCATATAAGATGTCATCATACTATCATCTGCTGCATCATGCTCATCTGGAACTGAAGTAGATCCTGCAGCAGTAGTAGGACCTACACACGTCTCATGACAACTCGAACACATATGTGGCATCCATCGAGGAGCAGATGCCATGTGAGCAGCTTGCTCACTCAGGTTACCTGTGAGGGAAGTCAAAGCATCTAATATCGAAATGAATGATGTATTTTGGACATCTGCAGGAATCGATGGAGCAACAAGTGGAACTATGGGTGGATCCGGTAGGGGATTATTACTCCGTGCCCCTAATCTATGCTGTGGCATTCCACGACCAACACCCTGGAATGACTTAATATCAAAATAATTTGGTTTTTGGTTCATTACAAACTCACAGTATAATTTCTTCAAAAAATAAAAAGGGACCTCATAATTACGATGTGGTGGATAATCAAAAACCATCCACCATCTATCCCAAAAGTATCTAGCCATTTCTGGATGCACACACCACCTAATTGAAATTCTTTTCTGGTTAGGTTGCATTGGTTCTCTTGTTTTTGGGTTGGTAAAATATGGACATAAATGAGCTTTGGTTATTTTCAAATCTGTGATTTGTCTATAAGTTAAACCATTGGCATAAAAATCACGCAACTCTTGTCGTCGTCTATGAAATTGATCTAATTGAGAATCAACAGATCTAACTGACTCGACAACAGTTTGCATTGATTTTGCAAACTCTACAAGATGGGGTGGCGTGACTTGCTCATTTTGGATAGCAGCAATGTTTTGTTCAATCACTTGTAGGTTTTCATTAATTCGTTCTCTTAAACGAATTTCATCCAATCTAGGGGGTTGTGGTGGTGGTGGTGGTGGTGGTGGAGGAGGAGGAGGAGGGGGTTGTGGTGGGGGATTTTCACCTAATAGTTCATCTATGTCAAAAACATCCATGATAGCAAAGAACTCCTGCATATATAAAGATATACATGAATTATATACAACTCTATGTCAAAGAAGAATCTATTTTACTAAATTAAAAAAAAACATTTATAAATAGTAACATTTATATGTTGTTGAATGAGATACACATGAAATATATAATATAATATTGAACTTAAAAAAATATACATGTACATACTATTGAATCTTCAAATATAAAATTTGCGCACAAAACTTAATAAAAACTTTCAATGAAACATCATAAATCTATTATATATTCAATTTAATAAATTCATTTCTTGTAAAATGCATCAACTATTAAAATCAATATAAAATATTTCATACATAAGATCAATAAAGAAGTGAGAAATAAGATGATCCTCCTTCTAGTGTAAGAATATATAGCATGGAAACAATATTACTAAGACAACATAATATTTTGTTAACTTTAACTTAAAGTTATTTTGAAAAATGCAAGTGTGTGTTTGGATGCTCCATATTTCTAGTGTTTTAGTGTACGCATGATAATTTATTAGAATTCAATTACATAGTTTTGAGATAATTGTCATCAATTCATATTACATTGATTAGTCTTCAAACAATCTTAAAAAAAAACTAATCTCCCATGACTATAAATGACATACTTAAAACATATTATATTCTAAGTGGTTGTCATGTAAAGACAAAACATCAAAACTTTTGAAGAGTTAAGCATATTTCACCATTAAATTTCTCCCATAATCAAATCTACACAAGATTATAATTTACAAAAGGTCTTCAAAAAATATTATTTCCTATAAATCATTTATTATAAAACTCCGCAATCATTTGTTTTCATATATAATCTTTCTATAAAATTTAAGATATCAATCCATACACAAATTCTCTTACAAAGTTGAATAAGAAATGAAGGATAGAGGATTAAATACTAAGATTGTTTTGAGAGATCAATGGAGTAGATTGATTGAAAGGATTGTGTGCATTAGAAGCTTCCAAGTGGCAACTTAAATGTTTGGTGCACATGAGGAGTTCATGATCCAAGAAAGTTTTGAGAAAAAGGTCTTCTTAGGGGCATATACACCAAGATGTTGTAAAAAAAGGTAGCTCCAAATGACCAAAAAAAGATAAACACGAGTGCGTTATTGGGAAATTCATTTAACGCATTTGAGGTCTTTTTTGTAGTGTTTTTTTCTTACACTATACTAGGCTTGTTTACACTATCGTAGGTTCATTAGGACTATCCTAGGTTCATTAGGATTGTCCCAAGTTCATTATTGCTTTCTTAGGCTCATTAGGACTTTCTTAGGTTCATTAAGACTGCCCTACATTCATTAGGATCATTTGAGGCTCATTGGGACTTTCAAAGAAATGTTACTCTCTCATTAGGCAAGGAGGATATAGACCCTTTAGGTTCTCTCATGTTTTATAGACATTTGATAGGTTTTAAATTCGAAATATTCATTAATGGAGTTAGTCTAGTGTTTCTTGGTTAGTGAGGAGGATCAGTAGATGTACACCATTAAAGTTTACATAAGGGTTGCATTCAAGTCTTGAAATATTCCATCTCTTGTTCAAATATATGTAAGAAGGGGAGAACATTGGATATATTACATCATTAGATAGTTTTAGATTATAATAAAATATAAAATAAATTAATATTTAGATGTTGAATTATAGGTTAGTTAATAGTTAGTAATTAGTAAATTAGTTATTGATTGGGAAGTTGCATTCCCATAGGTTAGTTGGTTCATGTCCAAAAATAAGGACATGATGTAATGTTCAAATCAAGTTGTGATCTAGATTAAATTTAAATATCTTAGTTTTCATAATTTAAATTAAGATTTTCATCTATAATAATGGTGTAGTCATTGTAATTATAATTTTTCACATAATACATACAACATCAATGCATTAAGCAAAAGAGGACAATTACAAGGATCAACATGTTCATGTAATGAATCACCATGATGACCATATAAGATGATAGATTTTAACTTAACAATTTGAAAGGTTACATAATCCTTGTAAGAAAATAAGGAATGAATGAGAATAGGTTATCATCATTTTCTAATACAAAAGAACTCAGACATTATCACTATATACATAGCCCAAAAAAAACTTATACATCCAAAATGACGTGGAAACAATATTCAAACCTCAAGGAATATATAATAGAAGAATGAACAATGGAGATAATCAATTTCTCAATCTAGTCCTACAAAAAATTATTTATTTACTCTTGAGACATGAATTATGAAACAAATGGAAAAATAAGTAACAAAGAAGATAAAATTATAATCTAATAAAATAGGAAAATAATACATCAAGGTACATTCTAATAGTCAACCTTGCTTTAGAATTTTTTTCTTAAAAATGCATCTACTATTTACTATTGGCACTTTCCCCTTTTAAAATATTTCACACCTTACCAAAATTACCTAATGGTCCAAAATGTTATTTTCCGCATGGTTTATGATATTCACCCTTTTCTAGCATGATAGTTTAACTAAGTAGGTGAGAAGTAAAAAAAATACCAAGATCATCTTATTTTTAACTCCAAATTTTATATTGAAGGTTTCAAAGGGTTCCTCTAAAATAATTTTAATATAATTAACTAATAAAATGTAATTTTTAACCAATAAACCAAGAAAAAGATTATATTTTAAATGCTAGTGAATGTCTAGGCCAATATAAGACAAAATGGTCTAACACTAAGCATGTTGTCACATATTTTCTAAATAAATTATTATAATATGGATATAACCATTGAGTTTTAAAATTAATTAGCCTCAATAAAAAAATCTCAATTTCTATATATTTCATAAATGCATAATTAGATAAATTATTACTTATAAATAAATCAATATGCATTTCTTTCAAAGAAACAAGAAACATACAAATAATAATAAGTTGTGATCTATATATCTAAATATGAAAAATAATTCCATTAAAATTTTTACCTAGGTTAAGCATAAAAGTGATAATAAAACATAATCACCATGTTTTATTTCAACCTTAAAAGTAAAAGAACTCTACATATCCTAAAATTAGGACTTAATCACATCAAATAATTCTAATATAACTCAAAATACTCCTTCAACATATAAGATGATCTATGCTAGATGGCCATGTCTTACTTTCATCCCATTTATGGATTTCTTACATAGTAATACAAAAAATAACTTTCATCGAAATTAAGCATCTTTAACCATGAGATTATATATATCCTCAATTGTATATTCAAAATACTTCTTGGGAATTATATTTTTCAAATCTTTCGGATGTATATATAATTAGCACCCCATTTAGAAAACTCATTATCAATCAACATTATAAATCAAGAATATTTTTTATTTTGTATTAATGAATTATATATTTGGCATATTAGCTTCCTTTATGAACCTATGTAAACCAAACTCCAATTTTAGTAACTTATCTAGTTTTGCTCTAAAATTGTGTCCATAATTGATCCTTTTATACCATCACATGACATAATAAGACCTTTATGCCATGACATGGCATAAACCTAAGCCTAAACTTTCATATCTAAAATTTGAAAAACTTAATGTTAATTACTTTTAAGGTTATACTAATTTAGTGGTAACTTTTGTATTGCCTAATGAGGATTAAGAACAATTTAGGTACAT
Source organism: Cryptomeria japonica (assembly GCF_030272615.1). NCBI lineage: Eukaryota > Viridiplantae > Streptophyta > Pinopsida > Cupressales > Cupressaceae > Cryptomeria > Cryptomeria japonica. The sequence goes on from NC_081414.1 coordinate 242,294,150, forward strand.
ATGTTCGGTTTTATTTCAATTTCATTTTCGAACATTTTTGTTTTTGTTTCCATTTCATTTTTGGTTTTTTGTTTGTGTCGATTTCATTTTCGAACGTTTTTGTTTTTGTTTCCATTTCATTTTCGGTTTTTTGTTTGTGTCGATTTCATTTTTGAACGTTTTTGTTTTTGTTCCCATTTCATTTTCGGTTTTTTGTTTGTGTCGATTTCATTTTGTTAATTATCTAGGTTTGGCTTTGGTTTCTAAATTTGTTGATTACGGTTTAGGGTTAACTGTTCAAAAATATTTTACATCAAAATCAAGAATTTACATATATAAAAAATAATTTATTTATATGCTACTATTAAAAAAAACTAAAATAATAAAAAAAAACTAAATAATACACAAAAAAAAAAAGAAAAATATACAAGAAAATTATGAAATGTGAAAATAGATGACAGAATGTGTACCTGGGATAGTGGTGGAGGCTTGAAGTGGAAACCACAGCACGGGGGCCCGTTTTCGATCTCCTCTTGTGTAACAGTAAAAATGAAAAATTATCCAAAAAAAAGGGTAAAAATAGCTTTTTAAAACGGGCCCCCGTTTTGTTCACAAACGGGGGCCCGTTTTGTGAATAAACGGGGGCCCGTTTTTTAAAAAACGGGGGCCCGTTTTATTTGGCTTCGGCACCTCGTGACCTTTCGGCTTGGGAAGCCGAACCATTAACGGGCCCCCGTTTTTTATAACGGGCCCCCGTTTTTTAAAAACGGGGGCCCGTTTTGCGGAGCGCGTTTTCCAACGTGCAGACTTCCGCGAATTTGTGACTCATTAGCTTGCATATCTTGAAACAATACTTACTGCATTCATAATATCTGGTCTAGTCTGAGTTAGATATAACAAGCTACCAATCATATACTTATACCTTGTCGAATTTACCGGTGCAGATGTGTCTTTGATAGATAATTTTTCACTTGTCACCATAGGAGTACTTACCGGTTTAGAATTATCCATACCAAACTTCTTCAACAATTCCCTTAGACACTTAGTTTGATAGATAAAGATGCCTTTGTCAGTTTGAGTAATCTACAAACCTAAGAAAAATATCATCTCACCAATCATTGACATTTCAAATTCATTCTTCACATTATTAGAGAATTCCATGCACAATTTATCTTCACCTCCAAAAATGATATCATCAACAAATACTTCAATAATCAAAATATCATCATCAATGATCTTGTAATATAAATTACTGTCAACACTACCTTTAGTAAAACCAAGCTTCAAAAGATATTTATCCAACCTTACATACCAAGCTCTAGGAGCTTGTTTCAATCCATATAATTCTTTCCTTAACCTGCAAACCATATCTTTATCATCTGTTAGTGAAAATCCATCAGGCTGCTTAATGTATACCTCTTCCTCAAGTTCACCATTCAAGAATGCACATTTAACATCTATTTCACAGACCTTATAGTTCTTATATGTTGCATAGGCAAGAAATAGTCTAACAACTTCAATTCTAGCTACAGGTACAAATGTCTCACCATAATCAATTCCTTCCATTTGAGAATATCCTTTACAAACCAATCTAGCCTTGTTTCTTACAACTTGACCATCCTCATTTAATTTATTCCTAAAAACCCATTTAGTTCCAATAACATTCTTATTTTTAGGTCGAGGAACTAAAGTCAACTCTCACTCTTTTCTATGTGAACTAATTCATCTTCCATAGCCTTTAACCAATGTTTATCTTTACAAGCTTCAATAATAGATGCCGGTTCAATTTGAGAAATAAGACATACCTCTTCATTTTTCAGTCTTCTTCTTGTCATAACTCCCTTGTTCCTATCTCCAATGATTTGATCTTCAGAATGATTTAACCTTACACACCTTTGTGTCTTCTGAACTTCAGGTTCACTGTTTTGATCATCAGTCATAGTTGAATTTTCTGATTGTACTGGTGTAACTGTCTCAGTGTCTTGTACCGGTTGAGGCATTGCCAGTTCAGTTATGATCACTTCCACTATTGGATCCTTGTCATATGATATAGATTGATTTCTGTATTGTTCATCCACTTTCACATTAGTGCTCTCCACAATTTTTTGCAATATTTTCTTATAACATCTATATGCTTTTCTTTGAATTGAATATCCAAGAAATATCCCTTCATCACATCTAGGATCAAAGTTCCCAATTGAATCATCCCTTTTGATATAACATTTACTTCCAAAAATTCTGAAATATTTAATAGTAGGTGTATGTCCAAACCATAATTCATAAGGGGTCTTACTATTTCACCTTTGATGCGAACTCTATTGAATGTGTAGACTGATGTACTCACTACTTCTCTCTAGTAGATGTGAGGCAATTTGGCTTCCATCATCATAGTTCTTGCTCCATCCAAAATGGTTCTATTCTTCCTTTCCACTACTCCATTCTGTTGAGGAGTTTGGGGTGCAGATAACTGTCTCCTAATTCCATTTGTCTCACAATAATTGTTAAATTCATGAGAAGTGAACTCACCACCTTGATCTGATCTCATACATTTGATTTTCAATCCAGTTTTTGTTTCCACCTTTTCTTTAAAGATCTTGAATTTCTCAAAAGCTTCTGACTTCTCCCTTAGAAAAGTCACCCACATCATTCTAGAATAATAATAAATTATCAGCATGAAGTATCTATCACCTTGAAAGCTTCTAGTCCTTGCTGGACCACATAAGTCAATATGAATCAAATCACGTACATCATTAGATTTATCGTGTATGCTCTTAAAGGAAGTGCTAACTTTCTTTCCCAATTGACATTCCTTACATACTGGATTATGAGGCTTTATAATCTTAGGTATATCTCTAACTGCCTTTGTTGAACTGATCTTAACAATACAATCAAAATTAACATGACACAACCTCTTATGCCATAACCAACTCTCATCAATATGAACAATCAAACATGTCTTATTACCAGTATTCAAGTGAAAGATATTACCTCTAGTTTGAGTACATGTTGCAATCTCCAAACCAGTTTTCTTAATGATTTTGCATTTTCTATCTTTAAACTAAAGTTGGAATCCCTTGTCCACCAATTGACCAATACTTAAAAGATTATGCTTTAAACCTTCTACATAATAGACATTATCAGTATTATGCTTTCCATCTAGAGAAATAATACTTCTTCCTTTTATCATACATGCTTTGTCATCTCCGAATCTAACTTGACCACAATTTTATTCTTGTAGGGACAAAAATTTTCTTTTATCTCCAGTCATATGATGTGAGCATCCACTATCAATTACCCATTCATCCTTGTCTTCAACTTTTTCTGCTAGGGCCTTTTCTTCATTCTTGATAGCTGGCTCCAGTTCATCTTCTTTTAAAGCATAGAACACCCATTCCTTTCAATTATCGGATCGACTAGCAGAGTCTGCTGCTAGTTCATCCTCAGAGTCATCACTTATTCCTTCCTCATCCGCTATGTAGCATTGTTTGCTTTTCTTGAATCTATATCTATTCTGATTAGGCTTAAATTATTTCTTAACTCTTTCTTCAAATCTTGCATTCCTTTTAGGACATCTAGATGCAAAATGACCAGTCGTATTACATGCAAAACATTTAAAAGGTGCTTTTCCTTCATACTTACTTCCGGTCAGTCCTTTAGGTACTCTTCTAGCAAATAAGGCTTCAAGTTGCTCAAATTCTTCATCCTCTTTCCTCATATCTTCCAATTCTTTTGCATTTAAGGCTTTCCAATCACTTTTTCCAGTAGATGATGATGCATGAAAAGCATGTTCAGACTTTGCAGCTTTAGAGGGTCCAAATTCTTCAAGCGCAAAAGAAGATAATTTCCCAATCAGAATGTCTCTATTTAGTGAAGTGTTTGCCATTGTTCTCAATTCAATAATTACAGTAGGTGTCATCTTGTAAGCCAGTGGAAGGTCTCTCAAGACTTTGGAAACTATTTCATCTTCACTCAGAGATCCTCCACAACATTGAATTCCCATGACAATCTCATTTACTCTTTCCATAAATGTAGTAATTCTTTCATTTTCTTCCATCTTCAAGTTCTCATATCTTACTCAGTAACCATAAAGTTTAGCAATTTTGACAGTAGGATCACCTTCATTCAGAGTTTTCAATTTATGCCACATAACCTTTGTCGATGATTTATCAGTCAATCCCATGATTTGCTGATTAGTAAGTGCACACAAGAGGGCTTCTCTAGCTTTGCAATCATTTTCAATATTCTTGTCCAAATCTATAGGAGCAAGATTACCAGATGTCAGATCTTAAGGTGTATATCCTTTCTCAGTGATCTCCCAAATATCATTGCCAAGACATCTAAGATGAGTCTCCATTCGGATTTTCTATATCCCATAATTTGTTCCATCAAGCTTAGGGATTTATCTTATGAAAATAGTTGCTAGTGGATTTGAAGTATTAGTTTTCATAGGATCTACCTCAAGTGGTTAAGATTCTGCAAAAGAGGACCAAAGCTCTAATACCAATTGTTAGGATAACCGGTGGACAATTGAGAGGGGAGGGGTGAATCAATTGTCAATAGATTATATTAATCAAACCACTTTATAACCTTTAACCAGAGCACACAAACATTGAATACCAAAATAATAGAAACAGATACCAGTAAGCAATAAAACTTAAGAATGAAATAGAGAATTAACACAATGCAACCATACAACATAACACCATGATTTGTACATAGAAAAATTGGTAAAGGGAAAAACTACAATGGAAAGCCTACCCACAATCAGATGATACTTTTGCAGAAAGTATGTGATACAATAAGGGGATTGCACATGCAGGAAGGCACACTACCTAGAGCATACTACTCATTACAAAGGAGTCTCACTGACAACAAAGAGGTTATAACCACCTCAGGATAATTGGACAATAATCCAGAAGAATGAACTGCCAGAGATAGCATCTACCATGCCCGATTACAGTCCCGGTTAAGTTCAATACCAAAGGCCTTTGACCTCTTACTTAAACCCAATTCGATCACCTATGATTGACCAAATCTCCTTCACATATCATATTTCATTTCATGATGACAACACACAATCTACAATGAGATCTTACATCAATTTATTACAAACCCTAAGGCCTAGAACCAATTGGGTCGGACACCTAAAAGATATTACAATAAGATTATTACATACATCCATATTACAATGATATGCCATGTTGGTTTAAGACCAAAACAACATTAACCAATCCATAAAACATCTCGATAACATGTAGAGAATATGTTAACATGATACCAGTCCATAACCTAGATAGGTATCGGACCTAATCTAGGTCCACCATGCCAAAGAGATGACTCTAATCAATCGAGGCATGATCAAGGATCACCTTCTGTATCTTGAATTCCATCTAGAAGCTGCACCAACATCACTTGTGCATCCTATCAAAGATTCTCAGTAAAAGCTCTACCGGTAAAACCTTAAACCCTTACCGGTAACACAAGATCTTCTACCAATAACCAAAATCTATCCGCCATTAACCAACCATAACAGATAGTGTTGACATCAATGCAACACATAATCAATTCCTCCATATTGCCAACATAATTGCCTTGAAAATTACATAAATCGTGTTATAGTTAAGTGGGATTCACCAAATATTTGTATACCATATAAAATTCTTGTGAAATTATCCATATAAGGATTAGTATAAATAAATTCAAAAGATCAAATCTATCTCTACACAATCTGGTGGGTTCTAGGCTCTGAATTTGGATGAATAGCGAAGTTTCAGACCAAGAAAAATCATTGTTGTTGATTGCATTGGTGACTGCTAGTGACCTATTGGTGAGCAGTCATATTTTTGAAGTGTTATAATATTATTTTGAATTTATCTATCTGTTTGCATTGTTGAGTTCATTCTTATTCAGTGGGGACCCGTCAGTGCCAAGTGGTCCACCGGGAGTAGGTCGTAGGGCCAATGAAATATATATTATACTTTATAGTCTATTATTGCTTCTTCAACAAATTGATATTTTTTTGGCAGCCTTTATTTTGTTGGAGATGTCAAACATGAAGAAGGGTAGGAAACCTAAATGTGGGGAAGGCCATGAGAGGCCAACAAAACACAGAACATTGTCTTTGTACTTTGGCTTTGGAAAAGATTGTGGTAAAAATCAGGAAGGTACATCATCACAAGTACAAGTACAAAATTCACAACCTACACTGCATGTTGAAGATGGCGGTGAACTTGATATCTCAGATCAGAATGATCTTGAAGAATATTATCTAGTAGATACCCAAGTTAGCCGGAATGATATAATTGACTTGGGTGATAATGCCATAGATGATAATGCACGAAAGGGGAAAATAAAAGCCAGATCAAAAAAGGATCAACCAAAATAAAAAAAGGATCGGGAGTGGGATATGTCAGTGAGGAATTTTCAAATTAATTGGGTATAAAAGTATCCATTCATTGAACTAGTGGAGAATCCAATTGAAGGTGAGCCTCCAATAGAATGCAGGTGTAATATTTGCACTTGGAAACATAGCGAGGACATTAGGTTGCAGCTAAAATTTGACACCATAGAAAAGCGTATGGGTAAAGTTTATAAAAAAAAATCATGGACGGAGTTGAAAAATCAATGATAAGATGGAAAACAAAGGAGGAATGTAAGCATGTGAGGAATGTCGAAGAGTATTATTTTCATGAGAAAATATAGACGAAGCCTGCTGAAGTTAAAGGTTCTATTAAATCTAGTTTTGGAAAAGCAATACAAATAGAACAATTGGGAAAAGTTGTTCAGTTAAGTGTTTTTTTTTATATTTTGAGCAAAGGGTGTGCTATGACAGATTTCCCATCAATTATTGGTTTATTACACTTTTTGAAAGTTCCTAACTATCCTAACAGTCACTAATCAGTAAACAGTAGATGGGAATGAACAAGTTGTCTTGCTGAGGTTGAAAAGGAAGACGTAAAGGGAAAAATAAGAGAGTAAAAATTTATTGCATTTTCTTTAGATGAAGTTACGGTAGTAGACAATACTTCATGGGTATGCATGCATGTATATACTATACATAATCATGCCCGCCAACCTCATCTACTATCTGTTGCTAAAATGAAGGATAGTGTGACAACGAAAAATTTATTTCAACTAGTAAATATATGTTTATTTGAATATGGAGTTATGGATGACATGAGGATTGCCAAAAATTGGTGTGTGTTGGAGTAGATGGAGCTTCAGTAATGCAAGGTCACATGAATAGTCTTTGTACAAATATTGAAACTTATTTTGCACCGTACATTATTGCAATTCACTGCATGGCTCATAGAATGAATCTAGCTTTTGGAATTGTGAGCAAGTATGCTCGAGTAAAAAAAACTAAAATTTTAATCAGAGAGCTCTACTCACACTTCTGTTGAAGTCCCAAGTGATTTATGAAATTTCAACACTTTGCTGATGGAATAACTGATGGGAACAAGCTTCTCAAGGATAATGATACTAGATGGATCTCTTTGGATGGTCCAGCGTATCGAGTTTTTTTAGAATATCTATCCTTGATTGGACTATTTCACACAATTCATGGCAAATCAGAGCAACCAAAATTTCTTGACCTTCTTTGGAGGTTAAGTAATCTAGAGACGCTCTTAACTTTAGCAACTCTTTTTCCTATGCTAGAGGAATTAAAGAATATTATGAAGGCTACCCCAAATAGAGCTCTGTATATTGTAGAATATGCTACCCTACGTAAGTTGACATGCATGGCCCTTGAAAATCTCTATCAAAATCAACCAACACTATCTGATGAAAAATTTGTTAAGTGGCGGACACTCATAGATTTGAACAATCCTAATAACTTTTTACAAATCAGTGCAAATGGGGAGGTATGTGTCAATGTACAGGGACTTGAGATACCAATGCACTTCTATGCCACATTCGACCCCGAGGAACTAGGAAAGAGCCCCAAGAAGCAACTAGCAAGAGTTACAAGGGAAGATTTCGACAAGATTGTTGAGTCTGTAACTACTTTTGTGAAGAAAATTACCTATGATATTTCCTCACAGATTAGAAGTAGATTCCCTCCTGACAACCTACTCGAAGCCATGTCTATTATGTTTCCTCAATATTGGAGCCTCAACAGTGCATCTGGTTTTTGAATTTAGCTACTAACTTTGATAAAACACTTTTGCATATCCAGAGAATTGAATGGACTAACTATAAATGAAATATTAGATGAAACTCATCTTAGAGAGAAATCATCTTGTTTCTCATACACTATGAGGGAACAATATGATAGAATGGAGAACCCCCATGAAGAGGGATTGATAACAAGGCTTTGAAAATATATAGCTGAGAACGTAGCATTGCATGATTCAATACCAGAATATTTGAAGCTTGTTGATTTATGTCTTACCATGACATTTTGTTGGGTGGAAGATGAGAGAGATTTCAATGCTTTGGGGTTCCTAAAATCAAAGCTAAGAAACAAACAAGACAAAAATTTGGAAAATTGATTGAGGCTCTATACATCTAGGTATGATGTCCACACTTTTCCTTACAATAGGGCACTGAAAATCTAGAGGTCCAAATTTGAAAGAAGAGTTTTAGGCAACACTTCAATCCAAAGTGTCAGTGGGACTATTGACTCATGTACTGGACCTACTGGTAGCATAGAGATGCAGTTAAATGAAGGTATGCAGACTCAAAGTGAAGAAAACACATACAAGAATCAAGAAAGCTCTAACTTTGATGAGGAGGAATGGTAATTGTAAGAGATTGGTATTTATTAATCTTATTATTGTATCTCATCATTCATATTACAGAAGCATATTATTATGATTGATAACTTGATTATATTTTATGAGTTTGTCAACCTTTTGCAATTAGGAATTAATATTGATTTGTAATTGTATTTTTCAACTTTCTATTTCCAAATTTAAAATAGCTTAATAAAAGACCATACTATGTTTATTGATACAGAGATGTTTATTTAGACATGTTGAGAACTTAGATTTTCATTAATTCTTTCAAAATATAGCCATATGATACAATTCATTCAATACACCACTTTGTGTGATTCTCCATGCAAAAGTCAATACAAAGTTTCAGAACACTTTGCAAATGACCTTGAATTCCCTTTTATAGAAACAAGGGAGAAACAATAGCTTCAGGTCAATTTGTAACATGTGAAGAATCAACATCAAAATCAATTACTAAGGCACTGAAAATTGAATATATCTTCCTGACCGCCATCAGTATCACAAACTCAACACAAATTTACATGGCCATCATAGGCCAAATTAGCAATTTAGAAATTTAACAACTGCTACATGTCTCCTGTTCAAAAAACAAAGTCAAAATTAAATATTAATTCAAGCCATGAAAAATTAAATATAGATAATAGCAGTGCCCAAAACCTAGTAATCAAAAAATAGAGAAATGCAGAAATGTTAAAACTTGGGAGAATTTGAGAATACAAATTTATAGGCTGAAGGTTTGCACTGTGCATCATAGATTCATAGGCTGGATTAGAAAAAGCGAGTGCTAGTTTTTTCCTCTTCATAAAATAGATTTATTTCAAGCGATAGCAAATTGCAAACAAAAAAAATATAAAACATTGATATTAAGAGTAAAAGCAGAAAATTGTGCAATACATACTATGATTCTTGAGATTTATGTGTCAGTTTTTGTAGGGTGCTCCACTCTTCATCTGATGGAAGTTCAATATTCTTTAAACTATGGAAAGTCAACTACAACTTCATTAACAATCCATATTTAGAAGAGTGACTTGACATCACTGTTTCACCCAATACCACATTTAGAGTTGTAAATGGTTTGATGAATTCCAGAAAGCTTTGGGGAGTTGTGTTCTTAGGAAGCAAGTCTAAATCAGACTTCATTTTTATCTCCATGCTTTTTTTGTAAGCTTCTTTTCCAATGAATTTATTTGATGGGTCAACGGTCTTAGGCAAACCAAGTTTAATCAAAGTAAATGTCTTTTCTTACACCTTCAATATCTTTTTGCCTTATTTATCCATAGCTTCTGATGTTTCCCTTAGTTTCTGGTATTTTTGAAGGATAGATGATGTATTAACTATGGTATCAATGTGGCTATTAATTCCCTTAGATGCCAAATAGCTATCACTAGTACTGTAGACTACTTGCAAAATTTGTTTTTCCATATCCTCTTTTGAATAAACTTGTATGCTCTTCTCAATGTGCCCTTTGATTTTCATATAAATTAGTCTCAAACTTTCATTCAATTCAAACCATTCACACAACTTGTCACTCCTCTGCATTATTTTCCCCTAAATGTTTTCTTGTATATACTTCATTTTATTTTTCATATTATCTTTCAATCTATCCTCTGAAGTTTTAATTTTATCATTTGCATTGTGCAGGTCTTCTTTCATTTGTGCACATTTTTTTCTTTCTTCCTATACTTCCTCTTCCAAATGTTTTTCTTTTTCCTTCTCATGATCCAATAGGTCTTGTATTTTTCTTATTTTGAGAGCAACAAACTCATACCTTTTGTATAATTTTTGAAAACTGGCTCTTTCATCATCAGTTTTTTTACTTCTTTTAGCTAGTTTTTCGCCCAATTCCTTCAATTTTGCCTCCATCTTTTCCTACTCTACAATTTCTACTGCAAAGCCCAAATTTTTTATTATTTTCTGTAAATCATTACACTTGTTATCTACTACTTTCCTCTTTGAATTTTTTTTTGCCAGGTCTTCCTGTAACTTTTCTATTTGTTTCTCCAGATTACTTTTTTCTCTCTCCACCTTTAGCAATGAAGTGTAGACTAGTTTGTTAGTCCTTTTTGACACACTAATTTTGTCCATATTTTTTACTTTAGAAAAATCCATTTGGAGGGTGCTAACTTGAAATTCAAAGGGATCTATCTGACTGTGTGGTGGATTTTTATCTTTATTTGGGGGCATAACAACCATGAACTCCACCATATCTTTGTGTGGGTCATATGTTGGAAATACCATCTTCCTTGCAGGTTGTTAGTCTAAAACTTCCGTCAGAGCAACCCTCTGCAATGCTCTCTTTTTTTCTTCATTTGCATTTGTTGTGTGTTCAAATTTTTCATAGTAACACGAAATTGAAAATCTGGGCTTGCTGAAGCAATTAAATGTTTGAAAGGTGAAATAGCGGAGGCTCTAGTTCCACCTATGCCTATGATTTTAACTAATGCATTACGAGGAGTACCAACAACCAATCTTGATCATGTCCCATTGTCACTTACATGCGTAGTTATTATAGTCTTTTGAGGGGTCTATTCTGAAGCTGCAAATGATAGATTTGTAGTGGCAATGGCACTTGATATAGGATTATGAATAGTATGAGTATCTACCACTACTGGCCTCTTGCGAGAGATATTTTGTTGTTGCATTTATTCAACACCAAGACAACTAGTATCAGTAGCAGTACCCATGCCAACCCCACCAATCAAAGTGGCACTTGCCTGAACACTAATAGGAATACTATCCTCAAATTCCCCACCAGTGGTAGTGGCACTTGATTCACCACCAATGGGAATACCATGATGTGGTGTTGGTTGTGAATTTTAACCTGTAACAAATGCAGATGGACCCTGAGGGTAGTGAGTAGTACCTTTCCATGATGACTCTGATGAATCAAGTCCAATGACTAGATTAATAGGAGCTTTTGATTTTTAATCTGATGGAATTTGTACCTCAAGTGGAAACCAAATGCCTTCTCCTCTAAGACCTAGACCACCACCTTCAAAACCCATTTTTTCCACAATGTTTTCCCCTTTGCTATATTTTTCTTTCATGGACTCATTGACTCCACCTAATATTTTAGGCATTGTAGTAGTTGTTGGAGTGACCTCAACCTCATACTCATTTTCATAATCAATCCTGTCATATGCTATTATGGGATGCTCCATATTCCACAATTTTCTAAATTCAACATCCTCGTCGATTGACTCAAATTCTGCACTGGTCTTTGGTTCACCGAGATTCTTCCTTATAGTTCAAAAATCATTTATTTTGGTTTGAGTCCAACAACTATCTTTACATTCTTGCAAAATTGTTTTGGGAATATATTTTATAGATGCATTACAATATTTTTGGTAGAAATTGTAGGACCTACTATTTTGGATGCCCACCTCTGTTGTCCTTTGTGTGTGCAATGTCATAATTTGTGATGACAATTCTTCTGTTGAAATGTTGTTGTCAGCGACAATTATTTCCATCTCTTTTTTTACCTCATCCTAGGAGTCCATGTTTCTAAGCTTTTCTAGCAATGGTTTACTTTCATGTTGACATAACACTAAAGAGTTCCCATTTTTCTTAAGCCTTGCTTGAACTACATCGATTGGATCATACTACCAGAGACCCTTATCACCAAAGCTAAAAACTATCAAAAAATCATGTGCCACATTGAATGCTTTTCTCTCAAATGTGAATCCTCCACATGAGAAAGGCAAGCAAGAAAATATGCTCTTCTTTTGCTGACCATGAAAGTGCCTATCTGTGCTCTCCAATTGTCGTACATATTCCAATGCAAATACCCTCACTGTCACATGTATTGGAAGTCTGTAGGGTTGTACTTCTGATCTATAAAACCTTAACACAATGTATTCTTCCATGAAGAACCAGTCAACCAATTGTATTTGACTTCTGAGTTGAATGCAATCCCTACAAGACATAGGCAATCTAGGCATTTGAGTGATTGTAATTTCATTATACATTGGTACCAAAAAGAAGTCTACAAAATGGTTGTAGTTCTTTCTATTAGCATGCATCCTTATCTTTGGTGTCCATTCATATATTGGACACTCTGTTTTGTTTCGAGTCTTCTCATCAATCTTATAGTTCACAATGTGAAGATTGTTGGTCTCAAATATTGCACAATACTTGGATAGAAGAAGATAGCACAATTAGGATGAGAACCTAAATGTCTTACATGAACCTTTTTTTATCATTAGTAATTGTTTTTACATGGATTGAAAAACACACTCAACAAAATTATATCTTACTGGTTGACTTACATAATGGATATTAAAAATCATTTCAAGAAGGCTCACACCCACTTCCCTATCATTTTCCAATCCCAAGCAAAATGTTAGCAAGGAAATAGTATCCCGAACCCATGGAACAAAAATGTTACAATCATAAGGAGGCTTATGATTCTAATCCAACGGAGTACCACACATTATTAAATCCCTAATAAATGAATCTCTATGACTTGGATCGAGACTCTCATAATTCTCTGCCAACTTTCCTAGGTCAATATGGATGTTTGAGTTTTGTGCTTCAAACCCTAGCTTCAACAAACGAGAAAATTCTCCCTCGTTTATGGATAGCATTTCCTCTTTTTTATTTTTATTGACAATTTCTTTTTTATCATCATCATAATTTCTGATGCAAACCATGACAAATTCAGGGCAAGAGAATACTTTAGGTAACACCATGCTTCCCAATCCAGCATCCCACGATGTGATTTTATTTTTTATTTGTTTTAACATTGTGTTGAAAATAGTAAATTTTTCTCTACTTGGATCTGTTGCCTTATTAGACAATGCATATCTAATTTCTATGATACGCTTTTCACTATGGATAGCAGGGTCATAAATATCATGGTATTCATCAGTGAAACCTGGTGTTTTAACCAGTTTGGTTAGGTTATTTTTTTTCACTTGGCTTCCTATTGAACTACTGCTTCTCGGTTTCCCCATCGCTGTTACTATTAATAATTCAAAATAATGCTAGATACAAGCCTGAAAAAGCTAACCCTCAAATTGAACCACGAGATTTAAAAAAGTTAAAAATGTGGGATGTAGGTGTTCTAGATTTTACCCGTAATTTCTATTTCACTAGATTGGCGCAAACAGACTCTGTTGCAACTTGCATTCCTCAATCTAGTAGCCATTTCTAAATCTCCCTAGATTTACTGGTTTGTCCATGAAATGAAATACGATTATGAGTCACTTATTTTGAAAACACTAAAAAGTACAAAAGTAATACCTAAAGGGCAAAATTTCTAGAATCATGTTGTAATTTTATAAATTATTATTAATATCTATTCATCGCTGAAGGACAAAACATTCATTACTTTAGTCTAAATTATGAGGACAGTGGACATGTCACTAGACTTGAGTGATGAGTCCCTTTTCTGACTATTTTTGAAGTCTTTTAATCCTTTTCAACTTCCACCCGAAATAGAGCTTAATTATAGATAATTAAATGTAAATCGTTCAATTCTGGGTCAAGTTCTAAAAATTGTGTTTACTTCCCACATTCAGGTTGAAATCCACCCTAAGTCATTGATTTGTGCTCATTCAACAGATGATGGTATATGTTTTTAGTTGTCATGGGTCCCATGACTTTTCCCATTTTTCGGGCACATCACCAAACTCGAGTCACTTTTCTGGACTGTTTTTGAAGTCTTTTAATCATTTTCAACTTCAGCCCAAAATAGATCTTTTTAGACTTAATTATAGTTAATTAAGTGTAAAATGTTCAATTCTGGGTGAAGTTCTGACAAAGGTGTTTACTTCCCACATTTGGGCCAAAATCCACCGTAAGTCGTTGATCTGTGTTCATCCAATGGACAATGGTATCTATTGTTAGTTGTCATGGGTCCCAAGACTTTTGCCATTTTTCGGCCATGTTAATAGACACGAGTCACTTTTTGAGAATGGTTTTGAAGACTTTTTAATCCTTTTCAACTTTTGCCTGAAATAGAGCTTATTAAATTTAAATACAATTGCAAATTTAGAATTTAACTATACTTAATTAAATGTTTATTGCTTATGGAAGTCTTTTGTTAGAAGTTTGCAAAAAATGTTTATCATTCCCACATTTGGCCCGAAATACAGCTCACATTGTTGATCTGTGCTCATCCAACGGACGATAGTATCCTTTGTCAGTTGTTGTGGGTCCCATTATACATAGGATTTCTGCCACCCAAATACCACGTCACCTAACACTTCATCGTCTCATAGGCCATAACCTTTCTTTTCTATTGGTGTTCAATGACACATGTTTCCGGTGAAATTTTGTAAAAAAATTTAGAGATCCCACATTTGGCCCAAAATAAACCTTAAGTCATTGGTCTGTGCTACTGCTCATCCAACAAACGACAGTATCCATTGTCAGTTGTCGTCAGTCCCATTATCAATAGGATTTGAATATGAATTAAATGAATTAAATATATAAATTTATAATGAATTAAATATATAATTTAAATATGTAATTTCAAAACTTGCATGATGTTTCATTTTTTTTATCGATAATTTTTGTATTGTATTACTTGGAAATAAAATATTACAAATATGCAAGTATAGGTGGTATAGTAAAACCACCAGTGTTCTTCCAGCACAAAAAACACCCCCAAGGGCCAAAACCACCATTCCCAACAAAAAATAAAACCCTACTACATGCAAAAACCCCAGAATTCCAATTCGGCATACCAAAATTTGTAGCACACATCCCCTCATACATACAAAGTTGGGCCTGGGGAGAAAACAGACATGGAACAAAATGATACAAACAGACAATACCAAACTCCACCGGCCATCGTAGGATTAACCTAGAAATGGCCTATACTCTAGGTCATCATAGAATTTTGAGAGCCGCTTCATTGCTTGAGTAGTCTTAGGTCTCGTCTGCAACCCTCGACCCACCTCTGCAAGTGCCACTTCATGAAGGACCATTAAAACCTCATCACACTGCATCAACCTTGCAAACATTTTGAAGGTCTTCCACCCATTCCAAGCAAGAGCTTTGCATCTTGCCTTCAAATCATCATCAACCCATCAAGTGAGTGGTATCGATGCCACCGGACCAACCACCCCTACCTCAGGAACAATGCCCACCTTTGAGACCACATGAGCACACACACTATCCATATTTAATAGGTAGTGCCCATCAATTACAACTCTTAGGGAATTTTTTACCTTGTCCACCTCGTCCTCAAATTGGAAACCCCAAACGGCAATCAATGAATATACCTCCATGTTTGTCTTGTAGTGATGACCTACATGGACAATTTCCTCTCCCAACAACATTTTCACACTCTCGTACAACCGATCATCCTTAAACAAGAACAAACCTTTTAGGTTCCTATCCATAAATCATTCAAGAAATGGGACTAATTTCTTATCAGTATGGAAGGAGAAATTAGCTTCCCTAGTGCTTAAGAAACCCAAGACAATGTTGCAAGTGCAGACAGTATGATACTAAGACTTCCAATCCACCCAAGATTTAAACACCTCTCACTCAATTCTAATTTCTAACATCCAAGAACAACAGTCGTCGGTATTAATCACAAACTTTGCCATCATTTCTCTGCATGCACTAGTTCAACCACATAATTTGTACACACAAGCCGACATTAAAGCCGCATAAAGGCTAAATGTTAACCATTCACTTTCATGACACTGATGTGCGTACCATAGGTCCATAAGGCAATATCACTACATATCCGTTGTCAGTTCCTGTGGGTCCCATTATACATAGGATTTTTTCCACCCAAATGCCACGTCACTTGACGCTTCATCGTCCCATTGGCCATAGCCTTTATTTCATGTCGGTGTTCAATGACATGTATTTTCGGTGTTCAATGTACATGTATCTAGTTAGTTGGACTTTTTTTTTATATTGAAATTATGTAGAAAAAATTACAACAAATAAGTTGGACTTTTAATTCACTTGTTTTTCGTGAGATAAACATCTTTTTTTTTATATTTATAAAATTACAATCAATGATAATCAATGTACAAATAATTAATGGAATGAACTAGATTTTTTTTATATATTAAATATAGAGGAAGAAACATTACATAAAAACATCACGGTATTAAATTTATTTTCATTGTTTAACAAAATATTGAAATAACGTAGATCATAGACAAAAAAAAACAAAAAACATAGCTCATAGACATTGTGATCCTTATTGGATGCTATCACTTGCAGCCAATCCCTGACATTATGTTTTTTCAAATACTTCTTTGTCAAGCACTTCAAATATATTTTAGAAAAGGTCATCTCAGAAGTGACACTGAGTTTGTTCTTTACTCTTGATAACTATTGGGACTCATTAAATTTGGTCAAGTTTTGAGGCCCATTTCGAAATTTTGCATTTCATTTTCAGAAAGGCACCTACTCTCATTCAGGTGGCCTAGTTAGAGAGAGGGTAAAATGGAGCCAGATGATTTTCAAAGGGTAAGGCTAGGGAAATGTGTCCTACACCTTTCATTTGGCCTATGAAGTTTTCTGCATCTCTTAGTTTTCAGTTTGGATTAGTTTATTAAGTACCCATTTCAAGGGGTAAGCTGAAAGTAGGTGCAAATGCAGATTTTATTAAGTAGCCTAATTTGAGTGCTTATAAATTTTGCCCTGTTGATCGTCATGGTGAAATTCAAAGTGCACTGAATTGTATGCATAAATGTAAGTCAACATGCAAAATTTCAAGTCCCTATGAATCCATTTACTTAGTTTGGCAAGCTCAATCCGTTTGTAGTTTGTACTATTTGCATAAGTCCCTGTTTCAGGAACTAGTCAGATCCTCGCTTTGCACATTTGTAAAAGTTGCCCTAGTGAATGTCATGTTGGAATTTTTTTTCCAGGCTATTTCTGATATAAAAGAAAAGATATGTTTCAAATTTCAAGCTCCTCCCAATCCGTTTGATTAGTTTTCAAAAGGGTTTCTTGAGCCACCTTATTCAGTCTTCCGTATTTTCATTGCTACATTAGTTAAAGTTGCTATTTTCATGAGCACACCATTCACACCCAGTCAGCCTTTTGGTCAAACTAAGTATTCTAAGTTTTGATCTATACTTCAAGGTACCTATGCCACAGATTTAAGGGTCTATGGAAATCGTTTGATATTTTTAAGAAAGGCATCATGAGTTCCCTGCGCATTGACTTTATCAGGTCCATAGTACTGACAAAGCCAGTTGGTCATCTTTGACCATTAATATTTCTTCACTTGGGATTCATCTTGAGAAACCACTTGGTAGAGTTCATTTTTGTATATCAGAGTACACGCCTGTCAGTTTGCAAAGTCTAGAAAGGTGTTTTGACTAGTTTGAAAATTATGTCTTTGCAATTAAATGCGAAAATGTGGCACAAGTGCTTGAAAGTTGCAAAACTCCGTTTAATGATCCGAAAATGGTGCCGATCGATTCCAGAGGTATGTTTAAGTTTCGTGAGGCATTTCAAAGGTCAGTTGCATGAAAATGAATTTTTTTTTAGCCAGACCCACTTTGGGGCCCGACCTGGATAAATGCCTGTGCATTAATTTTATGGTGAAATGGTCTTAATTCACAGTAATGTATATCAATGTCAGCTCGAGTTTAATTGGAAACTTGGTTTGAGTGAAGATTTAAATTTCTTGATGCGCGTCATCAAGTGCAAAAATGAAAGAGCATAGAAACTCCCTTCAACAAGTGCAAAGTAGAAGATGTAAGCAAATTCCACAACTTTTGCTAGCATCTCCCTATTGTGTTTGGCAATTCTGAAGCTTCCTATACCCCTGCGTTGGGTAAAGAGGGACCAAGGTGTTTTAAAATTAAAACCTTCAAAACAAGTGCAAGTGGTATGTGAAAATGTCAAAGTCCTCTTGCTGTGGTGTGGAGTAGCCATTAAAAAAATTCTCAAGCAAATAGCAATTGGCAGGTTTTAGTGCCAATGTTCCTAGCCGTGGTTGGTCAAATAATAAAATTAGTAGCAAATAGCAACTACCAATGTATGCAGCCAGTTCTCCTCTACATTTTGGAAAGAGGCAATTCAATTTTCAATTTGGCAGCTAAGACAAATCCTCCAGCAGCAGCAGGGTGTAAACAAAATCTAAAACCAGTCAACATCCCTCCCTGTGCGTGGCGTTTGGGGAGTGTAGTATTAACTCCAAACAAAATGCAAATTGGCAAATGTAAATGCCAACATCTCTCCTCTACCCTGCATGGAAGTGGTAATAAAGAGGCAGCATAAAACTTTTCCAACTAATGCAATGGCAAGTGTAAATCCAATTTCCATGGCCATTGCCAGCTAAAACAATCCCTACGTGAGGTGGAGATAATGAAGAAGCAGTTAAAACCTTAGGCATATTCAAAGGGATTTATTAAAAAACTTCAAGCAATTGCATATTGGTAGGCTCAAAGCCTAAAGCCCTCCCTCCCACGTGTGAGCAACACCATAGTTAATTTCAAGCAAATACATTTGGCAGGTAAAAACTTTCAAAGTAATTTTTCTACTGTGCATGGATGAAAAGGTTTAGAAATTTTAAAGTAAATGCTAAGTAGCAAATGTACACCAAATCTCTTGTGTGGCACATGGAAACAGAAAGGCATTTAGTAAACTTCAAGAAAAATGCCATTGGCAACCATTAAAACACTCAAGAAAGCTTCAAAAAATGAAGTCCCAGGCAAAAGCATATATCCCACATTGGCTGGGCATGGGGGCATTTTGATATTTAAAAGCAAAAACAAACATATCTATAATGTCAAAGCTTAAAGGCTTTTGATAGGAAGCTGCTTGGTGACATAGTGGACCCCACGCATGTGCATGATTCCCAAGGCGATTGAGGAGGCTAGCTAGCGACCAGGTGGACCCACGTGTGTATGGTTCCCAAGGTAAATTTTGCAGTGAAATGGCGACTTAACTGGTGAGCAAGTTTGACGCAGATCGACGATGCACGCTATTTCGCGAAGTGAAGGTGCTCGCCTGTTAACCATTGCGAAGCAGCGAAAGGATTAAAGATCGTGCAGGTTTGTCAAAGATCTATGGTGGTCACAGTTTCACAAGCCAAAGATGCTCGAAAGTTACCCTTCACGAAATGGTGAAAGGTGATGTGGCAGGTCCGAGTGGCAATCCAGCTGGTGGGTCCAAGTGAGGTGGCAAACAGGTGGCAGTCCATGAGGTGGTGACGTGGTAGACACGTGGCTGGCAGATGAGTTGTCATCCTAGGTGGTGAAAGGTGGATTCACGAGTGAATTGCAAGCTACCATGTGGCAGGGCGCAAGTACAAAATTGGCAAAAAATAAAAATTAAATATATAGTGCAGACTATAGTGTAAAATGCAAAAATTTAAATGATGGTCTGCATTCAAGGTTTAATTCGCCTGAGAGGTTATTTTTGCCCGAAATAACAAGTATCATATATCGTTGGAAAGCTTTCAAGATGAGGAATCCATTTATAAAGTTTATTTCAATAAAAATCAAATATTTCGAGAGAAGTTTCCATAGGAAGGAGAAAGAAAATGAAATTTAGTTAGGGAAAGAAGACACATGGCATGTTCTGATGAAATCTGATATTTTTCCCTCTCCTTCATATTCCCATTTCTTCTCATTTGTAAGGGTTCCATAAATTCTGTGAAAAATGCTCCAGATTTTCATGGTTTCCAATTTTGAGTTTTCTTCAAGATTGTACAGTGTAGTGCTTTTCTTTCAGTAATGGAGTTTAATTCTTGTTGTAGGTGTTTCTAGTTGCAAGTTCTTATGTATGTAAGGCATGCATAAATTCACACAAAAATTGTCTTTGAGATATATATTTATTTGTTTCAAATTAAATCCTCAAGGAGGCTTGAAATTTGTCATCTCAAGGAGATTGTTGTGATTGTTTGCAGGGATTCTTAAATGAAGAATTTAAATTTTGTAATTAATCATGAATAATGGAGTATATTTTCAAGATCTGATGATTTTGTGAAGGAGCTTAGTAATGCATTTATGTAAGGCATTAATGCATGAATATTTCATGATGAAGATGAATTTGCAGTGAGAGTTTTCATTTACTGTTGACTTTGTTGCCCTTGGATAAGGCACTGGTCTTGCAATTCTGTGGATTCTCAGAGATCTTAAAATCCAACATCAGAATATATTTCTTTGTTTTATGTTCTGTGGAAGTGTTCCATCCATCTCATGATTCAAACCTGTTGAGTTGTAAGTGTAGATTTAGCCTATCTACAATACCCTCCTTATTTTTGAATCTTTAATGAGATCTAATATGCTTTTGTTGATACTTTATGTCTTGTGTGTAATGGGTTTGATTCAATGCATCAAAGCTTGTCCACCCTAGGTCTACTAGAACCTAAAGTGAAGGAGGATCATTAGGATCCTATGTTATGTTGTCCAAGCTCTAAAGTGTTTCATTGATTGAGATTGGCTTTCTCATAGATTGATTTGCAGGTGAACTTGGGTTAACCAGATTTGATGAACAATAATAACCTCATGAGGAGAGGTTTGTTGGCAATTGAAACTCAATTGGCTGGTTTCACTATGTTGTCATTGATGGCAACATGGTATCTTATTCCGGCTTCATGATTTGGTTTAGTTGTGTACCGACAAGCACTTCATAGACACTACACCGACACCGGCATTGGCAGGACAAGATGATTACTTTGGTTACCGGCAATGTAGGTTGACATGGTTTAGAATATGGTTATCGGTATTGGAGGCCAACATCTCTTGGATCGAGCATCGAAAATTATTCTTAATATTTATGCATTCATGTTATCTGGTCAAATGTAATTTGATATTGTAATTATCTTTGTAAGTCGGCATAAGGCATGATAAGTTATATAGGGTATATAGGCTAGTTGGATTAGATCATTTTTTATATAGGAGATTATGGATATGTGAATGTGATATAATGTGAAATACATCAAAGAGATTATGTATGTGAGGATATTTATGTAAGGGTTATTCCGGTAAAGGGTTTAGGGTTTCAGACTGGAACAGACAAAGCTTAAACCAAAACTATATTTTGCAATAGAAGATGCTATCTTAGTAGTTCAACACTTCTCTAGATTGTAGTCTGGATTTATATGTAGTCAGTGAGGCTCCTTTTGTGATTGAGCAATGTGCTTGAGGCTGTAAGCCTTCCTGCAAGTGCAGACACCTTATATATTACAATATCTCTTCATATGGCTAGTGAATTGATATTTTTGGTCACAAGTCCCATCATGGTTTTTCCTCTTTGAGGTTTTCCACGTATAAATTTGCGTGTTATGATTCTCATTTATGTGATTGGCTTATTGGTTGCTTTACTTCTTTCAATTCTATATGTATTGGTATACCAGTTGCTTTATGCATTTTTTATTAAGGGTAAAATTGATCATTTTGGTATAACACTGATTCACCCCCCCCCTCTCAGTGTTATTAGATTCCAACAATTGGTATCAGAGCCTTGTGCCTCAGAGGAAGTTTAACAGCTTGAGGAAGATCTTGAATCTGGAATCCATGGATATGGATTTGGAGAAGCAACTTGAGATGGCACTTGAAGATTATGATGCTGAAAGGTTGAAGAACTTAAAGCTACAAGATGAATTGAATTCTGCTAAGGAATTCATTCTTGTCCTACAAGAGAGGTTATCATCTGTTCAAGCTAGGAGGAAGGAACTTTTGCAAAGTTAGGATGATGAAGAGAAAGATGCACTTAAGGAACAATGTCAGAAATTGAGTCAGGAGAACGTGGTTATGAAAAATGAAATGCAAGTTATAACTATGAGAATGTCTAAGGAGATTGAGGACCGAAAGAAAAATGAAGAAAATCTTGTTGTATCCCTAAAAAACAAATTTGAAGAATGTGGTAGGTTGGTTCATGAGAATGATATGTTGAGAATTGATTCTGCAAGTGAGTGTAAAGAAAATTCAAGATTAGCTCAGCACAGCTAGATGAGTTATTGAAGAGACAAAGGTAGATTGGAGATTCCAGTGGACTTGGATTTGAGCAAGGACAAATTTTTAGTACTGCTAATGAAGATCAAAACCATAAGGCACCGGTAAGGAAATTTAATGCTTATAAATTCAATGGTAGGTGTTATGTTTACAATAGATTTGGTCACATGGCTAGACAATGTAGAAACAGAGCAAATCAGAACCCTGATTCTACTCCTAGTAAATGTTCTAAATGCAATAAGTATGGCCATAAGATAGAAGATTGTAGAATGAATGTTAAATGCTATGCATGTGGAAAGTTTGGACATATGGCTAATCAGTGTAGGTCAAGCAATTTCACCAGTTTTAGCAAAAAAATTCAAAGGAACAATGTTACATGTTATCCATGTAATGAGGTTGGACATGTTGCTAAATTCTGTAGATGCATAAATCCACTGGTTGGTAATGGAGGATCAAATTAGAAAGGGAAAGAGAAGATTAGTGAAATCCAGAAAGATCATACTCAGAGATGGGTTAGGAAGACTAAAGAACAATCATCAGATGGAAATGCACCAGTTACTTATCCGACAAAGGAGGTTGGTCCTATATTGGCAAGTAGCTCATCAAGTAACTGAGGCAGATGCCTTAGGGGTAGGAAAAATTCATGAAGATGTTGCATATTCCCCAAGAAGAGGTTCTAGATGATTTTCCAGACATTGAAGATGATTATCTGGCATGGACATGTTCTATTCGAGATCCTATATCTTTCACTAGCAGTCATTTATGTCAATAGAAGATTAGGACTTTTCCTAGAGGTTAAAAGGTCAAATTCACTTTATTATTGATCACCTTGCATTCAAAGCGATTCTAGAGTGATTAAGAGTGACCAAGAGCGATCAAGGCATTTCAGAGAAATAAGATTTCTTCTTGAGCGATTTCACTGGTGTTTGGAGGAATTTGTTGAAGGTTTTCACCAAGAGCAATCAAAAGGTATTTATCTTTAAACATGGAAGCGAGATCATTATCTATTCTTATTTTTTTTACAAACCTGACTATAGTAGAGGTCAAGGACCGCCCCAGGCCAATTTTCAAGTTGTATCCGCATGTGGCTACACTGGAAGATTTAGTTGGAGCATTTTCTTGTGTTCTGGAGGGAGTTGTCTATGTTGAAGATGTTAGGGCATACATACACTGTCACATAGAGGACTTGGGAACATCTAAAATAAAGGGCATGTACATGATCAAGATGATGGGAGAATCTGGAAAGATCAAACCGACATACAAACACATTGAAAACTTAGGGTTTACAAGCATTCAGGACATCCCAAAATTTCAAGATGAGATAATTAGGTATGTTTTGAGCAGAGTACATGGGGAGTTTATCTGGTTAGATAGACCTTACAAGATCACCAAGGAAGTCATCGAGCAATCATTGGTTTACCCTTGGTTGGGCGACATCCAGATAAGAAGGTTTTGAATGATTTTGTGAACAAAATCACTGGCACAACATTTGATAGGAGATCTATGAGACTAAGCACTATTATCGACATAGAAATTAGATTCAGTAGCATGATCATCGGGTATACGGTACCTCAATCAAACCGATTGAACTCTATTTCTAGTTCCTGCATTTTGGCTGCATACAAACTGATGAGAGAAAATGTGAAATTGGATCGGATGTTAGATGAGTTATTAATAATTTAAACCTAGGAAAGATTAAGGGAGAAAAGAAGGGAACCTTCCAGTATGGAAACTTGATAGTCTACTTGATGTATTTTTTCATGAATGATACACGCGGTTTTGGTAAGAGGCAATGGGAATTTGACATCCCCGTAGGGAGACAATTGAAACAGTCAATTGTTTCTTTAGGAAGTCAGAGAGATGATAAAGCTTGGGGATATTTCAAAGTATTCTAGAAATATTTGAAGTCTAGGATAAGGGTTCCTAAGCATATTGTAGAAAAATATTCAATTGACATATGCTTCATGGTGAAGAAGGATGAAACACTTGTGGAATCGGTTAAGCCCTAAAATATTTGGATTGAGGAAATGGTATATGAGATGGATGCACATATTCTTGATGCTTATGCAAAAATGTTGATTGATGCACTAATTAATGAAGTAGATAAGCCCAGTGGTACTGCACAATAGAAAACACATGAGGTTGAAACAGAGTTCAACCGAAAGAAGAGAGAGAAGCAAGAAAATTTGTTGATAAGGTCTCACAAGACATTAAGGCATTAATTGATGTTGTCCCAGAGAAAGGAAGGAAGAGGAAGAATCCAAAAGTACACATTGAGCTTGTTACAACAGAGTCTGAACCTGAGGATGACAAACCTTTGGCATTCAAGAGGCTTGTAAGGAAGAAAAAAAAGGAAACAAAGGTAGAAGCTAAAAAGCAACCGGTTAGGAAGGTTACATTCAAAATACCAGCACATAAGCAATCACCAAAAGTAACAACTTCAGCTACATCTGGTACTACAAAGAGGAAGAAGAAGAATGACACTGATACAACTATTCAATCTGGTAATGTGAATATCATTCCACCTAAAACTTGTGCAGAATTAGTAGATGAAATAACTAAGGATGGAATGTTAAAGAATGTACAATTTTACTATGATCACTTAGAGGATGATGAGCAAAGAGAGGTAGAGGAAGTACTCTTATTATACTTGGATATTTATAAGAAAGCCTTAATAGAAATTGAAAATCAAATACCAGCTAAATTGTATAATATGTTAGATGCTAGAAGACCGTCAACTATGCAAGAAGATAAGCATATTAAAATTCAAGAGTTATTATCTGTTTGTGTCACTATTGCCCCAGAAGAAATGGAAAGGACACTTGAAGTGGTAGATAGAAATTTTTTTAATAGAAAACATAGAATAGTCAGTCTGATGCTAGGAAGGGTAAATGAAATAATAAAGGAGACTCAAAAAGCATGGGTTAAGTTCTTTGGAGAGAACAGAGGATTCTTTACTTCACTGGAAACAAGGATAGACACTGTAGACACCCTGGTTGAAGGAAAAGGAAAGGGCATTATGGGTACTTCACCCTCAATTTTGAAAAACATTAAGATAGTGGAAATATAGCCCCCAGTAGATACAAATATACAGACAAATATTGAGAAACCGGTTAATACAGAGAGTGAAAAAATTAATGATGTACAAGATACTGATATTAAGGATAACAATCCTCTAGATATAAATGTACAAGTTGAGGTTATAGTTCCTATAGAGGAACCGACAGTTACACAGAATGCACCAAGTGGTGAAGCCACCAGTGCAAGTGAGGAGGTTATAAAGGCTAAATCATCAAAGGAGAAGAAAGGGGAAACTGACAAAGAAGTGGTAGTTGGTCCATCATTGTTGTCAATTGACACCTCACATGTTGAAAAGAAAAACATAACAGAGATGAGTCCTACTGAACTCATGATGATGGCAGCACAAAAACTAATGAAGGAGGGATCTACAGATAAAGGGATTATTGATCAATCAATAACTATTTTACACAGACTAGTCCTGGAGTGCAAGATTGACAATGAAGTGAGCCCATCTGGCAAGATTGAGACAATTACTGAGCATATTTCAAAGGATTTTCAATCCTTATAGTAGATTTCAAATAGGAAACCATTGGAGAGTTTCACTCAAGCTAAGAGAGCTACATTTGAGCAGGTAATTGAATCTAAGAAGAAGAAGATTGAAGAAAAGCTGAAACTGATAGAAAATTCTTTGAAGCAATGTACAAATATTTATAGGGTATGTTGCAACACTGATATACTTATAGTTAATGTGGATAAAAAGATAAAAGAATTTCAGGAGAAAATTACAAATATAGCCAACTCTTTTGACATACTGACTTCATTGACTACATCCATTGATGGTCAATTTTGAATTTGGAAAACCAAATTTATGTTCTTTAGAAGGAAAGAGACAAAATTATAAGAAGGGCTAGAAGTCTAAGAGGCTTGGTGAGTCCTCGGTTGGATTCACTCAGTGTACATAAGAAAGAATGTATGGATATGGTGGGAAAGCCCACACCGATAGAGGTAAATGAGAAAGAGTCATTTGCACATATATTAAGTGGACTTGTATCTACTTCCGACACTTTCAAAACTGGTTAGGATACTTATCTTGAGCTATTGGAGAAGGCTTATCCAAAAATTTTGAAATTTGTTAAGCTTCGATAAGATATTTTTGGGATATTCATTGTACAATTTTTTGGATCTTTGACATTCTTTTAAGAATTTTTTATGGCATTGATGTCAAAGAGGGAGTGATATAGATGTGAAAAAGAATAGAAGGAGTTGTATATATTAAGGGGAGTTATGGAGTATTTGAATATTCAGCTCAGAGGGAGCAGGCAGGATGAAACCGGCAGATGAAACCTTGACCAATTTTCAAAGGAGTGTTGCCATCAATGCCAAAGGGGGAGATTGTTGGAAATTTACACTTAATTGGTTGGTTTCACTATGTTGTCATTGATGGAAACATTGTATCTTATTTTGGCTTGATATTTTGGTTTAGTTGTGTACTGGCAAGCACTTCACAGACACTACACAGACACCGGCACCGGCATAACAGAAGGATTTCTTTGGTTACCGGCAATGTAGGGTGACATGGTTTAGAATATGGTTATCAGTATTGGAGGTTGACATCTCTTGGATCCGGCATTGGAAATTGTTCTTCATATTTATGCATTCTAGCCGACATGTAATTTGATATTGTAATTATCTTTATAATCCGACATAAGGCATGATAAGTTGTATAGGGTATATAGGTCAATTGTATGTTGGCATTGACAAAACCAATTAATCCAGAGAACTTGTATATTTGCCAAGATTTCTCATTGATGTCTAACACTGACCGGTGGAGTGGTACCTACAGACACCTAAAAATGTCTCATTGATCATGTGCTAATTATTCCTCTAATCGATTAAATAATTCTTTAATTCTTTAATTAAGTTAATTAGTCATATTCTTTTTTTTCATATTTCTTCATAATCTTACTAATTATTCTATTTTCTATTCTATCATCATTTAATCATTTTCTAAATATTAATTAAATGTTTATTATTTAATTAATTCTGATTAATTCCTTAATTTAAATAATCTTTATTATTTAAATAAATTACTAATTATTCAATTTCTATCTCCAATTATCTAATCATCCAACCCTCTTCTAAATATTAATTAAATATTTATTATTTAATTAGTTGTGATTTAATTCCTTTAATTTAAATAATCTTTATTATTTAATTAAATTCCATTTCTAAAATAATTAAGTAGTTTCTTTAAATTATTTAATTAATTAATTCTTTTAATTCTTCCATTTCCAAATCCCCAAATCCCCAAATTCTAATTTCATTTAATTTCATATTCTTCTAATTTCTTCCAAATTCAATTACATGTGCATGATTTCAAAAATCAAATTGAAAATCAAAGTCAAGTTCTAAATATATTCAAATGCTAAATTGAATTAAATAAATTCAATTATTTGAATAATATCTCATGCAAAGATTAAATTGATAATCTAAATCTAAATGCAAGCACATGCTAAATTAATTAATTAAATCAATTAATTAATTAAATCATTTATCTCTCCAATCTCTATTTTCATTTTTCAGTTAGCTTTTTCTAAATTAAGCTCTTTGTGTCATCCTCTTTATTTCCTCCAATCATTCTTTTTCTTCCTTCAGTTAACTCTTTCATCAATCAGTTGACTCCATTAATCTATTCAATTTATTGAGTTTCATTCCTACAATCAGCAGTTCAACTATCAATTAGCATGTGATCTCACTTGAGTTCCACCTCTTGATCCATTTGTTCCACCTTTCAATCAATCTTCTCCAATTTTCTATAAATTAAGCATTCAATCTCCATTTTCAACAATCACGAACTTTGAATCTTTGTGTCACTTGCAGGTTACCAATGCAATATTTGAGAGCCATCATACCATGAAGAGGAGAAGAGCAATGGAAGTTCTACGCAATCACGGAATAGGGATTTTTTATTGGTTGATTATTATAATTCCTATTTTGCTTGGTTGTATCATTTCATTGTCTAGTTTGTTAGATTTGTTGATTAGATAGGGATTCGTGATTTCCCTTGTGCTTCTAATTGATTACTTGTTGTTGTAAGATGAATTCTAGCATGCGTTACATTTGGTGAACCTGATGTGAACTAACAACAATTTAACCTTTTCTGTGTTCTATGTGATTTTTGCAGATTGGGCAAATTTTTCATTTTTTTGCAGGTTGCATGAATTTCAAGAAAAGATATTTTCATCACACAATCGAATAGATAGAATCACGCATTTGACCCTTTGGGGTCACACATTCATTCTGACAAGGTCACGCAATCACCCTATCGAGATCACACAACACCCTTTCTAGATCACACATTCGCAGGAAGCTTTGCTATTTAAATTTTTTCTTTCGTTTGTTATCTGTTCTATTTAATTATGTCTTAAATTTGGTTAATCCAAGATCAAATTAATTTGTATTTCATGATTTGATTAACATAGTTTATGGCAAGAAAAGTTTAGTTCAAGATTTCAGGTGCAAGAAGGACGAAACAACAAAGGAGAGAAGCCAAATGATATCAAAAAGTTCTCCAGGCAAAAAAATTCATACAGGATTCAGAAGAACAATTGGCCTTAGACAGATATAATCAATATTGAATGGATGATGAGGGATTTGGCTAGGGTTCCACAATTGGTTTTGCAGGTTCCTGATAGGGTTTAGTTTTCTTTTATTTTTTTTTAGTTTTTAATTTTTTTTTGTTGTTGTCTGCATTCTGTCACACAATCAACCTATTAGTGCTATGCAATCGGTCAGATACCATCATGCATTTGGTTTTTCAAATTTACGCATTCGGTCTGTTAGATTTACGCATTCGGTCTGTAAGTATCACGCATTCGCTCAGGTAGTATTACGCAATCGCCTCTGTTAAGTTTTGAGTTTCTGTTTTCTGTTGGTTTAATTTTACTACTAGTCTTTTGTTTACAGCCTGTGACGGATTCGCAAAGAGGATTAGATTAGTAATTTTGCATGCACACTTCACACTTCAATTTTTATTGCTTAAAATCAACAACAGTTAAAATGGACATGCATGGATAATCTCACACTTCAATTTTTAGTGCTTAAAATCAACAACAGTTAAAATGGACATGCATGGATAATCTCACACTTCAATTTTAGTTCTTAAAATCAACAACAATTAAAATGGACATACATGGATAATCTCACACTTTGTTTTTGGTGTTTAAAATGAACATGGGCTAAAATTGACATGCATGCATCTCACACTTTGTTTGTGGTGCTTAAAATCAACAAATGGTTAAAATTGACATGTATGCCTTCATACTTGGATTTGGTGTTTAAAATTGACATGCACATGCGTATCTAACACCTAAATTTGGGCTATAAAATGAATGTGAATCAGGCTGCATTAGATTAAATCATTTTTCTTTTTCTTAAGGTAAAGAACTTTTTATTGTTTATGGGGTGGACCTACTATTGCACTAACTGCCTTTCCACCCGCCTTCGGGGTCTTGGGAGAAAGAAGGAAGGTGACAACAACATCCAAATTTTATTTTATTCTACATAGTGAGGGGTATCTTTGACTGGGGATTTCATCACCCCATAGAGGTACTTCAAATTGGGATGCATTGGGGATATCATCTCTCCCAACATACTCTCAAACGGGTTTTTCGAGCCACTATATAAATATATTGGTTAGCCAGCTAGAGTGTTGAGTGAATTCAATGTATGTGGGGGCCTTCCCTGCATCGATAAGCTCAACTAAAGCCTTCAGTGGCTTTCTCTGAGAATCCATCATTGGATCAAGACCCCTCAAAACCTAATACTAAGAACCAAATTAGTTGCCAAAAATCCTACGTTCAGTGGTTCTGGGAGTGCAGATCATACCCCCTAGATACCCCTCATGTACCTTACATTATGAGATAGAAATCCCTCAGTGAAAAGATCCTTGGATCTTCGGGGTAAGAGAGGTTGGCATGCCCAAGAAGTGTGTGTCATGGAGTGGAGCCAGTGCAGCCAGACTCTCTATCTGTCCATCTTGTTTTGATATTTTACTGCAAGGGCCTCACTGAATGGTGTCCACTTTCTAGCCTAAGATTGTATTCCATGTTTTTTTATGTATCATTGTGCTAGACCAGTATTGAGTCAGTCCCTTGGGTTATTTCAGGCCCTATCCCATGTATCTTTGAATTTTCCAAGATTGTATGAAAATTGAGTCAGTCAGCTATACATACCTACCAGCAATTGTTCTCAGATTTGGAAAACTAAAAAACATTGTCCTACACATGAAGTTACCAAAAACAAAGTCCGTTTTGAAACTAATTCTCAAAAGTCCTTACATACTTGTGACCATAGGCAGTCCCTTACATAGTCTTTTGCATAGTCCCCCTTACATCCTCATTATCATCCAAAGTCTTTTGCATTATCATCCGTATTAGTTGCATAGTCCTGCATTATCATATACATCTTCATCTAGACCTCATATACATCTAAGTCCATTGTTAGTTATAGGTTCATAGCATGTGCCTTTATGGATCTCCCAGGTGATGGTTTGCTCCCCTTCAAGCAACCTAATCTAGTTCCAAATGGTGGTCAACAAGAAATCATTCATGGTCTAGCTAACTTAGCTTGGGAGTTAAGAAGAAGCACACCTCAATATATAGGAGTCATACATGAGATAAACATTGAGTCTAGGATTTCCCGTATAATTGATAGATAAATTGAGGCTAAACAACTTCATTAACAGATGGAAATACTTGCATTAGAGAAATCTAGAAATACTAAAAAAGTCTCACATCAAAATCCTCAATAAAGAGTCTAGTATAGTCTTGCATACCTCATATTTACGTCTACAGTCTAGTGTTAGGTCATCATCTTGCATAGAAGCATCCTCATATAGGCAATTTTAGATGCTCATCACAAGGTCCCAGAAAGAAAAAGGAATAATGGACTCGAACAACACAAGTCTATAAACCCTACTTGGAACATGGACATAAAAATAGGTCAACACTCAGGTACATAGACAATGTCCACCTTAAACGAATTACAACAACATCTGACAAAGGAAGAAATTGAGTCCGCATAGCAAGACCCGCATGTCCTCATGATCCTAGATGCACTTATACATAGTGATAGGGACAAGTATCTTTTGCTCTTAATACAAAATGGGGCAAAACTACCTAAGGATTTTGATGTCACAAAGATTTTACCACCAGGAAAAACTTTAGGTCAAGATAACAGTCAAACACCATCCTTGACAAATATACAAGCAACGACCTCCAGTTTTCCTCAAAACGTACCTATCCAAACAAATGTCAACACAAATGCAAACTTTCAAACAAGTGTGTCATCTTCAGCAATCAATGCTAGTATACCATCACAGAGCATACTGATAATATCAAGTGTCTCAGCACCTATTCAAACACAAGCAACAAGTGCAACCCACCCTCCATTTTCCTATTCCATGGGATCCACATATAGTTATCAAAATGCAAATCTAGGTATTTCCAATACAACAAGTACAACTCAACCAAACATGGGTTTGCATATCGCCTATTTTACAGTACCTAATGGAACACACAACACACAAGGTTATAATCTTGGTACCTTCCAACAACCTCCTAGTTATGCAACCATGAATCCTTTTGTGGGACATACACAAACACAAGGTATACCTTTGACACAAACAAATATTTTGACACAACAAATACAAAATTTGCAACAACAAATGATGACCATGCAAACTGGTAACTATAAAAAGAGCTACACAATGCACAAATTACGTCCTTATCCATTCGATCACACATTATACATGCCACCTTTCCCACAACATTTTGAAATGCCCAAATTTGATAGATATCGAGGGAAGGGTGATCCTAGAGATCATATCAGAGAATTTTTTATGGCATGTATAGAAGTTGCCTCAAAAGATACTTATCTAATGAGACTATTTCCTAAAAGTCTAGGAGGTCCGGCTTTAGAGTGGTTTTCACATTTACCACCAACCATCACATCATGGGGGGGAATTAGCTGAAAAATTTATTGAAAACTTCTCGCACAACATTGACACCCCAGTTACTTTGATGGACTTATGTGCCACTAAACAATACAAGAATGAAACATTTACATCCTTCATACAACAATGGAGGGCTCTCTATAGGAGGTGCAAGACAATTATCCTAGAAACAGAGCAAGTGGATATGTTTACAGAAAATTTGATTCCTAAGATTAAATATCCGATACAAATGCAATGTCTAACCACATTCAAACAAATCATAGAAAAGGCTTTCAAATGTGAGAAGGGATTAGTAGAACAAGGTCTTATTAAGTATGGAAACACCAACAACAATGACAAATCTAAGTTTTGGTCGAAAAACAAAAATGTGACCAATGATGGTATTGTAGACGCCAGAATGATAAATAGATCTCAACCCGTTTTATCTTTGGGAATGAGTCAATCAACAAATCCACATACAGGGAATAACACAACATCAGTAAATGTAAATGCTATGCAAAACATGAACACAAGATACCCCAGGATAAATGCTCCAAGAAGAAATTACACACCTTTAGGAGAACCTATTGAGTCAGTGCTCAAAAAGTTAATACAGACAAACATGATCACTTTACCTAAAGTAAAAGTATATGAACTGGGTCCTTTCAAACCCACATGGTGGAACGACAATGATTTCTATGATTATCATAGGACTAAAGGTCACAAAATGGCAAGTTGCTACAAATTGAAAAACTTGGTCCAAGATATGATAGACCAATGGGACATCACAATTGATACAGATAAGACCTCAACAAACACAAATCATATGATTTTTAAGCATCCTTTTGTTAAGCATGACAAGGGAAAAGCTACCACATTAGGTACCCAAGACAATATGGCTAACTACACAAAGGTCTCATATGACTACACTATTCATGCCATTAGCTCAGGAGATACAACAAACAATGATTCACAAGAAACACCTGATCAAGAGGACCAATATCAAGACACTCATAGAGATGACAACCAAATTTACATGATATCCGAAGCACCAAAGTAAGATAATGATACAAATCTTTATCTCAGAGACTAGGGGCATGATCAACCATCTCACTCAGGTTGGTTTGAAGATGAACTCATAGAACATATTATGGACATCAAACATACAGATCAAGACTATGAAGAGGGATTTAACATAAATCTTGATAAAACAGCCTATGATACAAATGATACAATCGCTACAATCACAATTACTCCTAGAGACAGAGACTGTGCAGTGGTTACTTGCAGGTCAAAGGTAAGTTTACAAGGGATACCACAAAATCAACCACCAACAGTAGGGACTTACAATGTAGTTGAGCAACTTAAGAAGACTCTAGCACATATATCATTATTCAAACTATTGCATATTTCACCCAATCATAGAGCTATACTGGACAAAGAACTTCAAGATTCAGTAGTGGACAGAGATATAGATGAACATGCCTTCCAGTCTGTGGTAGGAAATCTGACACAAGGCACATGTATTGTATTCACAGAACAAGATATTCCTAGTGATAAATTACTTCATAATGACCCACTACATCTGGAAGCTTACATTCATAAGAAAAGAATCAGAAGAGTACTCATAGATGGGGTAGCCAGTCTCAACATTTGTACTTTAAAGTTGGTCAAAGCACTAGGATATTCTGAACTTCACATTGATTCTTCCAAAAGGATAAATATCAAGGCTTATGATGATGAAGAACATCCATCTAAAGGAATTGTAACATTACCTGTACAAGTAGGACCAATAACAATAGAGGTTGCTTTTCAAGTCTTGGATAGAGAGCTAGGATATAACATGTTATTGGGCAGCCCATGGATCTACACCATGCAAGCAGTACCATCCACATTTCATCAGTATGTCAAATTCCCATACAATGGTATTGAAATCACCATAAAGGGTGATCCAAATCCATTCCAACATTGCAATTATCTGAAAGACAATGTCAATAATTAGGTACCTATCAATCAGGCCACACCTCTCACTACATAGCTAGAAACATTAAAGATCACAGAAACAAAAAAAGATATGCCTACAACATCCTCCTTACAAATAAAGGATATGGGTTGTGGAGAGTACTCTATTTCAAATACTTTAAGTGGGAAACAATTGTCTCTTTCTCCTAAGTCCTTTGGGAAACCTCACACTATAGTGCAAAAGAAAGACAAAGGAAAAGAAATTGTTAGATACATAGATTCATGCTCTTTCATTAGATGGGGTGACTTACAGGAAGAATCCTTGAATGAAGATGTTAACCATTGGATATATAGAGAAGAAGATCATATGACAAAACCCAAAATACACATAGATCAGTATGAAAATGGATTCAAAATACTCTAAAGACATGGATATGATGGTACCATAGGCCTTGGGTTACAGAAACAAGGAAGACTAGAACCTGTTGTTCCTAATGATAATCTAGGAAATCAAGGATTGGGATACAAGCATGTAGAACATATCAACGAAGAAAGACAACATACTCTTGATATACTAAATCGACCAAGCAAACCATCAGATTACATATCACAAAGGAATTTGTCCACATAGGCGCTTCCATCTTCATCTCAAATAAGTCATCAGGTACCTACATCACCAAGTGCAGAATCAGATGGGGAAGACATGAGACAACTCTCGCAAGAACCTACCACAGAGTTACAAAATGATACAGTTATTGACACAACAGTACAGGCTAATGTGGCAATAGATGTAGGATTATCCCCACCACCTGAATCCCACCCATGGTTATTGTCACTATTTCTACCACAAGAAGTAACTCAGGCTCAACCTAACGAAACAAATGAAGAAAGATTGCAAAGGCTTATACCTAGCTTAAGAAGGGTCACTAATGTGCAAAGAAGACCAGTCAATCTACAATAGAATCAGGGACGGGAACAAGAAGAAATAAGTGATGACAACTCATATGATGAAACATATATTGAAAGTAAGACAAACTCTCATGAATACGAGTTCTTATCACTCCATGATTCTACCCCACCAGAAAGTGTAATATCAAACAATCAAGTTTTCATGTTATCAGATTCTACTAAAGAAGGGAATAATGATTTACCCCTAGTACATTCACACTTGATTGATTGGGGGCAAGAAGGAAAACCAGCACTGGATTGGTTTGAAAATGATGGAGCAATTTCAGAATTTCTAGGAGTTAGAGAGGGATTTCCGTAAGGAGATCATAAAGCAGGGTTTGCTATAGACCTAACTAGAATGGCATACTTTGGAGAAGAAGGTACTTCTCAAATAGAAGATAAGGATCAAACTACCCATAATGACAAAAGTGACTTGGGTAATCTTCTTAAGGAAAGAGAAAGTTTAGCATTACTTGCAGAGGAAATAGAAGAAGTAAACATAGCAGAAGGGGAGGTTGTACATAACATCCATCTAGAAAAATCATTGAGCAAAGAATAAAAAGATAGATTCATTCATTTTTTCAAGCAACAACCTATCAACTTTTCTTGGTCCTATTCAGACATGTCGGGCTTAGACTCTAAATTAGTGTTGCATCTGGTGCAGGGGCACCTAAGGAAAGATTGGCCGCCATGAGGCCATAAGGATGATATATGAGTGGTATTAATTTTTAAGGTCAAATATGACCATTAATGATGTAATTGATGCTAATAAGGCAATATGAGTCCATGTGATGAGTCATTTGTAGTAAAATTGGCAATGTTGCCATGTTGGGCAAAACAAGGTAAATGGAATCATGTAGGGGGTTCAAAGGGTAGATATGAGTTTTTTTTAGTGTCTTGTGTTTAATAAGGTCTCAAATGACCATATTAATGTAATGGGATAGTCATGTAGCAAGGAAGATCAAAAACTTGTCAATTGACAACTAAAAGTGTCAATTTGACAACAAAATAAGGTGATTAATGCACAAAGGTGGTTAGAGGGGTAGTTAGAGAGGTTTCATTTGGTTTTGGGAGTCTAAATGAGTTTAAAACATCATTCCCACATGTGGGAGACAAGTTTTGGATGGTCAAAATTGATTGGTAATGTAAGAGTTTTGAAGTTTGAGCAATAAATACATAGTTTTTCCTGAAACTTTGATAAAAAATCTGAACTTGTAACTGCTGTAATTTCATTTTCACAGTACCTTTTGATCTGATTCTTTTTGGAGGTGATAGGGAAATGTTTTAACTTTCATTTGGCATTGGTCTGAAGGTTTAATCAATCGTTTTGTACTTTTTATATTGACTGTCCTAAAATCTGCTGTAGGTGACAGTTTAAGAGGGTTTTGAGAGTCATTTTGTGAATCTGACCCATTCTACTTCATGTGGTTACTATGGCTTGTGGAATGGGTCATGAATATTGTAAAATATGTGCTTTAATCATTCATGTGCAGGGAAGAACTTGGAGTTGAGTTTTTGATGCCCAAGGGTATGGGGTTGAGTGAGAAAGAGTGCATTTGGGGTGCCATATTCAAGGTCTGAGCAAAATCTCTTAACAAGTGTTTGGTTTATGCTATATTATGTTTGTGTAGGTTAAATATGAGGTTTTTGATCCATTAATAGGATCTAGAAGTGTTTGGAGAGTCAGATTTGAGAAGGCCCTAGTTTTGGAGGCCTAAAAGTGAGGGTTTTGGATTTGATTGGGTAAATGAGTGAAGTAGCCCATAAAACCTAGAAAATATTTGATTTTGAACCATTCCCTAAGACTTTTTTTGGGTCTAGAGTTGTGGAGTTAAGTTCTTGAGGGGGTTGCTTTGTAAAAGTGGCCTAATAGGCCTAAAATCCTACATAAAAAGTGGCTGATCCATACATGTGGTCCAAAGGAGTAATATCTGGTTTTGGGATATGTTTTAGGGCCTAGTAATGGTTAACTAAATATGTAATTTTTTTGTCAAGTGTTTTGGAAGAATTTGGAGAAAAGTTGAAAATACCTGATTTGGAGGGCTACAAGGAATAGAGCCCAGAAGAGCAAGTTTGGTTTATGAGTTTGAGTCTGAGTTGTGGGGTGTGTAGAACCTTGTGTTATGGTGTTTGGGTTGTGTTAAGACTAGTAGAGGTTTTGGAACAAACCATTGAGTGGTTGTCCTTGATTGGGTGTGTTGAGTTGGGTCTTGTTTTGTATCACCTAGTATGTAGAGGATCCTTTGATGTGTCTCCTTGAGTTGATTGATCCTTAGGGAGAGTTCCAGAGTCAATCCCTCTGCATCAAGTGGTATCAGAGCCTAAAGATCTAGAGATTTGTGGGTATGGCTTTGATAAGATCAGAGAGAGAAGATAGTATGTCCTTGTGATTGCAGATAGGAGTTGAACCATCATGGAAGAAGATGAAGAAATGTGGGCAAGGTATACTCAAGGGCATTCTATATTCTGGACACATTGTAAACGTAGGGGTAAGATATGCAAGATTGTTGTTAGCAGTGGTTCTCTTGAAAATCTAGTCTCAATAGAGATGGTTGAAAAGTTGAACCTGCCAAGGATACCTCTTGAGTCACCTTACAGAGCATATGCAGTAAGCAATGATCAATGGGTTGATGTTAAAGAGAAAGCATATGTTTCTTTCAGCATTGGTTCATATTATGATACTATTTTATGTGATTTTATGCCTTTAAGTGATTGTCATATGATCTTGGGTAGAGTATGGCAAGTTGGTGTTAGAGCCCTACATGATGGTAGAGAAAATACATATGTTATTAACAAGGATGGACAAAAGTTTGTGATGACTCCATTGCAAGATGATCAGGCAGCATGGAGGATGTCAAGGTTGAGGTTAATTGCAAGAAAATATTTCCTAAGGTATGAGGAACATGAGGATGAAGAAAGGAGCAGGTATGAAATGAAGGAGAGCAAGAAAGAACTCCTTGAGGGGGAACAAAGTGAGATTGTGCAGGTGAAGAGTCCATTAATAGGACATGAAGCATGTGAATCTGATAATGAAAAGGTATGTGGATCAGATGAGGCAGAGATGTTGATAAATGAAGAAGCTGATAGGAGTAAGAGTGTCGATCTATTGTCAATGACAGGGCAAGGATGGTCTAGAGAGGTCATAGTTGAAGATGCAACTGATTTGTTGACAGAGAAAGAGGAGGATAGTGTGATAAAGGATGATGTTGATAGTGTTGATGTGTATGAGGCTGAGATAGGGATCCTAGAAAAGGATAAAGATGTTAAAAGTGAGGTAAGTTGTCCATTGATAGGGCAAGAATGCAAGGAGCAGTAGATAGCTGATAAAGAGGATGGTGAACCTACTAGTAAAAGGGTTCTAAAAGTTGAGACAGAGGTAGCAGATAGAGATGTTGGTAATGAAAGCAAGGAATCAATTCTTGAAGGGCTTGAATATGCAAGAATGATCTTGGTTGGGACCATGGAATGTCCTTTAGATGTGAGGAAGGGTATAGTGCAACAAGGTATCCCTATGACAGTAAGTGGTGAGGCTAATGATGAAGCTGTGAAGATGAATGATAGTTTGGAATGCCAAGAGGAATGGCATGAGATGAGGAATGAGTTGGTCAAGGAAGTTGAGTTGGTTGATGAGTTGATGATGGGCCATGAGAAGGCTAGTGGAAGTATGAGTTCTCCTAGCATGGAGATGAAGTATGTTGCTGATAAAACTATGAGTTGTCTTTGGATGGTAGGTCTGATTATTTTGCAGGTGTATGCTATTATGATAGAGATTTCAAACATGGTGAAGATGATGGATGTTGGTAGAAGTCAGATGATGGAAGGGGCATGCTATTGCTTCTTGTTTTTGATGATTTTTATGATGAGTAGGAAACCAAGGGTGAAGATGAAAGAAGAGAGTCGGAGTCTCAGATGTTTTGACATATGTGAAGATGCAGGTCAGATAAAGAGTAGATGGAAGTAGCCTAATGAGAGTATCAAAATGATTCAAGTGGAAAGAGTAGCAATGAGGAGCCCAAAAGACAAAGTATGGATAAGACTTCAAGAGGAGGTAGAACACAAACCTAAGGTGAAGATGAGAGAACTTCAAGGACAAGATGGTGCAGGTTTTTATGTTTATTTTGTAGGTACAACATTTCCAAGGGATGTGGAAAATTTTGAGGCCTGGAGTATGGTGCAGGGGCACCTAAGGAAAGATTGGCCACCATGAGGCCATAAGGAAGATCTATGAGTGGTATTAAGTTTTGAGGTCAAATATGACCATTAATGATGTAATTGATGCTAATAAGGCAATATGAGTCCATGTGATGAGTCATTTGTAGTAAAATTGGCATTGTTGCCATGTTGGGCAAAACAAGGTAAATGGAATCATGTAGGGGGTTCAAAGGGTAGATATGAGTTTTGTGTAGTGTTTTGTTTTTAATAAGGTCTCAAATGACCATATTAATGTAATTGGATAGTCATGTAGCAAGGAAGATCAAAAACTTGTCAATTGACAACTAAAAGTGTCAATTTGACAACAAAATAAGGTGATTAATGCACAAAGGTGGTTAGAGGGGTAGTTAGAGAGGTTTCATTCGATTTTGGGAGTCCAAATGAGTTTAAAACCTCATTCCCATGTGTGGGATACAAGTTTTGGATGGTCGAAATTGATTGGAAATGTAAGAGTTTTGAAGTTTGAGCAATAAATACATAGTTTTCCCTGAAATTTTGATAAAAAATCTGAACTTGTAACTGCCGTAATTTCATTTTCACAGTACCTTTTGATCTGATTCTTTTTGGAGGTGATAGGGAAATGTTTTAACTTTCATTTGGCATTGGTCTAAAGGTTTAATCAATCATTTTGTACTTTTTATATTGACTTTCCTAAAATCTGTTGTAGGTGACAGTTTAAGAGGGTTTTGAGAGTCATTTTGTGAATCTGACCCATTCTACTTCATGTGGTTACTATGGCTTGTGGAATGGGTTAGGAATATTGTAAAATATGTGCTTTAATCATTCATGTTTAGGGAAGAACCTGGAGTTGAGTTTTTGATGCCCAAGGGTATGGGGTTGAGTGAGAAAGAGTGCATTTGGGGTGCCATATTCAAGGTTTGAGAAAAATCTCTTAACAAGTGTTTGGTTTATGCTAGATTATGTTTTTTCAAGTTAAATATGAGGTGTTTGATCCATTAATAGGATCTAGAAGTGTTTGGAGAGTCGAATTTGAGAAGGCCCTAGTTTTGGAGGCCTAAAAGTGAGGGTTTTGGATTTGATTGGGTAAATGAGTGAAGTAGCCCATAAAACCTAGAAAATATTTGATTTTGAACCATTCCCTAAGACTGTTTTTGGTTTGGAGTTGTGGAGTTAAGTTCTTGAGGGGGTTGCTTTGTAAAAGTGGCCTAATAGGCCTAAAATTCTACATAAAAAGTGGCTGATCCGTACATGTGGTCCAAAGGAGTAATATCTAGTTTTGGGATATGTTTTAGGGCCTAGTAATGGTTAACTAAATATGTAATTTTTTTGTCAAGTGTTTTGGAAGAATTTGGAGAAATGTTGAAAATACCCGATTTGGAGGGCTACAAGGAATAGAGCCCAGAAGAGCAAGTTTGGTCTATGAGTTTGAGTCTGAGTTTTGGGGTGTGTAGAACCTTGTGTTATGGTGTTTGGGTTGTGTTAAGACTAGTAGAGGTGTTGGAACAAACCATTGAGTGGTTGTCCTTGATTGGGTGTGTTGAGTTGGGTCTGGTTTTGTATCACCTAATATGTAGATGATCCTTTGATGTGTCTACTTGAGTTGATTGATCCTTAGGGAGAGTTCTAGAGTCGATCCCTCTACATCAGCATCACTTACCATTGATACCAAGAATTAAACCTTACAAGAAAAAATTGAGAAAAATGCATCCAAGTATTGGATTACTGGTTAAAATAGAATTACAAAAGTTGTTGGATGTAGGTTTTATTAGACCTATTGACTATGCATAATGGATATCCAACTTGGTACCTATGACTAAGCCCATAGGAGGCATAAAAATCTATACCGATTTTCAAGATCTAAATAAAGCTTGTCCTAAGGATGACTTCCCGCTACCCAATATCAACATGATAGTTGACCTAACAGCTGGAAATGAGAT
Organism: Cryptomeria japonica; assembly: GCF_030272615.1. Taxonomy (NCBI): domain Eukaryota; kingdom Viridiplantae; phylum Streptophyta; class Pinopsida; order Cupressales; family Cupressaceae; genus Cryptomeria; species Cryptomeria japonica. The sequence continues at coordinate 242,335,800 of NC_081414.1, forward strand.
GCTATCCTTAATGGGTGGTTTTTTCATGATACAACCAGATTAAAATTGCACCAGAAGATCAACATAAAATGGCCTTTACATGCCCATGGGGAACGTACTGCTAGAATGTGATGCCATTTGGTCTAAAAAATGCCGGAGCAACATACCAAAGAGACATGACAACATTGTTTCATGACATGATCCATAAGATAATGGAAGATTACATAGATGACATATTGGCTAAATCACAAACCAGAGAAAGTCTCTTTGCAGTTCTTACATAGCTATTTGATCAGTTGGAACAGTATAATGTTAGATTAAATCCAAAGAAATGTGTGTTTGGCATAACAATAGGTAAACTATTAGGGTTTATAGTATCAAGCAGAGGAATTGAAATAGACCCTGCCAAGGTCAAGGAAATCATTGATATGCAACCTCCATCAACACTTAAACAACTCAGAGGGTTACAAGGAAGATTGCAATCCATAAGGAGATTCATAGCACAGTTGGCAGATAAGTGTCACCCATTCCAACATTTACTCAGGAAAGGAGTTACTTTTAAATGGACAGAACAATGCCAAGAAGCTTTCGAAGCTCTAAAAGATTATCTTTTGAATACACTAGTGTTAATATCTCCTAATCCAAGACAACCTCTATTGTTATACATATGAACAACGAACTCATCTCTAGGAGCTCTATTGGCACAACATGACAAAAATGGAAAGGAAAGAGCCATTTATTATATAAGTAGGACTCTGATTGGCTATGAGATTAATTATACCCCCATAGAGAGATCATACATAGCAGTAATCTTTACATCCCAAAAGCTCAGACATTACATATTGAGTCATAGGTACAACTCATTGCATGGTTTGACCCACTCAAGTACCTATTGAGCAGAGCAACATTAACTGGGAGATTGGCTAAGTGGGTTATACTCTTGAGCGAGTTTGATATAGAATACATAGACAAAAAAGCCATCAAAGGAAAAATCATAGCAGATCAATTAGCAAAGGCTCCTATACAGGACAGTCACCCATTGTTGATAGACTTTCCAGACGAATCCATGTTTACATTAACTACCTTAGTAATGTGAAGTTATACTTTGATGGGTCATATACAAGTCACGGATCTGAAGCAGGCATTCTCTTCATTACTCCTCAAGGGGATGTTATACCTAATTCATTTAGGATCAATTTCCCATTCACAAACAATAGGGCTTCGTACAGTTGTATAATGTAAAATACAAGAGTTACAGGTCTATGGTGATTCACAAACCAGGTGAATGATGATTACAACATGAAGGATGACAAACTCATGCCTTATAAGAAGTTAGTCAAAGATTAAAAGGAGCACTTCACCAAAATTACCTTCGAACAAATCCCAAGAATACAAAACAAGGCAGCGGATGCAATGGTAACCATAGGATCTCTTCTGAATATGCCTACTAATGAAACTCAGTTTGAGTTTATCATAGAACAGTTAATACTACCTGCATATGAGACTCCCCTATCAGACTATGTATGTGCAATTATGGGTCTAGAATCACCCTTGTACAATGAAATATATACATATTTGCACACCCAATACATGTCACCAAATCTGTCCAAAAATCAAAAGAAGACCTTTATTCGCCAAGCATCTAGATACACCATTATAGCTGATACTTTGTATAGAAAGGGTTTCGATGGAACACTTCTTTGATGTCTGGATGAGAATGAAGCACAACTTGCTTGAAAAGAAGTCCAAGATGGAATCTGTGGGGCTCACCAAAGTGGTCCACCATTGTCAAAGAAATTGTTGAGAACAGGGTATTACTGGCCAACGATGGAAAAAGATGCTTACAAGTATGTACAGAAGTGTAAACAATGTCAAATGCATGGAGAGCTTATTCATGCACCAGCACAAGATCTTCAACCCATCACATCACCGTGGCCATTTTCACAATAGGGATTAGATCTAGTGGGTAAAATTAACCCTACTTCTTCCAATGGGCACACGTTTATCTTGATAGCCACCGAATACTTTTCCAAATGGGTTGAGGCAATTCCTTTAACATACACTACTGGAAAGTAGATAGCAAAATTTATGCTCAATTACATTATATGTAGATACAGAGTTCCAATGTGCTTTGTTACAGATAACAGGCATCCATTTAAAAACTAGGAAGTGAAAGAATTGTGTGACAAATTTCACATACAATAGAGATTTTCCACGCCATATTATCCACAAAGTAATGGACAAGTAGAGGCTACAAATAAAATGATATTGAAAATTCTTAAGAAAGTAGTCACTAACACAGGATGGGATTGGCATCTTTAGTTAAATCTCGCTCTCTGGGCTTACAAAATAGGAGTATGCACACCTATAGGAGCAACACCATATTCCTTGGTCTATGGTATAGAAGTGATATTCCCCATTGAAATAGAAATACCATCTCTAAGAGTATCCTTATAGAACATTATATCAAAAGAAGACTATAGGGTAGCAAGGTTACAAGAACTCGAGACCCTTGATGAGAAATGACAAACAACGATCAATTATTTACAAGGATATCAAAACAGACTGAGACAAAGTTATAATAAGAGGGTCTGCCCATGAGCTTTTCAAGTGGGAGATCTAGTACTTAAAGATAATCAAAGGAACTTAGTAGAATGAGAAAGGCTAGGGAAATTCGAACCTAACTGGCTAGGTCCTTTCATTATAACAAGGGTCATAGGCAATGGAGCCTATAATTTGGCTACCATGGAGGGAGATCTAATCTCTGACCCTATGAACATCATGCACCTTAAGCGATATTATACCTAAGGGCTGTATAGTTTAGGTTTTACTTTCTGCATTGCATGTCATATCATTTAAAACACTGCATTACATGTAGTTTCCTTTTTTCGATGCATCGTATTCTTAAAGTTTCCACATTTTCATATAGCAGCATCAATAAAACAAGACAACTATTCGAGTTTATCATTCATTTGCATCTAAGGAAAACAAGGGTCATCTCCTTTCTTAGATATCCGAACATGAAGTTTTTTGAGGTCCTAAGGTCATTCATTTTCAACATTACCTTGAGATGATGCTTTACTTGTGGTTGGGTAGTGATTTCACTATTTGACACTTGTTAACCCAAAATCTATCAATTTCTATATCTCAAACACAATAAATCTCTAGTTTACTCAAGACACCTATTTGATCATATGACTAGTGAAAAATCTAAAATTCTACTTCAGCACCACTATAATTGTCATACCCAAGTAGGTTTCATTACTTACAAGTCAAGGCAAGAAAAGAAAAAAGAAAAAGAGCTATGCCAAATATCCATCTCAAGGCAAAAGAGCAATGATATATAACTGAAATATCATGTATACAAATGTGATAAAAAAGATTGACTATGGGAACATACAAGTAACTCCATGAGGGCTATGAACGCCTATTGGCAATGGAGCAATATTTGAGAAATTATAGTCTATAACCTCATCGGAGCTCTCAAGGCTTGATGGTAGTGAGGCTCTATTCGAGATTCTTTTGAAGTTATAAAAACCATGTAGCTAGTCATATAGGATGCTAAGGATCTTTAGTGAACACAAGAGCATGAATTAACTCATCTGCACACACATGGGAAAAAGAAGATCAAAGTTTCAAGAACCAATGGGGAAGTTTTTTGCATCTCCATTTGTAAATCCTAGTCACTAAGTGTGTTGAGATGAATGTTCTGAAGAGCCTTAGAGATTGATTGACTACTTATCTATGAAATTTTTGCACCTCCAATCCAATTGGTGTATTACAAATGCAAAAAAAAAACATAGTTAACCTTGTTCGAATAGGAAATGCATCTTCAACATATTGCATTCACATAGGTGATGTCAAAAATTCATTTGTCTCCACGTACATTCTGTAGATCATCATGTCATATAGATCTGCACACTAGGGGCATAACTAAAAAAATCCAAAAACAATGAAAAACTCAAAATCCAAAAACAGTGAAAAACTCAAAATCCAAAAACATTGAAAAACTCAAAATCCAAAAACATTGAAAAAACTCAAAATCCAAAAAAAGTGACAACCATAAAATCCAAAAACATTGAAAAAACTCAAAATCCAAAAACATTCAAATACTATCCTGAAAAATTCAAACAAAAACATTCAAATATCGATCTACATAATCCAAAAAATATTGAAAAAGATCTTGGAAAAGAACTAAAAATCGAAAATCAATCAATCAAAAAACTTGCAATAAAATGTCTTATGAGAAACAAATACCCTAGCAGATATCCAGCAAACACTTTGCATGAAGTTAACAAAGGATACGACTATCCAGTCAAACATCTACAATCAACTAATCAAACTGTCTTATCAATCATATCATATCCATATCAATGTGATCATTATCTTGTCTTAAATAGACGAGGATACACTCAAAATCAGACAGGTCAGTCTTAAACAGGGTCCGCAACTTTCTGAGATCAGACATTATCAACCATCACATCAAACAACTGAGAAGGAAGGCACAAGGCCAGTATAGCTGCTGAATTTTTTCCAGCTTAGTCTTTATCTTTTTATCATTTGGCGATAGATATTGTTCCTATGCTACTCAAGGATGTCCACAAGTGACTAGAGGAGCTATGATGGGCATTATCTTTTTCTTTGTTTGCTGTTTGTGGTGTGAATCGATGAAATTCTAGGGAAATTGCTCTAGTGGGTGTTTGTGATAAGAGCCTTCACATCAAGGTGAAATCACCACACATACCTCGACCCCTAATGCAATTCCCAGAATGGAGGATTCACTCCTTGTCTGCTATGTGTTTGTTTCTACAATGAGATATCTTTGCATCTTGATTCCTTATACCCTGATGTGCTAAAGCTTCATTGTTAAATAATAAGGCTCGGTGATGAATATATATTGACACAATAAAATATGTGACACAGGTTCATGATTCATTCAATTTCATTTTTATTTTCATCTCATTTGTTTATTGATAGTTTGTTGATTTCTCACCTTGTATCTAAATTGCATTCTTTCTAACATTCTTTCTATCATCAATTTTTCTCTCTACCATTTGACTAACATTTCTTCAAATCGTATCTGAGTTAAAATTGGTTCAACCATTATCATACAAAAAAACATTCATTTTATAGAGATCTTTGCATTTCATCATAGAGTTCATTTTCATAGAGTTCATTTGCATTCATTATAGATTCATTTGCAAAAGCATTTCATTTCATAAAGTTCATTTGCATTCATTATAGATTCATTTGCATTCATTTCATAGAGTTAATTTACATTCATTATAGATTTCTTTTAGAGTTCAAAAACATTCATTTTATAGAGTTCATTTACATTCATCATAGAGTCATTAACATTCATTATAGAGTCATTTGCATTCATTACTACATACATATACTACAATTGCATTTAGAATCATATAGAATTTGAATAGATATACATCATAAGACTCATAACATCATATAAAGCATACATGGAAAGCAAATCATACATATATCATTACCAAACCTGCATGCTATATATATAACTCAAAAATGATAATGTGTGTGAATACAATAAATAAGCCCAAAGGCTCAGATAACATGATCAGCCAACACTGCCTTTGTCAGCAGGTGGATCCTGTCCACTAGATCCAGCCCCAGGATGTCGAGGTGGTCCCATAATGCTACCAGTGCTAGTCTATCATGAAGTAGATCTTCTTGATCTCCTCCCCATGAACGCATTGAAGCTAGGCTCCCTCTAACCCTCAGGGATGACTCTCTCATATGCCTATCTATAATAAATAGCCTCTTGCACAGCAGTGATGTATCTCTCTCCCTGGTCACATGCATCTGTACCTGCTCTAAAAAGATGATCAAAGGCATCCTTAGTGATCTGAAATCGTGGCACTACCTCATCTCTCTCCCTCTAGAGATGAACTCGCTCAGCCTCAAGGGTACCATAATCTACACAGTAGGTCTCTCACTCGACATCTTGTCTAGTGACCTCCTCCTTCAAGCTCTAGACCTGCGCTCTAAGAGTTTGTAGCTCATCCTCATCACCAACCTCTCCTATCTCACCCTCTATGGCAGGCACATCCTCCAACTCTGGCATATCCTCATCATCATCGCCACCCTCGTTGCTTGATGACTCTGAAGAATCATCGTTGTCCTCACTACTAATAGACTCGATGTCTCCACCAATGTCTACATCCTCATCTCCCTCCACTCCCTCTCCTCCCTCACCACCTCCCCCATCTCCACTACCTCCTCCCCTAGCTCCACCATCTCCTCTGGTTCTCTCCCCTGCATCTATCCTTAATCGCTATCTAGGATGGCAAATCTGCTGTGCTGTAATAGGAACTGCAGGATCGGTCAAAGGCACTGGCTCGTGCCTAGCAAACCATGCATCATACTCCGTCATCATACCTGGATCCACTCCACCTCTACCCCAACCCCAGAGTAATGGCTGCAGAGAATTAAACTTACTAGAAGCAACATGTGGTTGAATGCACACACCCCAATCAGATACCTCTCGTGATACACAAGCAAAATAGGCAGCAACCACAGGTGTCACCTGTACCTCACCGAACTGTCTGAGAACCCACCCTAGAAGATACATCTTGATAATCCATTGGGTCTCAAAGGTCCTCCCAATAAGATATCTCTGTTGTTGGCAGAAAGACAAGTGGACTACATCATCAGGCCAACCGGGACAATCTAAGTAAGGTCTCCAAATAAAATGCTGCAATATGTCAAACTGATGTCTCCAATACAAGGTGTTCCCCGAGCCCCTGTGTCTGATACCTACTGTATACCTGAAGGCATAAGGCTCACCAGGATGCAAGTCTACATGAAGGACAAGCCTAGAAATGGAAATGTGCTCCCATGCCCATGTCTGAAGCAAAGTAACACCACAACTGATAGAATGGTATCCCAGATACACAATACCATGCATCTGATAGTACAACATGGCAAGTAGACAAGGACCCCAAGCATACAGTCGATGATGCACAATCATATCATGGAGCACTCTACCCCATCCAACTGGAAACCCATGACCTTGTTTGTCAGGTATCATTAAACCACCGACAATACCGCATAATACAATGGTCAGGTCATCATAGTCTAATCAGGCCCAAGGGATCTCATAATGGCCACTGATCTGTAAATCCTGAATCTCACACTCAAAAAGTGCACATAGTTCAGGAATGCCATCATCATGGTCATATACAACTCTCTCACCATGAATGGGAATATGCAGTTTACGCCATACATCCTCTAAGGTAATGGATGCCTCACCAGTCGGAAGATGAAAAGAACATGTCTCAGAGTGCCACCACTCTATCAAAGCTGTAATCATGGCCATGTTGTCCGTAATCTCTGGCAAATGCAAAATATGGTATAGACCAAGCTATCAGATATGCTTGATCTCATCATCTAGTAAGTCAGCTCGAAGATCAAGTCTACTAGGTCTGCTCTGTCGACAATATAACACTCCAATGTTCTCCTACAATGAGAAAATAATCAAAATATTAGATATCAGATCCTGAAAAAACTTAAATATTTTCAAACACATGACAAAAACTTACATATACAACGAATGTGTGACAGTTATGACTTATGTGATACAAATACGACTCTTGCATAATGATTAAAGCTAATGCGTAATAAAATGGGTGCATGCGTAACAAAAAAAACTTATGCATAATGATATACACGAATGAGGCATGTTAACACTAATGCGTAACACTTATGACACATGTGTAGCATTTAAAGCGCTTGTGGTACACTTAACACTAATGTGTCAAAATCGACAAGTGATTGCGTAACAGAGAGCAAAAATTGATCATGGAATTTTTTTGATAAAATAGGCATAAAACAGGCATAAATTAGGAAAAACATTGGAAAAATACCATGCTGCCAATCCCAGGAGGTCTCTGATATGAACATACTCGATCAAACAAGTGCAATCGAGCTCTATAACTAGCCATGATGATCAAATACTCAGAAAAAAGCACACAAATTGCAGAGAAATCAAGGAATTACCAAATTAAAAATGAGCAAATGAAAACCTAGAATTCTCTATTTATAACTAAAAATTAGGGTTTTTTTTTTGGACACCTCAACACCCATGGTCCCCGTCAGCTTCAAACAACTTGTAGCCTACTCAAATGATCTCGAAATGACATGAAATTTCACACGCTTGCTTGTTACACTAGTATCGAAAACATGGTCTCATTTTTTGAATTTTTTGACCACCTTTTCCAAGGGGGCATTTTTACACTATACAACAATACTAAGGCATACTGGGGTAGAATTTTTCATTTTCTTTGAAACAATGTTGTTCCGACATTGTCTCAAAGAGGGGCAAATGTAGACACCTAAAAATGTCTCATTGATCATGTACTAATTATTCCTCTAATTGATTAAATAATTCTTTAATTCTTTAATTAAGTTAATTAGTCATATTCTTTTATTTCATATTTCTTCATAATCTTACTAATTATTCTATTTTCTATTCTATCATCATTTAATCATTTTCTAAATATTAATTAAATGTTTATTATTTAATTAATTCTGATTAATTCCCCAATTTAAATAATCTTTATTATTTAAATAAATTACTAATTATTCAATTTCTACCTCCAATTATCTAATCATTGAACCCTCTTCTAAATATTAATTAAATATTTATTATTTAATTAAACTCCATTTCTAAAATAGTTAAATAGTTTCTTTAAATTATTTAATTAATTAATTCTTTTAATTCTTCCATTTCCAAATCCCCAAATCGCCAAATTCTAATTTCATTTAATTTCATATTCTTCTAATTTCTTCCAAATTCAATTACATGTGCATGATTTCAAAAATCAAATTGAAAATCAAAGTCAAGTTCTAAATATATTCAAATGCTAAATTGAATTAAATAAATTCAATTATTTGAATAATATCTCATGCAAAGATTAAATTGATAATCTAAATCTAAATGCAAGCACATGCTAAATTAATTAATTAAATCAATTAATTAATTAAATCATTTATCTCTCCAATCTCTATTTTCATCTTTCATTTAGCTTTTTCTAAATTAAGCTCTCTATGTCATCCTCTTTATTTCCTCCAATCATTCTTTTTCTTCCTTCAGTTAACTCTTTCATCAATCAGTTGACTCCATTAATCTATTTAATTTATTGAGTTTCACTCCTACAATCAATAGTTCAACTATCAATCAGCATGTGATCTCACCTGAGTTCCACCTCTTGATCAATTTGTTCCACCTTTCAATCAATCTTCTCCAATTTTCTATAAATTAAGCATTCAATCTCCATTTTCAACAATCACGAACTTTGAATCTTTGTGTCACTTGCAGGTTACCAGCACAATATCTGAGAGCCATCATACCACGAAGAGGAGAAGAGCAATGGAAGTTCTACGCAGTCACAGAATAGGGAGTTTTTATTGATTGATTATTATAATTCCTATTTTGCTTGGTTGTATCATTTCATTGTCTAGATTGTTAGATTTGTTGATTAGATAGAGATTCATGATTTCCCTTGTGCTTCTTATTGATTACTTGTTTTTGTAAGATGAATTATAGCATGCATTATAGTACCGATGGAGTGGTGTATCTCAATAGAAAAGGTGATGACTTGTAAACAATAAGGAAACAACATAAGAGACAAATGATCAAGGTTCAATCAACTCAAGGGAAGACAAACTAAGCTAACCGGTCTGTCACTCAAGAAGATCGGTGTTGAGGTCAGATCTTCAGGTTGGTCATTCTAATGATGATGAAGTCACACATGGTGACTTAGGCAAGAAGGATTGAGGTTGTATGCAAACCAGAACCTCATTGGAAAACAAGAGAAGAGACTTGATAGAAGCACTACAAACTGGCATCAAAGGATGAATCGGTAATGAAGAGGGAAGTGGTATACCGGTACACCGATGAAGTAGAAGGAAGAAAGGTGGTCACCATAAATCTTGGGGCGGTGATCAGTTACACAGTTGTGATGGAAAAATGTGAGTTGGTGAGCTTGTGTCTAAGACAAACTAAAGGATGTTGAAGTCAACTCCATTCATCATGCAGTCAAGCCATGATTACTTGTAGATTTTTTGGTTCGCATTTAAAAGACTAAACTCAACCTAGAAGTCACTATTTTTGGGGGGTGCGATCACAAAATTAGTTGAGTAGTTGGCTGAATTGTTGCAGGGCATGCAAAGAAAGAGTGGGAGATTTTGAATTTGAAATCCTCTAAAATCTATGATTGCTTTGATTGAGGAAACACCTAAAGGTGACGATAGAAAGTGTATAAAGTATTTTTGAGTTCATTCCAAAATTCTTGATCGTAAGATTTGCAAAGAGCAGATCCTATGAAAGGCAATCCAAAGTGCAGGGTAGAGTGAGAGGAAATGTTAAAAGATTTAGTAGGGAAGAGAGTGTATGAGGTAGACTGGTAGAGTGTAGAGCTGAGGGTTAGAGGACTAGTAGAGTGTAGAGCCAAGGGCCAGAGGACCGACAGAGTGCAGAGCCGAGGATCAGAGGACCGACAGAGTGTAGAGCCGAAGGTACAAGAAGAAAACTGATGTTATGTAGAGAAAACACAACTAGAGTGGATAGAGTATGATTTTCATTGTGATCTAATCAAGCTATCAGTAGCTACTCTAGAAAATCATCCTTTTGTTTCTTTCTAACCATTGCAACTCAAATCCCTTAACCGGGTGGACTTTAACAGGTCCCTTTTTAAAATCCCCTAATCAGGTGCCATCTTAGTTGATGTTTCTAAGTCCTTTAACCAGGCTACCTTTAACAGGGTAAAGGCACTGGCATGCCTTAAATAAAATCCCTTAACCAGGTGGCACCTAACAATGTCTTTATAATCTCCTAACAAGGATGGTTCTTTACCGGGCGTACTCCAGAAGAGTACAAATTTTGTGAGTTCCTACTCGCATCGTGGTTTTCTCCCATTTGGGTTTCCATGAGATAAATCTTGCTATCACTGTGTATCCTTTCATGCATGCATATTCTCCTACAGTAATTATTTGAATTGATGAATATTAAGTTAGTGCAAACTTGAGTTAAAAGTTTTAATTGTGTAAAACTGGTAAAGTGTTGATTCACCCCTCCCCTCTCAGCATCGGTTGGGACTAACATTCGATTAGATAATTTTTGAGATAGGAGATTATGGATAAGCTAATGTGATACAATGCAAAACATATCAGACAGATTATGTATGTGAGTATATTTATGTAAGGGTTATTCCGATAAAGGGTTTAAGGTTTCAGACCGGAACAGATAGAGCTTAAACCGGAACTATATTCTGGCATAAAAGATGCTATCTTAGCAGTTCAACACTTCTTCGGATTGTAGTTTGGATTATATGTAGTCAGTAAGGCTCATTTTGTGATTGAGAAGTAAGCTCTAGGTTGTAAGCCTTCCTGCAAATGCAGGCCTCTCATATTTTGTAATATCTCTTCATATGACCAGTGGATTGATATTCTGGGTCATAAAATTTCACCATGGTTTTTCCTCTTTGAGGTTTTCCACGTATAATTTTGTGTGTTATGATTCTCATTTATGTGATTGGATTATTGGTTACTGAGGCAGATGCCTTAGGGGTAGGCAAAATTCATGAAGATTCTGCATATGCCCTGGGAAGAGGTTCTGGAAGATGTTCCAGACATTGGAGATACTTATGCGGCATGGACATTTTTTGTTCGAGATCCGGTATCTTCCACTGGTAGTCATTTACGTCAATAGAAGATTAGGGTTTATCTCAAAGGTTAAAAGGTTGAATTCCCTTCGTTATTGATCACCTTCCATTCAGAGTGATTTCAGAGTGATTAAGAGAGACTAAGAGTGATCAAAGGCATTTTAGAGCAATCAGATTTCTTCTTGAGTGATTTCATCGGTGATTGGAAGAATTTGTTAAGGGTTTTCACTGAAAGCGATCAATAGGTATTTATCTTAAACATGGAAGTGGGATCATCATCTATTCCTATCTTTGTTGCAAATCCGACTGTAGTAGAGGTCAAGGACTGCCCCAAGCCAATTTTTAAGTGGTATCCGCATGTGGCTACCTTGGATGATTCAGTTGGAGCATTTTCCCATGTTCCAAAGGGAGTTGTCTATGTTGAAGATGTTAGGGAATACATACACTGTCACATTGAGGACTTGGGAACATTTGAAATAAAGGGCATGTACATGAGTGAGCTGATGGGAGAATTTGGAAAGATCAAACTGACACACAAACACATTGAAGACTTAGGGTTTACTGAAATTCTAGACATTCTAGAATTTGAAGATGAGATAATTAGGTATGTTTTGAGCAGATTACATGGGGAGTTTATCTAGTTAGATAGACCTTACAAGATCACCAAGGAATTCATCAAGGTAATCACTAGTTTACCATCAGTTGGGCAACATCCAGATAAGAAGGTTTTGAATGATTTCTTGAACAAAATCACTGACGCGACATCTGATAGGAGATCTATGAGAATAAGCACTATTACCAACATTGACATCAAATTCGGTAGCATGACCATCAGGTATAATGTAACTCAATCAAACTAGCTGATTTCTTTTTCTAGTTCCAGCATTCTCGCTGCATACAAAATAATGAGAGAAAATTTAAAATTGGATCTATGCGGTTGGATGTTAGATGAGTTGTTAATAAACCTAGGGAAGATTAAGGGTGAAAAGAAGGGAACCTTTTGGTATGGCAACTTAATAGTCCGTTTAATATTATTTTTCATGAAAGATACACCTGGTTTTGGTAAAAGGCAATGGGCATTTGACATCCCGGTAGGGAGACAATTGAAACAGTCAATTGCTTCTTTAGGAAGTCAGAGAGATGATAAGGTATGGGGATATTTCAAAGCATTCCAGAAATCTATGAGGTCTAGGGTAAGGGTTCCTAAGAATATTGTAGAAAAATATTCAACTGACATATGCTTCATGGTGAAGAAGGATGAAACACTTATGGAAGTGGTTAAGCCCTAAAAGATTTGGATTGAGGAAATGGGCTATGAAGTGGATGCATAGATCCTTGATGCTTATGTAAAAATGCTAATTGATGCATCTATTGATGAGGTAGAGAAGCCCTGTGGTACTACACAACAGAAAACACAAGAGGTTTAAACAGAGTTCAACCGGAAGAAGAGAGAGAAGCAAGAAGGAAAGGCTAGCAATTTGTTGAAAAGGTCTCACAGGACATTAAGGCATTAATTGATGTTGTCCCAAAGAAAGGCAGGAAGAGGAAGAATCCAGAAGTACACATTGAGCCTGTTACAGCAGAGTCTGGATCTGAGGATGACACACCATTGACATTCAAGAGGGTTGTAAGGAAGAAAACAGAGGAAACAAAGGTAGAAGCTAAAAAGAAACTGGTTAGGAAGGTTACATTCAAAATACTGGCATAGAAGAAAGCACCAAAAGTAACCAGTTCAACTGAATCTGGTACTACAAAGAGGAAGAATAAGAATGACGTTGATACAGCTATTCAATCTGCTAATCTTCCACCTAGGACTTGTACAAAATTAGTAGATGAAATAACTAAGGATGGCATGTTAAAGAATGTACAGTTTTACTATGATCATTTAGAGGATGATGAACAAAGAGAGGTAGAGGAAGCAATCTAATTATACTTGGATATTTATAAGAAAGCCTTAATAGAAATTGAAAATCAAATACTGACAGAATTATACAATATGTTAGATGCTACAAGACTGTCTACAATGCAAGAAGATAAGCATATCAAAATTCAAGAGTTATTATCTGTTTGTGTTACTATAGCTTCAGAGGAAATAGAAAGGACACTTGAGGTGGCAGATAGAAAAGTCTTTAATAGAAAACATACAATAACTATTCTGATGCTAGGAAGGGTAAATGAAATAATAAAGGAGACTCAAAAAGCATGGGTTAAGTCCTTTGGAGAGAACAAAGGATTATTTACTTCACTGGAATCAAAGATAGACACTGTAGACACCCTGGTTGCAAGAAAAAGAAAAGGGATTAGAGTACTCCACCCTTAATTTTGAAAAATATTAAGATAGTGGAAATCCATCCCCTGGTAGATACAAATGTATAGATAAATATTGAGATACCAGTTAACACAGAGAGTGAAAAAGTAAATGATGTACAATATACTAATTTTGAGGATAACAAACCTTTGGATACAAATGTAAAAGTTGAGGTTATAGTTCCTACTGAGGAACCGACAATTACAGAGACTACACCAAGTGGCAAAGCCACCGGTGCAAGTGAGGAAGATATAAAGGATAAATCTCTAGAGGAAAAGAAAGGGGAAACCAAAAGAGAACCGGTAGTTGGTCCATCATTGTTGTCAATAGACACCTCATAGGTTGAAAAGAAAAACATAATAGAGATGAGTCCTACTGAACTCATGATGATGGCAGCACAAAAACTAATGAAGGAGGGATTTACAAACAAAGGGATTATTGATCAATCAATCACTATTTTATACAGACTAGTCCCGAAGTTCAAGATTGACAATGAAGTGAGCCCATTCGGAAAGCTTAAGACAATTACTGAGCATATTTCAATGGATTTTCAATCCTTACAGCAGATTTCAAATCAACAAGCATTAGAGATGTTCACTCAGGCTAAAAGAACTACATTTGATCAGGTGATTGAATTTGAGAAGAATAAGATTGATGAAAACTTGAAATTGATAGATAATTCTTTGAAGCAATGTACAAATATTTATAGGGTATGTTGTAACACCAATATTCTTACAATTAATGTGGATAAGAAGATAAAATAATTTCAGGAAAAAATTGCAAATATAGGTAATTCTTTTAATGGATTGACTTCATTGACTACATCCATTGATGGTCAAATTTTAATTTTGGAAAACCAAATTTCTGTTCTTGAGAAGGAAAGAGACAAAATTATAAGAAGGGCTAGAAGTTGGAGAGGCTTGGTGAGTCCCTGATTGGATTCATTCAGTGTACATAAGAAAGAATGTATGGATATGGTGGGAAAGCCCACACTAACAGAAGTAAATGAGAAAGAGTCATTTGCACATATATTAAGTGGACTTGTATCTTTTTCTGGCACATTCAAAACTGGTTGGGATACTTATCTTGAGCTACTAGAGAAGGCTTATTTGGAAATTTTGAAATTTGTTAAACTCCAGTAAGATACTTTTTGGGATATTCTTTGTATAGTTTTTTTTGGATCTTTGACATTCTTTTTAGAATTTTTGTTGGCATTGATGTCAAAGGGGGAGTGATATAGATGTGGAAAAGAATAGAAGGATTTGTATACATTAAGGGGAGATATGAAAATATGGAGATATGGAGTTATGGAGATATGGAGATGTGGAGTATTTTGCATTAATGAATATTCATCTCAGGGGGAGCAGGTAGGACGAAATAGACATATGAAACCTTGACCATTTTTCACATGAGTGTTGCCATCAATGCCAAAGGGGGAGATTGTTGGCAATTGACACTCAATTGGTTGGTTTCACTATGTTGTCATTGATGGAAACATGGTATCTTATTCCAGCTTGATGTTTTGGTTCAGTTGTGTACCAACAAGCACTTCATAGACACTACATCGGAACTGGCACCGAAAGGACAGGAGGATTACTTTGGTTACTAGCAATGCAGGTTGACATGGTTTAGAATATGGTTATTGGTATTG